>NC_083614.1:19036351-19636351 GCF_963584025.1 Labrus mixtus | reverse complement strand
GGGTGGCGACTTAAACAATGTGAGATTAGTCGATTTAAGTTCCCTTTGTTTTCTCTGAACATCTCTGTTATGCATTCCGTCAGAGAAGCTGGAGGCCTGGATGTTGTATTGTCATATCGTTGGACGTGTCTGAGGTGTCATGGTTGGGTAATCCAGGTTTTTTTTTTTTTAACTTTAAAAAATTTTTTTTTTATTGTTTCTTAAATATTTGAGCAACTCTTTCTTTCTGTTACATTTAAACAAACAAATGTCCTTAATAGGTCAGTAAATGTCTCTTACAAAATCACAGATCAGAGAAATCTGTATGTGATGTATGCCTATAGGAAAGTAGGAGAATTTCAATATACATGTCTGATCTTCCTCACAAGCTTTTCCATAAACTCCAACTTGTCCAGAACTCAGCTCCCCGCATCATCACCAGAACCCCTTCTATACAAGACATCACCTCTGTCCTCCAACAACTTCACCGGCTGCCTGTCAGATGCCTCATGGACTTTAAGATCACCTCTGTTCTAGGGCCCGGCCGTTGTGGGATTTTTGGGTCCCATACCGATATTAAGGATATTGATATATTGGGCGATATCGTTCTTAGATCTATCTTCGATCTTTAGAGTAAAATATAGATGTCGTGTGTTTGTCCCTCAAATGCAGTTATCAAACACTTGTGGAAAAGATATATAATGAAGAGAAGACGGTCGCTCAGCTGGAAAGTAACTGTGCATGTAAGTGAATAAACGCTTGACACTCTGCAGAGCGATGATGCTTGTTGTTATCCACATAGCACACTCTGCTGGTGAAAGAGAACTGCTAGTGTAATACACAGGGGTGCAAACTGATCAGGGATGAAAGAGGTAACATGGATCCAAACCACCTAGGGGGGTCTGGGGGCATGCTCCCCCGGGAAGATTTATTTTTTAAATATCAGCTTTAAAATGTGAATTTACAGACGACTTTAGCATTCAGGCAAAAGAAGCAGTGCAAACAATGAGAAAAACAGAATTTGCAGAACAGGGCTCACCATGATCTACTAAGGGGTGATGTGATGGGCAGTCACTATGCAAGAAGCTCTCAGGGCAAGAGTCTGAGAGAGCATCATAATACAGTCATCAAGTATGACAATATTTTCCTCTTCTATCATTACCTATGGCTACCAAACAGTAAATATGATCAGACAGGATGTTTAACAGAAAGGGCTGGCTTCCTAGCCAGACTTCGAGTCTTCCCACAGTGTTATCACGGGAAAATAAACCTTATGTAAATTAGCCATGTGCTGCACATTGACTCATGGACTCATGCTTCTTGCGGTCGGCGCGGCGCAAACCTCCAAGATTTTGTAACAGTGCCGACCACATTGCAATGATTGGCTACAGGGGCCGTGTTGAGCAATCAGACCGCTCTGACAAGCAATCAGTATGAAACGACTCGACGTTTGCAGTAGACTCCCCACCACCCCCCTCAAAATATTTTTATTGCAGATCTAAATGAATCACACAAATGATCTATTTGGGATCCAAAACGGTGACAAGTTTGCACCCCTGAATACAATGAAACTCAAATGAAATGCTTTTTGACTGGTGAATAAATCTAGTAACACTTGCGATACCGATAGTCACTGGATATGCTAATATGGGCCGATATTACAGGCTGGGCGATTAATCGGTCAGGCTCTACTCTGTACCTCTTTGATCTCCTTCATATCTTCACACCTACCCATACTCTATCTTCCTCCTCCATGCTCCTCAATCTGTACCTCCTGCCCAATTAACCTCTGTGGGGTCTCAAGCTTTCAGCTGTTCAGGGTCCCTCTGGAACTCTCTCCTGAAAGACATCTGTGACACTGACTCTCTCCCTACTTCCAAAACCCACCTGAAGATCACCTTTTCAGAGTGCTTATACATTATAACCATGCCTGGTTCTGCCTGCTATAACACACTGTTTTACTGAGGTCCTGTCTTTCCTTGTTATTGTAACTGTAAGGTGACTGAGATACAACCACGTGCTCTGGAAGTGTATGGACGATGTGTGAATTCAGACATTAACTGCATTGCAGAACACTGTGTGCAATGGTACACACACACACACACACACACACACACACACACACACACACACACACACACACACACACACACACACAGCTTCTTCAACCAGTTGTCTCAGATGCAAATCTAACACTTTAAATCTCAAAACAACCAACCTGTATCTGAAGCTCTGCCACTTGAGTGTCACATGGCATCTGATCATCTCTGCCGGAGTTCTGGTTATGCTCTCTTCTTTTGGTGGGCACATTGGGATAGCTTGCTGGCTGGAAAAGCATACGTGCATGCTTATTTGATACAGCAGAAACACCCAACAGAACAAAGAAGATATTGTGTTGGGATTTGACATGAGCCTACCTCTGCAGGCTTCCTCATCGTTTTGGTGCTGGCGTCGTAGTTGAGCATATCATATGGGTCTATCCAGTCGTCCTCCACATGCTGTCCTGTGGCAGACAGCATCAGGCTGCAGAGCAGGACAGTGGCCAGCATCCTGGCAAGAAAGAGGTACTTTCCTTTACCCTCCAGTGATGTCAAAAGTTAGCTGGCAGGCGTATTGTTATACGACCAGGAACGTGAAAGCAAGTACAGGAAGCTAACGATATTTTTAATGATAGATGAATAAATAACGCATGCATTCAAGGTTGAACGAAATCTTAAAACTTATTTCAGACACACCGACACAAATTTTAATCTGTTGACATTTTAAACCTAAAAGCTTGGGTATATACGCTGAATACTAAGGACTTCGCAAAAGCTCTAAAACGCTCAGCAAGAAAGCTCAAAGCAACGTCAGGACTGCTTTACGGCATAAACCTTCGACCTGTACAGCGCGAAGGCTCATGGGAAATGTAGTATTTTGCGGGGGGGGGGGGAAGCAGTGACGTTTCCTCTGACACCCGAGGCTCCGACACATGCGCAGTAGCTCATGAATCGAACCACAGGCCGGCTGCATCCGAATTGCCAAGCACCTGCTCAATCTGTCAGTACCTACTATTCAGTAGGCGGATATTTGTTCCTACTTCGTCTGATTCATTCAGTATGGAAGTGGCAAAGTAAATGGAAAGTAAAGTACTCAACTTTATACAGCTCACTTGTGGTACAATTAAAGTAAAGTTAAAAAAAAAAAAGTTGCAGGTGGCATATAATGATACATTTAGAATCTTTCTCAAATTACCAAAAGTGAGTTTTTGTTTTGTTTGGGTGAGTGCAAATCACGTTCGGTAATGTTTCCACGTTTTATGCTGTACTGAGAAATTGTATGTACAATTGTATGTACAAATGTATGTAACTTCAGCCAATGTGAGTTTTACTTTGAAAAGTATCTTTTAAAAAAATGTTTTAGTAGTTAACTGAAATCAGAATAACAAGAAAAAAAATAATCCCTTTAAGTTACAAATTCAGAGTAACAATTAAAAATGATTTCAGCCCTTTAGTGATGCAGCAGTTACATACGTATATAATGTAGAAGGCGACTGTTTGTTCAGTTTATTTTACCAATTCCCTTAGTTAACCTATATCTAAATAAATGTCCACAAAACTTGATTAAATCAAGACTCCAGAAAACGTACCATTTTCTTTCAAATCATGGACTGAATTGATGCGTCGATGAATCAACAATTGACAACATATTTATTGGAAAGAAGTGTATATAATATTTACAATATTAATACCAACATTTCTGGAGAAAACATTCATGGTTACAACTTTAAATTTGATTTACTGTAATGTATATTTCAACTGTTCACTCAGAGGTCAAGGCAAATAATCTACATCTTCAGAAAGATGTGTACAGACCACCAGTATCTAAATCACCTCAGAACATTGAAGTGTCCATGAGTTTGAGGGACGTCAGCAGAGGTTGCTTATATTGGGCATCCACGTCTTCATCTTGGTCTGTGTACCTGATGAAGGAGCTCAAACTGTTGCAGGCATCTTAGCTCACAAAGCTCCTTAAATGCATACATGAGACCAGGCAGTGTGTAACAATAGAAAGGCAGGACAGTGAGAGAGAGTTACAGATTCAAATTTATCTTCCTCTTCGCCCTTTACCGCCTTTCATCCCTCCCCTGCCACCCTTTGACTGTCCTCCTCTGCCTTTTCCACCTTTACCATGTTGCTCTTTCCGCTGCATTCCGCGCATGTCTTTCTTCATGCGACTGTCCACAACCTTGAATTGTCCCTTGACACCAGCGGGCCGCCTCACTTTCTTGCCAGCTCCCTTTTTGCTCACAACATAGGTAACTTCTCTCTTCTCCTTCCCGATGCCGGCTTTCTTGTAGATACTGATGAATGGACGAGAACAAAAATGATTAAATGATATTATCTACAGTGAAGAAATGCATTTGATCAAAATTTGAGGTTTCAGCTCCAACCCCGCAGGTGTGACATCATACCTCTTCAGCTGAGCCGTCTTCTCCCTCTCTGAGATGTCCACTGTGTTTACGACTGCCTCTGCTTTCTTTTTAGCCTGCTCCATCTTCTTCAGCATCTGGAAATATCAGAGAAACAAACCAGTTCAGATCCACAAAAGCCATGAAAGCAAATTTTGATACAGTCAATGTCTCGTCATTTTTCACTTAAATTTCTTCAACTTTCTTTTGTTTCATGTCGTCAGCAGCTGCACCACCACCACCACGGGACTTTCCCCTGATCTTACCCTTCTCTTCTTCCTGGCTTTGGCCTCTGCGACGCGTTTGATGGGTCGGGCATCAATCTCCTTCCATTTTTGTTTGAACTCCTCCACCATCTCTTTGGTGACCGGCACCGGCTTCTTCCTGTGTTTCTGCTCATCGACCAGGAACCACTCGGGTACATCCCACTGCTCCTCAGAGCTAGCAAACCTGAAGGAGCACACAGTCACACCTTACTGTACAGGTACATACTTATGTTATTTATGTGTATTGTCTATGTACCAAAATGTACTTTTTTTTTAATTGTAATTCATAGAACTCTCAATCGGAAAAATAAAAATTATTTTGGTTATCAAAACTAATGCTGTGTCTGAACATATGTAAAATACACAATCAGTGATCAAAACATTAGAGCTAACATGCTAAGAAGATATTTTGCAACTTTAATTTTTAATTTTTAAAATGCCTTCCTTGTGCTTTTTACTCTATATTTCTCTTATTGTCCTTATTGCTTATCCATAAAGGATGTACATCTTTGAATGCAAATTCAGCATATTTTCACTATTCATCACATTGCTGCACTAGAAGGTATTTAAAGCTGCAGGATTTGGTAGGAGGTTTAACAGTGTTACTCTGTGTCTCATCTAATGTAGCCGTTATATTTATTTTGACAATGGATTTATTTAAGTCGATACAAAACATCATCATCCTCCTTTGACATTATTTATGAAGTTTTGAGACGACGCTTTGTCTTATGCACATGCCAACCTGTGAAAGGAGCCGTCCATCAGGTCCCTGGCTCTCTTCTTAGACGTAGCGATCTGAGCGCCCAGTGCCAGGCCTTCTGCATCCAGGATTCTTGCTTTCTTACCTGAATAGCACAGAACCAACAACACACACAACAGTTAGAACCATGTTGCTGGGTTGGCTAGCTGCATAAATATATATTTGGAAAAGTTAATATTCCTCTTTCTTACTAACATAAACTTCCAGTCGATGCTTTTTTGTTAAGAAATACACTCCAAATATTCGTATACATCAATTTTAAGATATGCATTAAACATCCTTGTTTTTTTTGCGATTCCAAAGTAAATAGTTAGAATGGAAATCATCAGCAAAACATCAATTCATAAAAAAAAAAAATACAAATGTGTTTCTCATACTCACTCATGCTCTCTACAGGAACAACCTGAAGGTCAACGTCATCAGCCAGTCCTGAAATCCCACCAGCCCCACTGGCCTGTTTTATCCTGCTAATCTCCCTGGAACAAGCAGCAATACATGTTCATGTATTATTGTGTTCAGTAGTTTGGATGTCAATTATATTATCGTGTTGTAACATTGGATTCCTTATACATTATGCAGAACATAAAAACAGCATAGAAGGTATTACTTCTCATCGTCGCTGCTGTCATCTGAGTCGCTGTCACTCTCTGCAACTTCCTGTGAAGGTACCGCCTTTTCCTCCACTGGCAGAGCAGCCTGCTCCTCCTCCTTCTCTTCCATATCATCAGCTTTCCTCTTTTTGCTTTTTTCTATAAAAAGGTTTCCAAAATTGAAAATACTTTGTCAGTCCAAGGTGCTACTTTAGTGCTGTCATTTTAAACTCTTTTGAGGACTCCCTGAAATCCAATATTTAAAAAGAAAGGACTTTCGGCAACGTCTGTGAATAAATTTGTTACCTTTTTGTTTGTTCAGGAGCCACTCGGTCTGTTGGAGCTCGCATTCTGCGTCTCCTTCCAGATCAATCTCAGAGAAGATGCCCTACAGAGTGAAAGATGACATGGTTAAAGGCTTCACAGTAATTAGACTTTCTGCAGGTGTAATCCAGAGTAGAGGTCAGCAACAGAAATGAAGATTGAACAAATTTGTGCTGCAGTCAGTTTAAAAATTGTAAATATTACGTTATAGGTGGAATTCTACACAAACCTTGCTGAACCACAGGTTTGTCTCTCGTTCTTTCTTCTCGTCCTTTCCCTCTAGTTCAACCAGCAAGCCGCTCTCCTGCCCTTCGTCCTCCTCTTCCTCTTCTTCATCGAACCTTACTCTGGAAAACATAAATAAAAGAGATTACAAAAAACGACATAAGGAAATCTTCGACAAAAATATCAACAAAACCATTGTTTAACCAGCCAATTACTTCTTTGGTGCTTTTTTCTCCAGCTCTTTCTGTCTCTGCTCAATCTCTTCCAAGTCCTCATCGTCTAAATCAGAAGCTAGAGACATTTTGTCTGCCTCGTCATCCTCCTCCTCATCAGACAGGTGAAGGTCGTCGTCTCCTTCTACTAGGGCGTCTGCAGCCTGCATGTCCCCCTTGGATATGTCAACCAGCGCCTGATGGAGAGAGGAGAAAACCAAAGCAACATAAGCATTGAGGAGATGTCCAGGAGCTGTTTCATGAGACCAGTGTTAAGCCCACTGACTGTATATTTCACCTGCACGTTCTAATCTCGTTTACCCCCCGATATCCTCCCCCACCCACCCAGCTCACGGACTGTGTTCTGTTACACTAAAAGTAAACAGGTGTGCGTGATCGTGATGGCTACCCTTACTGTGTTTGTGTGCGCATCAGTGGAGATTGGTGTGTGTCAGCGTGCACACACCAGGAGAGAGAAGCTGCAGCTTCACAAAACACGCTTAAAGCTGCTTGGCTGTGTCTATTGAATGTTCGTCAAAAATGTTGTTCTATAACTTCAAGAAGCATTTATTTCTGTGGCATCAACTTGGTGTGTCTTTGCTCTTGTGAGGTATCTGTGTGCACTCTTCACCTGTTGCTTCTTGATGGTGGCGAGAGAGAACATGGATGAATCGTTGGTATCTGCGATGGAGACACCAGGGAGGTCCATCTTCAGCTCCACCCTCTCCCTCTGCTTCCGCCGCTCCTTCAGCAGCTTCCTCTTCTTCCTGTCGGAGCATCACGGTTACAGCAAGTGTCTCAGAAAATGTCAAACTAACTTTTTTTAAAGATCTATTTCTGGGCCTTTATTAGAGAGATAGGAGAGTGGATAAAGTCGGAATCAGGGAGAGAGAGGGAGTGGGGAATGACATGCGGGAAGGGAGCCACAGGCTGGATTCGAACCCAGGCCGCCCGCTTGGAGGACTATAGCCTCCATACATGGGCCGCGCGCACTAACCAATGCGCCACCAGCGCTCCTGAAATTTTGTATCCTTTGAACTAAACCAATGGGGAACATTGTAGGAAGATGGTAAGAGGTCAATGACAGCAACAGTGTTCCTCCATCCATCAGCAATACAAAACTTCAGAAACTGAGATGTATCCCCCGCCCCAAGTTAGAATTTAGGATTAGAAACTACATGCATGATATTCTGCAAACACGCGATAAGTAGAAGCTGAAAATCTAGGCAAAATTGAATTTGTATTAATGTCGATTCGAAAAAAGTTGTAATCCTGTCAAACCTTTTTAGCTCTGCCACCTCCTCCGCTTTCAGCTCTGCTATTTTCTTCTCCATTTCTTCCTCTTCCTGTTCCTCGTCCATCTCCTCCTCTTTCTTCTTCTCTGGTTCTTCATCTGAATCGCCCTCTGCTTCATCAGAACTTAGGCTAAAAAGAAAGCAAAGGCATTTATTAAATCTGCCGTGACACAATCTGGCAGACACAGATGATCATTTTAAGTTCTGTGTGTGTTTCTAAGACTTTACTTGATGTCCTGGTCCGGCTGTTTGGACTCCATCTTGAGTCTTTTGGTCACAAATTTCCTCAGCTTGGACCTCCAGCTCAGCAGCAAACTGAAGAGGTAAGGATGGAGGAAAGAAGAATACACACAATGATGACTGAGTCACTAAAACGTATCTGATTTTGTTCATTTAAAAGAGAGCACCAACAGGGATTTACGTATAAACCTCAGTTGGGAGTGAAAAGACGTACCGGAGCTCTTTGCGACCCAATACTTTGATGTCACGACAACACTCCTTTACCTCAGCGCTAGTGGCCGGGTGACACTCCAGTTGTGGGTCGTCCAAGGCGATCTGAGTGAAGACAACAGAATGAGAATAGCGACAAAGGGTTGGTTTCCCTAAGCTTGATCCTTTCTGTATGTTGTGGACTGTAGTGTCATAATCAGATCAATTGTTATTTAAACAGCAGAAAATGTGAGGGCCTTCAGCATCATTCTTTGAGAACTTTAAGTAGAACAGGGACCCTCACCTCACTGGCTTTTGACAGGAAGTCCACAGCGTTTTCGGCTTTCAGAAAAGCGGTCACCGTGAAACTGTGATAGAGCGTCAGATCACCGTCTGCGTATCCCTCCGCCTGAAACAGAGGAGCAGCTTATTCATCAGTTATGGATGCAACATTTGGGGGTCATAAATATACATTACAACATAAGTGAGCTGGGTCCATACCAACATGATTACAAATCATATGATGTGTGTATGTGTCTTAGCAAATCATTGGAAAGTTGTGTTTGGTGTTCTTATTGTGATTAATCAGTTAACTTCTTCAAGTTTTTTCCCTTTATTCCACCCAGTGCACACACCTTGGGCTTCTTGACAGGAATCAGCTCCTTCACAGTTTTGGCCTGCACCTCCACCTCTTTGAACGCATGTTTGGGGTCAAAGAACTTGCCGTCAATTTTGTCTGGGGCAAGAAAACCTAAGTGGGGATAAGAAAATAGTATCACATGCACGTAGCATAAAAAAAAAAGTTTCATCACATCGCTGTAATCTGTCGCTGGCACTGACCCTGACAGATGACGAAGATCTCGGCGGACTCGTTCCTGGAGGCCTGCGGCTTGGTGGCCTGCACCTTTTTGAAGAACTGCTGGAAGATCCAAAGCAGTGGCTGGTAGTCTTTGGAGCGGAAGACCTTTGTAACAAAGGTGCCACCTTTGTTCAGAAACTCAACGGCCAACTTCAGGGCCATGAGGGTCAAATGAGCTGGGGATGAGAAGGGATGCAGATGTTTCAAAAAGTGTGGTTACAATATTTGCCCTTAAAAAAAAAAACTACTCCTGGATGAGAAGGGAACACAAGCATATTAGAGGAATAATGATTAGGTAGAAATTATACACACATCAATGATAGTTGCTGACACATAGTACTGTTGTCTAATTACATCATGCTTTTGCTGTGGGGCAAAAGGTTACAGGATGTACAAGCTGTTCCAACATGCGACTGAATATTTATATACAATGTCTCAAAAACATTTGCTTTGACACCCACCTTGGGAAAAGGCGTCGTGTGACCAGTTGGCTCCCACATTCGGGGCTCCATCATTCAACACAACATCAACCTTCCAAGTGTGTAGCTCTTTTCGTAAAGCCTGCATAAAGGACAGCCAGGAAACAGATTTTAAAAATCCATGTTGAGGTCTATTTTTATAGTTTGGGAAAACAAAGCTGTCAACGACAACTACCAGGTTATTGAGTTAGTTATTCTGTGAATATTTTGGTTGATGCACAATTTTAAATGCGGTAACAGAGCACTGCCTCACCTGTCTACATTTATCTGTAGTGATGTCTTCTTGCAGTGCCACCACATTGGGGATGGCCTTGATGGGCACCAGGTCAACACCTGACAGGAGAAAACATTATTTAGAAAACCGTATCTCACATATTAAAAAGGAGCAATATGAGCGATATCTACTTAAACATAAAGTGACTTCATCATCAGACATTAAGGAAACATACTATGTTGAAGTGCTGGCTTCTCTAACAACAATGCAGCAGCCACTGTGTCCTCCTCCTAAGTTTCCAGAATGGTCTATTTGTTTTGACCGGGGAGAAGGTCTGCGGCTTGAAGGCACCCCCCACAGCCTTTTTCTATTAACCTCCACGACGACAAAACGTGGTAAAACTAGGATAAGTATTGGAGATGCCTTTGAAAACGGAGAACGGTTTCGAGACTGATGCAGTCTGCAGCTGGCTGCACAGAAGCATCGGTGTCTGCGACATGGCAATCTGTATGTGCATCTATTCTAGGGAGGAGGGGGCGGGGGAGACAGCTCTCTCCAAAGTTTCGAATTGGGACTGCAGTACCAATGTATACCACTACAGATCAGATTACATAGTGCTCCTTTAAAATTGTAATTTCCATAACAAACCAAAAAAACGCAAAACAACTTTATCTAAAGGCCTAAACAGACAAAGAATGAATATTGACATATTCATATGAATGACATTAAACTCACCAATGATGAGACTTGATACAGGCATAAACTTGGACGCCACCTGCAACCTGTAAAAACATTTTAGTACAGGTTTATTCTTTGTGCCAGCTGTATTCCACAACATGTTGCTGATCTGCCTCTCTAGACAGATAAATCCAGGATATTATGGCAAAGGTGCGCTTAAATCTAATAACTCCAAAGCTTACACTTGCATTACACCACAGAGGAAAAGCAGAATAAAGTTTAAATACAACTTTGGTTTTGGTTCCAGGTAAATATTTATTGGTCAAGGCAGGTAGAGGACATCGGTGCATTAGCATAAAACCTTTGAAGATGCAGTGCAACCAACCAAACCGTTCACGTAGTGCTGAGGCCACAGAAAAGCTCATCAGTAGTTCACATTACTTTGAATCCTTTATTCAAATACAACAAATTCAACGCCCCCCCCCACCCCCCCCCCCCCCCCCCCCCACCCCACCGGATTGTTGATGGACGGCTTGCCTCCCGCCACCCCCTTGCTCCCTATCCCTCTTTCTGCGTCTTATCCCATCTCTCCCCCTATCCCTCTCCAAGTCCAGCGCAGTCTAGGCCTGTGAAGGCTGTTTCGTCATGAGCCGGGGATCCGGCCGAAGATTTCTGCCTTTTAATAAGGCAGTTTTTTCTTACCACTGTAACTTTTGCTGCTTTGATAAAGTGCTCATGATGGATAGGCCGGATCTTTGTAACATAACAATAAGTAAGGTCTTTTTACCTGCTCTTTTGTAATGTTAACAGACAAAGAGTAAGGTATTTTACCTGCTTTTTGTAAAGTGTCTCGAGATAACACTTGTTATGAGTTGACGCTATACAAATAAAAATTGATTGATTGAAATTGAAGGTTAAATCTTGTCAGTTTAATGACAGTATAACACAATTCTGGTCAGGTTCCTTCCCCCCCCCCTCCCCCTCACACCCATCATCCCCCCCCCCCACCACTCCTCCTAGTCATACACACACATCTCTCATCCACCTGTATTATTGTATGTTAATATCACCTCAATAAATTATCGACCTGTAAAATATGTCCAGATTCTGTATATTATCTGTAATCTAGTATAGCATGCTCACTGCACCTTAATCTGTATATTATAATCAGAAGAATATACTTATATTTATTGCATTTATTTATAGTTATAGCATCCCATTAATCCAGCCATATATACCCAATAATTCTTCTTTTTTTTTTAAAGTCTACATCTGTACATTTTGTAATTACTGATTCTTGCACTTTCTGCTTGTTTGCACTTCTGGTGAGATGTCAAACCTCATTTCGTTACTCTGTACTTGTATATGTGTAATGACAATAAAGTTGAATCTCATCATCGTCTCATCTCAGGTTCCTGCTTCTATCCTGTAAATCTGATACAACTCCAAGTGTCCAGATAACATATTAGCAATTCCAAGTGCATTTTCAATAACAAACCCAGGGTTGATTAAACAACCAAGTTCTGTAGGAAAATGTTTTTAAACACCCTGCAGCGGTATGACAAGAAAACCTTATTATGATTCAGTTACATTGTCTTACACAAGCTGCGCAGCCTGAATTAAAACCATCGACATGATGAGTGAATATGTTTAAACTGAGCTCACCATCCTCCAGGAGCTGCACACAGATCCACCAGAGCTCTGGCTTTCTGAAGAAACTGAAATTTACGGTTGAGCTGGATGAGTTTGAAGGAGGACCGAGAGCGATAACCTGTCAAGACAAAAGATGTGATTAAACATTTGATCAGATGAGCACATTAACTGAGAGTCTTCTACTGTGTCGCTCAACGCGCGAGGTCTCACACTTTATTTTATTTATTCTAGACTTGGTACGCTTACCTGTTTCTTTGGCAAGGTGGTAGAATTTATCCTTTCGGGTCTTTCCGACTTTAAGTTTCTTCCCCATGTTTTTTTTTCTGGGTTTAAAACTGAGCTATTACACAGAAATAACACGCTGATCGTGGAGCAGTTAAACGTCCACGAAATCAACACGTGCAGCTTGCCCCGTCGCAGACTTTGACGTCATTCTTCCCGATAACTTCTTCTTCGTCTGATTTTTTTTTGTTCTGGTGCTTGAGGGATGTTAGCGCAACCTGCTGGGCTGGGGTTTATTTGTTGTGCTTGCTCGCTCCGAATACAAACAACTACTGACTAAATATGTACAATATTTACAGTCTATGGGTCCAAACTTCACAACATTAGAGAGGTATGTTTGATTTGTGTGTTTGATTTTGAAAAAATAAAGTAGTCATGTCGTGACCACATGGAGTCAAGGATAATAACACATATTTTGAACAAATAAATAATTTGGTTTCGTCATGCAGCACTCGCATGCATACAGGGAAACTGAGATTTTACACTTATAGAAGAACAAATAATTGTAAAACAACGTGGCTGCTACACAGTTAATTGTGTTGTGGCTTATTTGAATTTGCATGTAAACAGCAGCAACAAGTTATGATGATATTGATTTTCATCCTCACATTAAAGAAAGTTTTGGGAAACACTTCCCATAAACTTTTGAGTACAAATTACAATCATTTCTTATTTGTTTGAAGGATTTGTGTAGCAAGAGCTGCTAAAATCAATTAGAATGATGAGGTAGGCCTATGCATTGATATTAGGCTGGACTGTTATATTTAAATAGGATATCTGATGTGCTCTAACTTAAAGTTTTCTCTGTTTTAGGATAACCTACTGTTATCCACTATGATGCGGTCAACACAGCAAATTGTCCTAAAACTGAGTGGGAAGTCAAGCAGAACATGGGTGACTCTGTGACTCCACATTTTCACGCCTTTTTTTTCGAGTCACCAAGCCACAGTTTGAATATCTGATAGCTATACCTACACACCCTTAAGCGAACCTTTACTTGGTCATTTCTCTGGCAGAAAGACTGGGAACAGGTGCGGGCAAACCATGACACGGAAGCCCAATCTGAAAAATGTTTTTTTTCCTTGTTTTGTGACAGTGGTAATCCAATGTCAGGATGGCTGAGGAGCTGTGTGATCTTCAAGGGAGGGAGGATGCAGAGTGAATGTAAGGAGTGGTTATAAAGGGGGACGGGTTGGCCTGTGCTACAAAGATGAGAGGTCTGTCCCCTAACAGACACTGTGGGTAGTGGATCTTCAGTGACTGGTCAAGTCAGGTGGCGCTTCCCCACAATGAGATACTGAGCAAGGTTTGAAAGTGAAAAATATGATCTTAATTTGAATAGAATACACATTTTGAAGAAACCATTCACATTACAAGTTCAAATTGAGAATATATGAACATATTGTCTTCTGTACTAATGTAACCTCCACAAGCACAGAGATCCGATGGCTATTCAATGAAATAAGTCTTCTTTATGTGTTGTCTTTCCAAGCTCACAATACCTCTTATTCAGAGGAGCAGTGTGGCTGCCTGTGAATGGGACAATGCCTCTCTGTGGGTGTATAGTGCCCGTGTGACCTTAGCAACAGTGTGAAACTGTCATCACTCAGAGCAGCGACACTGAAATACCTCCACCAGGACCCCCAGCTACTGGTTTGGCTTTTGGAATATTTTACAACCTTTTTTTATCATCTCGAGAATTGGAAATCAATCTCTTGCTTTTTTTTTTTCGTTTCTAACTGGATTTTTCCACGGTTATGTGCGGATTTATGATGGAGAATTAAAATGGTGAGGAAGAAAAAGCTGCTGGTGTTCGAGTAAGTATCACTCTTATATGAATTAGCTCTATTGTGATGTGGGCCTCTGATGTCATTACACCAACACCAAATCATTATTTAAAAGAACTTTAGAGATGTCTAATGAATCTATAGTTTCATTTTATATATTATTTCTAGAAAGGGTTTGTGTATTAAGATACAGATGATGTTTATAGAGCATTATAACATATACGTTATGACACTAATCTTTATGGTTGAATAATTATATTATGTGTATGTTTTCATGTTAGTAGCATTTCAGTGACCCCCCTGATTAGGTCTTGGTGTTGTAGCTTTCTTTTTTCATCATGGCTTGTGCATCATATATAATTGATAAGATGGAATCACTAATTGCTCTCCTGGGCAGATATAGATTACATCCTGACCATGTGTTATTTTGATCAGAGCTACATTCTTAGCCTTCCTTTAATACACACAAAATAAACATTTTAATAATTTATATGTGTCATTAGATTATTCAAGGTCATGTATTTAAACATTTTTAAAGTTGAAACATTGGTTTATTTAACTATTTATGGATGTTTATTTTCTATTTGAAATAACCTGGGCTCAAACTATTTTTCTGTCAGCTTCCTCATTGTGTTGACGCTTTTGTAAGCAGCACAGGTGCTCGTGTGTATTGTCTGTGTGTGAGCTGGTGTGTATTGTCTGTCTGTGTGTGTATGGATTGCCTTTACATTGTACCATCCTATCCAGCATTCTCTATCACTGAGAATTAAGTCATTTCTGCTAAAAGTAGCTGTGTTGTTTGTTTTTTTCCTATCTGTTTTCTTTTCTTCTTAGAATTTGTGGAAGCATGATGTGGGATGGATAAGCAACAACAAACATCTACTGTAAGTTGACTGAAAGGTTGTTAGTAACATGACATTTAATATTGTGCCGGGTATTAATGACAGGATATTGTGGCTGTGTAATGTTGGAGTATCAATGACCCCCATGGTAATTTTAGGGGTACATTCACAGGTCACCTAAATGGTAAAACTGAAACCATTAAGACAATTCATCTGACAACTGAAACGTTAATAGAAAAGTAAGATTTGAATTGATTACAGTTTTGGAGTTGGATGTTTGTTGACTGTACAGTGGTAAAAAAAAATGAATAATGATGTTTTCGCATCTCTCTCTCGGCATGATTGCAGATGGCCTCTAATGACCCTGACCTTTCTGACCCCTCTGGTGACCCCCAGCCTGGTGACCTCATTGAGATCTTCAGACCAGCCTATCAGCACTGGGCTCTCTACCTGGGAGATGGTTACATAATCAACTTAACTCCTGTTGGTCAGTAAGAAACAGCTATTGACATCTAAAAATCGGCCAAGCAAAGCTTTACTACTATTACTACTATTACTAATAATAATAGTCATATTGATTATAAGTGTTATCTTAGACAACAGAGGTTTATTTTGACACACTTTGTCCTGATGATTCATTCAAACTAATGTGAGATGTATAATCAGATGCCTTTTTATTGAACAACTTATAATTATTAATTTATTTTATTTAAAGTTGATTTAACCAGGGAAAACCTCATTGAGATTAAGACCAATCTGACCAAGACAGGCAGCAACACATTTTATCAACGTTACAGACATTCAGTACGTCATGTAAAAATTTACAACACACAGGTCAACATATCCATGGTCACAGGCCAGACTTCCTCCATCTTCCTCCAACGCCTTCAGTCTTCTTTTTAAATGATTTAAAGAGACCGGCTCCCCTGACCCAAATCCTGCTGCAGCAGATTCCAACCTGCAGGAGCAGCATACCTGAAACTTAATGTCCCCGTTTCAAACACACTTTAGGAGCAGATAACAAGTTTTGAGACAGCGTTGCAGAGCCAAGACTGTAACTTCCAACATTTTTCACATAAATAAAATAACACATGTATGGGGGAAGCAGGTAAAGTGTTGCCTTATAAATCAAGATCAATGATGATGAGTTAGGGCGTTGAGATTTGTGAAGTACCGCGATGCTCCATGATACACAGTATCCAAAGTTTTAAGAAATTGAAAAGATGCATGCATAGAACATCACCGTAGTGGAGTACAATAAAATAAGTTTTGGGTTTTTTTTTCAGCCAAAAAAAAGTCATGACTTATCTCTGAAATAAAGACCCAGCTGCAAGTGTAACTTCTTTGTGAGCTGCAGAAGATAAAGCTTAAAAGACAGCAAATCCTCAATAAAGAATAAAAGATATTTATAAGAAGATACAAACTCAATCACGTCACCCTTAAACCTAATAATAGAAGGAAGATAGAGAGCCCGATGCTGTATAGGAGTGGAGCAATAAACAACAGTATCATCTGCATATAAAAATTAAAATTTGGATTAAGAACACTATGAACGGGGATGCTGGTGGCCAATGGTTGGTTTGGAGGATGTAGTCCTCCAAGCGGGCGGCCCGGGTTCGAGTCAGACCTGTGGCTCCTTTCTCGCATGTCATTCCACACTCTCTCTCTATCCCTAATTCCCGACTCTATCCACTGTCCTATCTCTCCAATACGGACACAAAATGCCCCCAAAAAAGAACACTTTGAACGATAATGTCAATACAAAGTGAAAATAACTGTAGTCCCAAGACTTATTATTGTAAGAAATGTATAGGTTATACCTGCAGCCTGCACACACTGTAACCTTTTTTCTTTAAAAAATTCCAAGCCAACAGCCAAATTGTTCAAACTGTCCAAGACTATGTAGTCTGTGTTTCATAATTACATTGTCAAAAGTATCGAAGGCCTGCGACAAGTCAATAAAAAGGGCTGCACAGTAATCCGTATTGTCCATGACTTAATGAAATCACTGCCTTTAAAGCTGCTGTGGTTGTACTTTGTTTTTCCTAAAACCTGACTATTGGATAAAATATTGTCGGACAATAAACATTTATTTGTAAGTTTGGAAATGGGCTTTAATAATTGTTTTAGCGTATTGATCCGACAATAGATAAGTACATATTTGGGAGCCATAGTGTTGCGAGTCTTTGTGCATCATATCTAGTGATTTTTTTTTTTTACGACTCAGCACATAAATAAGTGATGTGCGTGTGTTTGCTGACTTTTTCTGAAATGAAGTGTATCCCAGTCAAGACCAGAACCCCTTGCTTTAGGTTAAGCCACGTTGTGTTTTCATTCAGTTAACCTGGATATCAATAAGGTTGATTTTCTCCCAGTCAAAACTGAAGATATGAAAATGCTCCATATTTCGCTTGTTTGTTGTTGTTTACTCAGTGATTTGGAGAGTATGACTTTCACATGGAACATGCTATTAATTAAAAAATGAAACAGATTTAGATGGAAAATCTGAATATCAGTCTTCATATTTTAAGTATGATGGAGTCAAATTTCTGATTGAAAGTTCAATTTTGGGCTTGCGGCTGTTATTTCACATTAAATAGCATTATAAGATTTGATCTAAAACACTTTATACTTGGGTACTTTTTACTGAAGTAAATCTAGTTTCAAATTGTATATTCCCTTTTATTTGAAAGTAGTTCAGTTTTGATTTTTCAAAGGATGATGAAATACTTTGTTGTCTTTGGCTCAGATTCTGCATGTCTGTATGAACTGTTTGTTGTACATTTCCTCTTTATACATTTTCAACATGTTCACCCTAACCTGCAACATTCTAGGTCCCAGATCCTTAAGTATGTTTTCAAAACAACTTTTGTTTAACTCCTCCCCAGATGAGAGCCCGGCAGCCGCCATGTCCAGCGTGAAGTCCGTCTTTAGCCGGAAGGCGGTGGTGCGCATGCAGCTGCTGAAGGAGGTGGTGGGGAGTGACTCATACCGTGTCAACAACAAGTACGACCACAACCACACACCTCTACCCATCAGTGAGATCATCCAGCGATCGCAGGTCCTCATCGGCCAGGAGGTGTCCTATGACCTGCTGGGGAGCAACTGCGAGCACTTTGTTACCCTCCTGCGCTACGGGGAGGGGGTGTCCGAGCAGGTCTCTCATTGTTTGTTTTGTTTCTGTCTCATGTGTCGTCAGGGCAAAACACACTTTTTACTCAAAATACCACAGTGAGTGACCACAAATGTCACTACTGTCATTGTTGTGCTATAGAAGAATATGTTCTGAGCGGGATAAGACATTTAAACAAGACAAATTATTTACCACAGTGGTAAATTAAAGTAATCTTTAACATAAATAAATCTCACAATATTTAAATTCTAATTGCCTGTGTTAATTTTATTACTCTGTATGGTTTCAAACTATTTTTCTGATATGTCATTGTGTGGTTGCCTGGGAATAACGATTTGCATGATAATCAAAAGCTTATGATTGTTACTTTCTCTTTCTCTTTCAGTCGATCAATCTTTATTTGTATAGCGCCAATTCATAACAAAAGTTATCTCAAGACATTTTATGTTAAGAGCAGGTCCAAACCTCACTCTTTATTACTATAGCCGACATGAAATTATGAATCAAAATGTTAGGGACTCAGTTTTATTCTTCTTAACTTGGAGTGAGTTCTTACATTTTTTTCCATACCCATTATTATTTTTTTAAATCAAAATAAGCTTAACTGTAAGTATTTAGTTAACCAGTTAGCCTGGGTGGCTTGTTTCATATAGGAACAAGTTGGTAGATGTTTGAGATCCAGTACATGATAAATTGTCTTTACTGTGCTTTTTTTTTTATTTACGAGACTCATTGGCTAGTTGATACACTTTGTCCAACTCCTTTCATCGTCAACAGACAACCTAAATAATCTGCAAAAAAAAAATGCCCATTGTTCTAACATCTCCTGTTTCCTAATGGTCCTCAGTCCACCTCCTCTTCCTCTCCTTGTCTCCACAGGCTACACGGGCCATTGGGGCCATCAGTTTGGTGACGGCAGCAGCCAGCGCCTTCTCTGTCCTGGGACTGATCAACACACGATCCAGAAACAGGCCTTTCTGACAGCTGTATTTCCTCCCAACATTCATGCGGCTGTGAATTAAAATGCATAAAAACATCATTAAAATGTAAAGGAAATATAAATGACTTCATCATTTCTTTATAAGTAACTACCCTTGTTTAGTATGAACAACACTGATCAAGTCTGTTAGTTGGGTAAAATTATGGGGATCATGTGCTACTGCCATGAGTTAAATTATCTTGTACCACAAGATATTAACCTGTGGGAACAACATAATATATTTTTGTCAAGTTAATATCATGTGCGCACAATATATATATTTTTTTTACTTTTTGGGACTTCAGGGGCTACATAATAAACCTCATTCAGGTTCTGAAAGTAATAATTTTTCATCATGCTTGTGCAGCTCTAGAGAGAGAACAGATAAATATCGTTAAAGTATAAGAGAAGATTTTGCTTGAAGACTTGCTCCAAACTTTTTTGTATTCATATATATATATAGTATACAACCTGTCACCCACTGTGAACTGGGATTGACTTCAGTCCCGTTAAACCCTTTACAGGATAAACCAGAGAAGACAATTGATTGTTGGTGCTGTAACATGATTAGACCAGTGTACCAGTTTGGTGATGTGCTTTTGAAACTGGCATGAATGTGACACTCTTTTTCCTTAACTTTCTTTCTATGCACCTTTAGAATAGAATATACTTACTTTATTGATCCCAAACTGGGAAATTGTGGAAAAAAACTGGGAAATTGATTTGTTTTACATATGATTTGTATTGTCAGGATGTCCATGCAGTGAAGTTGCCTTGGGAGTATTATTCAGTTAACTGAACAGGACTCAGTAAGGTAAAGGGAACTCGCTCATTGATTGGCTGCAGCCCGCCAACCTTTACGTCATTTGTCTCCTCCCCCTGTCAAAAAGTGAATTTGTTAGCTACGTCAAGAAGCCGAGAGTTAATCCGAAAGAAGCAGGAAGTTTGATACATTAAGCTTCAATATAGAAATATACCCTAGTGATTGTTTTTTTTTTGTTTAGTCACAAACTGCATGTTATGCACATTTATACGTCAATTTATTTTAAACTAGAGTAAAAGCAAAAAATTTCATGATGAATTGCTACTAAGTAAGGGGTAATTTGACTTTCATTGGCTTCAAATATAAAATATAAAATTTGTCAAAATCAATAGCAACGATAAAATATGGTCTACTAAAAAAAAAAGTATGATTTGCATAATCAAAAACATGGGAAAGGTTTCATCATTTGAGTGTTACAGATAACCACGACGTGTATTTAAATTATACGCAAGTCAGCGGAATCAGAAACTGAAGATTTGCAACCACATTCAAATGTTTGACCTATGTTTCTGGCACAATGTCAAAACGCTGCAGCTCAGGTCAACACGGCTTTTATTGTGAAAGTTGTTCCGGAAGTGAGACTCTTATCTACAATAACCTTTCGGGTATTTTACCAACACTGGACACAAACAGAAGGTTAGCTAGTCTGACAGCAGGACATTATTTAACAGGGACGGATCCTCTGTTTTGTTGCTGCGGATCAAGATTGTTTTGTGTAATGACAAGAGGACATTGGCTGTTTTAGGAACGTGGTGAGTGACATAAAAGCAATAGTTACTTTTCTAACGCGTTGTCGTTCACAACATCAGCTAGCTAAATGTGTTAGCTTGTTTGGCAGCTGCATGCGTCCTCGTGTGTGAGATTTAAGAATCAAATCTAGTTAAAAAAAACAGCCTCCTGTGTGTTCCCTCACTATCACTACAGAGGTTTTACAGCCTATTATTACCACGAACCATCTAACCGCATCGGAGCAGTATAATATTAGTCCCTCGATGGTAACTATTCTGTTTGTCATTCTGATACACCTGGGCTTGACCCCTCTTGACCCCTCTTGACCCCAGATTGAACATCATGGCTTCAGCTCCTCCACTCACACGGTCAGACTCAGCTCGCGGGGAGTTCTCCCCCCTGAAGCATTTTGTTGTCGCCAAGAAGAAGATAAGTGATGTGTTTGAACAACTACTCAACTATGTGAAAGAGACCTCGGAGTTTGTAGAAGGTGAGATGCTTTGCTCTGTTTCAGTCTGCTCTTGGAGAAATAAATCGCAAGAGCTACAAAATGTCAAAAGAGAAGTGATTGGATTAACATGTTCTTCATTTGATCTGTCGCCTCTGTCTGGCTTTTGTGAAGTAAAGTGTGGTATTCCTCTCTGTGTCGGGACAGAAACCTGTGGGAACAAAGCTTTGGAGAACATAGCGAGTCAGGATCAGAAGTTGGAGATTCAGGCATATGCTGAGAAACTGGCTATAATCAAGGAGGTGCTGGCACGTAGACACATGAAAGTGGCCTTTTTTGGCAGGTAAATACATGAATACACTCTGATGGATCATACTTTCTATTTTTGAATAATAACTAACTAGTCCTTTTATTGACACAGTTAAATTAACCCATTTGAACCATGAAGTATACTTTTTATTCTAAGAAGATGTGTCAGAGAAAAACTGAGATTTTTGATTTTTTTGTTTTTTGAATCTGCTTACGTTGAAAGTATTTCTTGTTTTACCTGTGTAATTACAATATCGACTTTTCAGACTCCTGAGTAGCTTTACAGTTGATGTATTACGATGTGACACCTTTGGACTTTCCACATAAACATTTAGAGAATAATAAGCCAGTTATTCACATTCATCCAGTTGATGTCTTGTTTGTTTTTAGGACCAGTAATGGTAAAAGCACTGTGGTCAACGCCATGCTGAGGGACCGTGTGCTGCCTAGCGGGATTGGCCACACGACCAACTGCTTCCTGAGCGTGGAGGGCACCGATGAAGACAAAGCTTATCTCAAGACGGAGGGCTCCGAAGAGGAGAAGAGCATCAAGGTAAATGAGTATGTTGGCGCACAGTTTTACATGAACACATGATCCAAAATCTGTCCCATCTTCACTAACCAAGCCACCCTGTTGCTGTCGCCTTTTGAACACTTGTCATCCGATTAAACTGATGATAGAAGCTGGGATATCTGAGAAGTGCGGTCAGATTAGCAAGAATCTTGTTAATGGGGTTTAAAATGTTGTAAGTGCTGTACTTGAATGGGTGTCACAGATGAGCATACAAGCTGACAAGGTTAATCTCTCTAATCTTCTTTACTGATTGTTCTACAGGTTGTTTTATGTGCAGTAGTTGATTTTTCAAAATCAAATGTACAGTTTTTTATAAAAGATGACATTTCCAGTTTGTGATATATTCCTAAAAATGAATTAAAAAAAGGAAGGGTTATAAACAATTACAGTGTATAATTTCATGTGTTCATAACAGATGATCCACAAATTCACACATCAGTCATTTTTGATCTGTCGGCTGTATTTGTTTACATTGTGTCTGCAGACTGTGAACCAGCTGGCTCATGCACTCCACATGGATGAGAGTTTGGATGCGGGCTGTCTCGTCCGTGTGTTCTGGCCCAAGACCAAGTGTGCTCTGCTTCGAGATGACCTGGTGCTTGTAGACAGGTAACAGCATCAGTTCATCACATTTCAGAATTCCTATCATTATCAATTTGACCGATACTAGGACGTAAATAAGTGAGGACTTTGACAGAGTCAGCCAGCGTTGTGAAAAAGAATCTTATCGAGGTGGACGTTGTGTTTGACTACTTCCTCTCCCTAGCCCGGGGACAGATGTCACAACACAGCTGGACAGTTGGATTGACAAGTTTTGCCTGGATGCTGACGTCTTTGTGCTGGTGGCCAACTCTGAATCTACACTCATGAACACGGTAATGCCTCTGGTTGATATCCTGTGGAAATTAGACTTTATGTTTGGCAATTGTTGTCATTCTGTGTCAGGAATTAACTGAATGAAGTGAATAAACCTGCACTTTCACTTTCACTTTACATATGAAGAAGTGTTTGCAGTATTTAGCATCATGTTTTAACCACAAACTTACACGTATTGTCTTACAGAGAAAATGAAAAAGTGAAAGTTGTCTTAATATTTGGTTTTGTGTATATATTATTCCCCATTTTTGAATCTGTTGCATAATAGTATGCATTGTTACTCTTATTATTTATCTATCCATATTTCCTTATCTCTGCACAGTCTTTCAGAGTTCAAGTTGTGTCGGCCACTCCTGTGTACTGAAAAGATCAGTGCTGATGTTTTTTTTTTTTAATGCTGAGCTGATAACAGAGTGGAGAGTGTGGCTGCCTGTGTTGGTATCCAGCCAACGAGGCCTCACACTTGATTCCCTAAGCTCAGGTATTCGTGCAATGTAAAGCTGGACATCATGTTAATCATGGCGTTGATTAACCCGGCAGCAGCTCTTAAAGGGAAAGAAACACACATTTCCCAATGAGCTATTCAATGGAATGAATCCAGTCATGATGTTGATAATGTATGATGGTAGAGTTGAATGTTGCAGTGAGAGTCTGGAATCTGGCTGGTTGTGCAACCAATAAATCTCCATCCATCTTTGTTTTGTTTTTCTCCCATGTTACCTCATTTACTTGTTTTTTTTCATGGTAAAGTTGAATAAAACAGAAACAATATGATTAGCTTCAACATCACTCTTACTAATCTCTCTTCAACCTTCCGTCTTCTAGGAAAAACACTTTTTCCACAAAGTAAATGAACGCCTGTCAAAGCCCAACATCTTCATCCTCAACAACCGCTGGGACGCCTCAGCAAACGAGCCAGAGTACATGGAGGATGTGAGTCAACCATCTGCTTGTTTTGTGTGACAAATAATAAAAGTTCGGTACAGAATGCGATGATTATTTTTTATTTGTTTTGTTTAACAAATTTCCACTTCAGGTGAGGAAGCAGCACACAGACCGCTGTGTGGACTTCCTGGTTGAAGAGCTGAAGGTTGTGGATCGTGACCAGGCTCCAAACCGCATCTTCTTTGTCTCTGCCAAAGAGGTGCTCAACTCTCGTATGCAGCGGGCGCAGGGCATGCCTGAAACAGGTGAGGCTTCAGAATATAGCCCTGCTGTTGTTGCAGTTGATAGAAAATCTTTTTTTTTTTTTTTTTTTTTGTTTAACAAAATTGTATTATTAGATTGTATAAGCTTTACATGGTACTTAACAGAGTTGCTTACGTACATGACTTTTTTATTGTTGTTGAGTTGCATTTTTTTTATTAAACACTTATAAGGGACAAAGGTTAGATTATTTTCATAATCTTATTTTATCTTGTGTTATTTTAAACAAAAGACTTCACCACATTAGTGATGCAAATGACAACAATGAAAACCATGATAACAGTAAACAATAATATTTGAACTGAAATATAAAGGCTTATTGAGGATACATGCAGATGGCTGCTGTGCAGTAACTGCCAATATTTTTCATTTTACATACATATGATCATTTCATCCAACAGGTGGCGCTCTGGCTGAGGGCTTCCACGAGAGACTGAAGGAGTTCCAGAACTTTGAGAGGAGGTTTGAGGTGCGTGTGTGCATGTGTGTGTGCATGTGTGTGTGCGTGTGTGCGTGTGTGTGCATGTGTGTGTGCGTGTGTGCATGTGTGTGTGTATGTGTGTGTGTGTGTGTGTGTGCGTGCGTGCGTGTGTGCGTGCCCTCTTCATATCTTCCGGTAATTTTAATCCCACTCTTCAAAGAAAATCTGAATAGTGAGAGACAGAACTTGAACTTAATCTAGTATTTTTGGGCATATTTGTGAAAAGTAACAGACATCTCTGCTGCCGGAAATGCATCTCATCTGTTAGAATCTCTAAGTGTGGAACAGATATCGCGTCAAACAAGGACAGCGTCATCAGGGTGGCTGCTGGTTTGTGGAAATCTAAGCCAGTCTTTTTGACATTGGCTGTTGAGTTACTTGTGAAGAGAAGATCACATGTTATGAGAAGTGTGGCCTTTTTGTTGGCTTTTAATCGAACAGTGAACCCGAGCTTTACGCTTTGTGTAAAGGTAACACAAACTCAAAGGGTACTTGAGAAATACTGCTCTGAAAGAAAGGAGTCGCCTGGTGAATGTCTCGGCTTGTGTGTGTTCATGTTGGACAAAGGGTGAATGATGTTACTGCGCAGGAAAAGACTTCAAAATAAAGAAGCAACTGAAAGCTCTTCTTGTAAGCAGAGCAGTCGTCGAGGTGAAACCTAGCGTAGTGTTTGGGTTCTGCCGCAAACCGTGCAGCTTCGGGCTGTCGGGCGGCGGGGGCCTTCGAGACCATTCACTGTGCCTTTTCCATCAACCTGCGTCTTCATTGCTGAAGTCTAGATTCACTTAGGCGAGGGCATCCGTTTGTTTCTGTTCAGCTTAGATTTTGTTCTGTCATTGTCACCATGTTGACTTTTCTTTGTGTTTCTGTGTTGTTTGTTTTCATATGTTTTGATAATACCATTATTAGCATTTGTTTCATAATCGAAGATAAGATAATTCATCCCAAAATGACACATTATTCATCATTTTATATTTTCTTGATTGTCTACATTTGATGTTTTATTTCATTCATCCATTTAATTTTTTATTTCCTTAACAACACGTTACTGTGATTTTAACGACTTTTTTGTGGGCTGTGAGACGCAAGATACACACACACACTGCTGCTGCTGATTCCACACCTGTGTTTTCATGTTTTATCTTCTCTTAAGTTCACGTAGCAGGTGTGTGTGTATCTTGTCCTCTGTTGGTCTCTGGTCAGTGTGTGTGTGTGTGTGTGTTATGTGGGATCACACACCCTCTCCAGCAGCAGCCCCTATAGCTGTCACAGTAACTTGTGTGTTATGGCCTCGCAGGAGTGTATCTCGCAGTCAGCAGTGAAAACAAAGTTTGAGCAGCACACTATCAGGGCCAAGCTGATCACAGAAAAAGTCAAGAGCATCATGGACGCCATCAACATTGAGGCGGCAGAGAAGAGGTGAGTATCCAGATCCATTCCTCTGACTCAAACAATTGTTTCCTTTTCAATAAAGGTCTTACGGAGGTTATCGATAAAAGTGTTTGGAAAATACATTTGAAGTTTTCACACATGAATAATATCCTGTTAAAGCTAGAGGGATGTCTAAAGCACTATGTGTGTCTTGTCCTGCTTGTTTTCAATAAATCCTTCAGCTGCTAGTTTGTATGTTTTGACTTTACTTCATATTTGTCGGACGCGGCTTCAGAGTGGCAGCGCTGGAGGACAGAGAGTATCAGATGGATCGGCTGGAGTTTGTTAAGAATCAGCTTAACCTGCTGATTAATGATATCAAGAAGAAAATCAAGGCCATCAGTGAGGATGTCGAGTCAAAGGTGATGTACATATTACCTCGTGTTGGAAGAAAATCAAATGTACTTAAAGTATGTATCTTACCTGAGCTTTAGTCCTCCACAGCCCTGCTCTCTAACAACAATAGTTCTGGGTCAACGTTTGGGAGGATAAGAATACTTCACATTGAATGTGTAGACTACTTGATGAGACTCGTTACAATGCCAGAAATTGAAAGTAATGCTTTAGAGCTCAAGGTCAGTTCTTTAAATAGCCAAATGTCAAAGGTCATTAATTCATCATAAAGACGCGGACAAAAAACAAATCATCCTTTTGGAGACTGAAACTGCAAAAAGAGCATTTTGTCTGTTGGGATGGGTTTTTATTGTAAATTGAGTAATAAGATAATCAACTCAATGTCTCCAATTTAAATACCTTAAAGACACATCAGCTTCATGCAGCCTCTCACATTGGGCAAAACTTCAAAAACATATTGGTTTTAGCACGTAAACATAAACAGAGGTGCTCTTTGAAGTAGATTCTCATCAGAAAATCCAACATTAAAAAAATATGTTTTCTAGCCTTTTGTTTTATTCAATTAGTTTTATTTGATTATTATTGGTTTCTGTATATTGGTTGTAGTTGGTTTATTTACTGGGTAGGGGTGGAGGGGTATGGAGAAGAACAGTGTACTCTTGTACTCATTTCTTGATGTGGAAAAAAAAGAAAGAATCCAACAACTCCCAATTTATCCTTGAATTTAACTCAATCTGTTTCCGGCTCCCTGTGCTGTAACCGACTGGTAACTCAGGTTGTGTTTCATCCAGGTATCTTGCGCCATGGGAGAAGAGATCTGCCGCCTTCACGTAATCGTTGATGAGTTCCGTGCCGACTTCCACCCATCACCACATGTCCTCAAGATCTACAAGACTGTAAGCTAGTGCAGAGGTTTCATTTTTGTAATCTTCTCCTCCTCTTATTGTTGATTGTTTGTTCATTTTGTGAGCTCTGACTCCTGTTTGCAGGAACTGCTCTCTCATGTGGAGGAGGGGATGGGTAAGAACCTGGCTTTCCGCTGCTCTGACGCCATCAACGCTTCTGTCCAGTCCTCTCAAGGATTCATGATAGGTACTTACATTGGGAACGTAAATGCTCAAAAAATATTGTTTTAGTATCTAGAGCCATTTTGAACAGTCATTTGAGTGCAACCTGAAGCCCTTGTGTTAAGCCATCAGGTGTGAATAGTTCTGCTGAACCAGAACAACCTGCAGGTATGAAATGAGTTCATGTTGTAAATAAAGTGGTTAGTTGTAAAATAGTGCTTCTCTCTAAATGATGTGTTGGGTAGAAAAAGAAGATGGAATAATAGTACTGATGGAAAACTAAAAAAGTAACTTTGATATTATGTTGACATTTTGCTTAAATCCTATTTTCATTGAAAATGACTTCCAGACAGATTTCCAGTTAGCCATTGTACTTTGCTCTACATAGCATGTGTTGATAAACTGAGAACAAACCTTTTGGACACCCAGGCTATGGTCTGCAACACCCAGCACGCTGCTATATTTACCCACCTCGCTGAATGCCATCATCCCATGTCCTGTTTAGCGACAGAGGCATCATTCTGTCACGTTGACGTTGGCAGGGTGTTAATGTGCCCCCTAATGCAAAGGACTCAGGTGCTGTTATGAAATTGTGATGTGATTATTTTTTTTCTGTTCTCCCTGAGGACAAATGAGACAAAGCTGACTACACTGACAATCAGTCGATGGTGTTTCTAGTGCTTTGTGTTGTTCTTTTCTGACCCCCCCCCCCCCCGGGTGGCCATATTATAATTAACAGCAAAACTCACAAACAGTGCTTGTTCAGAATACAATTTTAACTTCGTATAATATAGAAAACCCCTGTTGATTTCTTCCTTTTCCCCATAATCCTCACTCTCCAGAGAGCATGCTCCCTCTGCTCCCCTCTACGGTCCAGAACCAAGTCAGCATGCTGGTGCCCAACAGGAAGTTTGACCTGAGCTATGACCTTAACTGCGCCACACTGTGCAGTGACTTCCAGGAGAACATAGAGTTTCAGTTTTCTTTGGGCTGGACATCAGTGGTCCACCGCTTTTTGGGATCTGTCAACGCACAGAGAGCGCTCAAATTGGTGGACCAGAACTTCCAGGTACAAGCTGGAAAGATTTACGTTGTGATATTAAACATTCATGTCGGTTGTTAATCCACTGTGGTGAGTCAGATTTCTAAACGTTACTGTCCTCTCGACACAGACCTCTCGACCAGCACTGCCCCTGGCTTCTACACCATCTTCGGGGCCCCCCTCTACTATATCCCAACCCACCAACAACGAGACAGCCCTCATGACCCAGGAGGACCTGATGGTAGCCATGGCAACCAATGTAGCATCTCTAACTTCCCGCACTTCAATGAGCGTCATCATCGTAGGGGGAGTGGTAGGTTGTTTTCAAGTCTAGTCAGACATGTCAGCTTCTAGGAAAAGTGTTTCAAAAAGTAATTTTTTTTTTTTTTTTTTTTTTTTCCTTTTAAGGTGTACAGAGCTGTCGGCTGGAGGCTGATTGCCCTCTCAGCCTCTATGTATGGCTTGCTGTACCTGTACGAGAGACTAACCTGGACCACTAAGGCGAAGGAACGCTCTCTGAAGCGCCAGTTTGTGGACTATGCAACAGAGAAGCTGCAACTCATCGTCAGTTTTACCAGTGCAAACTGTAGCCACCAGGTCCAACAGTAAGTCCGACTACAGGTCCATTTTGCCAGAACAAACCACTTCAGGCAGTATGTAAAAACTACACACTGTGTGACATTACAGGGATTGTTGTTATGGTTGAATTTAAGAGGATTTCTTCAGGCTGCATTTTGTTTGTCATTGCAGAATGCAAAAGTTAAGGAAAATATTATTTAATGTCATTTGATTATCATCTGTATTTATGATATGAAGTTATATTATTATTAATCATATTTAATTTTATACACTTTTTTTTTTTTAATCCAGAGGGAAATTATGACTTTTGCTGTAATCCTGAGACATACTTCACACACATTGGTCTAGAAGCACAAACGGGGCCTACACATGAACGGAGAGATGTCAGAGTGAGGGGGTTGCACAGGCGCCACCGAGCAGTTAGGGGTTAAGGGCCTCGGAGTAAACTAAAATCCTGAACGTCTTTGATTTGCTTTAATTAAAAACACAAGTAGAAAATGTGAAATTTAAGAATGAATCGTAACAATATAGAAATTTATAACATCAGGTGCATTAAAGGGTACTTTTTACCTTTCACATATTCAGTGTAAAGATGTTTATACTGACATCAAAATCCTAATTTTATCCCCACACATCTATTCCTGGTAGTGTTTAACCTATTGACAAAGCCTGACTCCTCATTATCTTTTTTATTGTACACACTCGGATCCTTACAAAGTCCTGCCCCACCCAACCTTCCCCTTTGTACCATAGCTAAATAAATAAGCGCCACAACGCTGTGCCCTCTGTGTTGCCAGGGAGATGGCTACGACCTTTGCTCGGCTATGTCAGCAGGTGGACCAGACACAGAAAGAGCTGGAGGCAGAAATCCGCCAACTGACAGCCAAGATAGACCAGCTGGAGACGGTCCAGAGCCAATCCAAGTGCTTGCGGTCAGTCCAGCTACTTCTCTTATTGTGTGTGTGATGAAGCAATGAAGCAATGTTTGGGAGGAAGAGCACTGTGTGGGAATTTTGGAAATATCTAGTCTGGGGAAATGATTTAGATGATGAAATGATACATCAGAAACAGCAAACTTTAAGACCAATTGGCAATAATAATCAAAATAATATTTGCTCAGATTTGCAACATGATTTTCAATTTCCTGTTCCTTTTAAGGTTTGATAACATTTTTTTAATCTCTTTTGTGCAAAAATATTGGCTATTAGTCCTACTTGTGGCTGCACTCCACTTGGTAGTTTTTTAATAAAACTTATTGATTAAGTCTGCTTGACTTGTCAAAATGATTCAACATTAATTTCTCAGCTTCATTTAATGAACCTAATTATGATACCCAAATATCAAATGTTTACTAGTTAGACCTGGTTTTAGTCTGAGGTGTGTTTTTTTTCCCCCCTCTGCAGACATAAAGCTACAGAGCTAGAGAGACAGTTGGAGGCATTTACAAACCAGTACCTGCAGCCTCAGCAGTGAGCTGCTCCTCTTCATCGCTCCACAGTTTGGTTCTCTTTGAGCCAATCATTCTTCCGTCAGGCGACACCCGGCCTCCTCATCATCTGAACTACACCAGAGTTTCTGTGTGGACATTAATGCTGTAAAGACAGAGGGATTTGTGGATTGATCTATCATCCTTATACAGAAATCAATATTTTGATAATCAACAACAAGGAAAGTCATTTTTCCTGCAAGAAATACCAAACTTCTGTTACTTCTCAAATGAGAGGATTTTGGACCTATTGTGTTATTTGTAAAAAAAAAAAAATAATCAATTTTATTTTGTTGTTTTTCTTTGATTTGTTTTTTTGTCACACCATTACACCAATTTAAATACATTTTTGGTAACTAAATGGCCACATGTTGTTAATTTAGACGTTTTATAGACCAATCAATGACAATTTGCGAGTGAATCAACAATGGGAATATTCAGTTACTCTCCCTCGCGGAAACAACAGTATTTTTCTCTCCTTCCCGCCTCAGCCAGCCAAGTGTTTGGAAAATAAATAATTGAAGAAATTGTAAAACAAAACTGCCTGAGAATTGAAGAAAGTTGGGCTCACTCTGTACAGATGCACTGTGAGGTGGCGTTTATGATCTCTAGGTGTGAAAGCTGCCGCTCAGGTGCTATATTTTGACACTAATGTGCTTCTAACTGTGAATATGCCTTTTTTTTGACAAACTTGTGGAGCAAATGAAGTTTGTATGTGTGTAAGATTGGAACTCTTATCTGTCCAGCCACATGATCTGCTGTATGTAAGCAACAGAAGTCATATATATTTAATAATAAATGAGAAGCCGTTTGTTTTTCTGGTCTATACTGTGTGGACTAGTCTAGTTCATTGAGTGAAATCATTTGAGTAGGAAGGAAAAGCATGTCTTTAATATACTGTAGATTCTGTAACAATCAAAACTTTACAAATCAAAGGCTTTGGAATTCCTTATATTTTATAAAATCCTGTTTTATTTTTATCCACCTGATTTGTAGAGACGATAACACCAATCTGCACTGTTTGAAATACCTCCAGTATTTGCCTGATCAAATTAAATCTGTCACTATATATAACCACCAACGAGTGCATTTATTTGAAAAACTGAGAATTTTTAAAAGGTACCTAATGACATACTGTCTGTTTATGAATGAAACATGTTTTTATAATGGACTTTAGAAATACACATCTTACAAACATTTTTACTAAAGGGACAAATACTGTACATGTCTACATACATTTATATATATTTTGTAAATGAAATCAGACAGGATTTGTATTCTTGGTTAGACGCCTTTTATTGGTTACAATTACTCATGGCAACATATCAGTATCACCAAGCCACTGTACAAATACAAAAAAAAAAAGGTCAGGTGTGAAAAAGACTATAAAAATTATTCCATAACAAGTGATTATAATTTCACACAATAGCACTGTAAGAGATTTATCATGGCACCAAGTCCCTGGTCTTTACTGGCTTAAAAACAACAATAAATAAAATCCAAACAAGAAAAATGTCAGAACAGTGAGTTGTGGAGTCAAAGGGCAGTGCATTTATTATGTGATGGTGCTGTGGTGGTGTTCATGTGACAACTGATGCAAGTGTTTGGCTGCCGTACAACTCTGATGTTGAATGTTGATAAGGTTTAAATATTTTCTCAGTTTAAGATATTACATTGGACAGTCGTGCAAATACAGTCCTGTATAATACTGCCTGAACTTGTGCAGTGCTAACATTTTTCAGATCGGCTTTTTGAAGTCAAAAGGTAGCACTGCGGTTGACAATGGCAGCTTATATTGATCTGCAGACAAACTGGTGTCAAACATACCAATGAATCTGTGCTTGGTACTTCACACAATACTGTAAATGCATCAGCTCAAAAGATTTCCACAAGAGATGTGTAGCTGAGAATAAACTGGAGGAATCTTCTGATAAAAGAAAACAACAATGTAATTAAATGTAATCAAGCACCTTTTTGATTAATAAGTCTACAGCACTACTTGGATGAGTGAACTGCACAGGCACGTAGAAGTGATTCCAGCTGCTAATACTGCAGAATTACACAAAGAGCGAAGAAATGCTTGTCTGCTGATTATCACTGTACGAAATACACACAATCCCCCTTTTCAGCTGTTAAGGGCTACAGTGTATTTTTTTTGTTCTTCTAAATTACAAACAGCTCTTGAATGAAAACAGTGGGTTCGATACAATGGTTCACCAGTTCCAGTGAATAAGGTTTTTTTATTCACTGGCACAAAGTTTGAGTAGATAACCCTTTCGAGTCTGTCAATGAATAATTTAGCATGGAGGCTGCTGCTAGCTTAGCTTTGAACAAGGACTGAAATAGGGACATAGCAAAGCTGGCTATACTTTATGGTAAAACAATCAGACTGCATCATCTCTAAAGACCAAACATTTTTATCTTTTTTTTTTTTAAATCTCAAAAACGACAATTTAGTTTAAATTAGCTGATATGTGCTGCACCTGTGACCAGGCAACGAGCAGAAAGAAGTTACAGCTACCAGACAAGAACTGGTTTGGTAAGTTGCCCTTTTTACTTACAGTAGTCACCATAAACAAAATTACACTATTTAACCTTTAGACAAATCTGTGCTGTTATCCCGTTTTTTAGTGTTCATGCTAAGCTAAGCTAACAGGCTGCTGGTTGTAGGCCAGCAAACATTTTGCAGACAAACATGGGTGTTTCTGATCTACTCACACAACCATCAGGAGGCAGAATTTCCCAACATGTTGAATCATTTAACTGTCACCTTTATCTGGGGATTTGAACACCTGACTGAATACAAACCTTAATCAAAAACATCCCGGTCAACTTAACACTTTAGTATACAAAAAAAAAAAAAGAAATCAGATATAAAGGAGTCTACTTGTCAGAACAGAAATCATTCTCAGATAGAATTATAATTGATGGATATGGAGAAGGCTGGCACTTGAGTAAAGTGAGCAACATGTTTTTTGTCACATTGACTAGTTTTTCAGTTCACAGCTCAGGGTCTGTGCATAATATTGGCACAAATGATGAAGTAACACTTAGATTTATAGGTTATCGAAATACACACGCGAATCAGCCGCCTTCCCGTCCCTCCCCACACACACGCCTCAACATTGATATGCAATACATATCACATCCTACACATCTCAAAGTTATTCTCAGGCTTGAAACTATAACTGTTTTTCAACATTCTCTCAATATGGATTCATTAATGCAAAGCCTGGTAAAAGCAGCTAAAAGAAGTCAATATACCAAAGAGGGGTTTCATTCATTACAATTGAACCTAAATAAATACTACAAACTGCACGGTAGTAGTAGAAAGCAGAATAGTATAAAAGTGATGTAAAACACTTGCTTTAAGACACAGTTTAAAGCTGCATGTGGTTGTTGTGGTTTTCTGTAAGCATGCTCTTTTTAGTGTTCTCTAAGATCAGAATGTGCTTCTATTGGAAAATGAAAAATAATAAGCGATCCTTATTGATCAGTGTGTAAAAAGGAGGTGGAAAACATTTCTGTAGTTGATGTTTGTATTACCCTCTAGTATGAATGCTATCATAAGGCAGAATGAAGACAATAGTGCCACATCTCACAGGAGCACACACCCTCTTTTATCCAGCCCATGTGGGTCAAACTTTCATATTTACAGATAGGCACCAGAGACAGTTGATGGGTAGGTCCAACTCACGTACATTATGTGTATAAGTCGTTAAAAATTAAGCCTTATCTGAGCTAAAATAATGGAAGATGTGTGATGCAAGAATACTCAAATCAGAGATACCACTTTCCTCTATGGGTAAATAAGTCACATGTGCTCAATGGTTTACATTTGTACTACAGTTTGTGAGTGCCCTTCTAGCTCTCTACCATGCGTACATTTCTTTCTACCAAGTGTACTTTCTTCACAAGCAATATTTAACAGTTTCATTAACATGTTTTTGGTGAGGAGAAAAGAATGCTCAAAGTGTTACACATTTAGAATCTTTTTTTACAGGCTTGTGGTGGCACTGGTGTGATTATGGAGTGGCTAACATGACTCAGTTCAGTGAAGACACTCAGTTCACACCTTGCTGACAACTATAAGGGATCTTTGATCCTTCATTGAGACAATAAAAAAAGATTAAAATGACATGCCGAGCTCTGACAAACATATTTTCTTTAGTCCATAGGCCGCTGTCAGAGTCCCTGCCACTTGTGTTGCTTCAGTATCTTCACATAATAACAGACAAGCTCTAACATTTTGTCCTCCTTACAGGCCTCAGCGCCATTACAGACTCACAGGTAAAAAAAACAGCTTCTGCTGGGAGAGAATGTGCTCTGCCTCTTGGCGATGCACTTTGCTCCATGGTTTTCATTTGTATGGGCAACTTGAGTCTCAGCTTTAAGGAAAATTATGTAACTGTTTGGACCACAGGAGGCTCGGATGTAATAATGGGAAAGCCCTGTTTTTGGAGCCACTATTTGTATATCAATCGTAGCACAAAGCTGTTCACTTGCATGGAATGAACCGGCCTTCAGATATTCAGCATCAGATGATTTGAAACCACCTTCCATGTGGCAAGAGGGGAAGGCAGGGCCTCCATTAAAATTAGGTTCTTATCTTAGCCTAAAATGTACTGGTTTCTACACTGGAACAACAGCAGAATCAAATACTTAAAAACTGAAAACACTGCTTGTTAATGTTGAAGTTCTCTTCCTCATCACTCCAACAGTGGTGTGACTGCTTCTGTCTAAACTAAAAGACAGTGGTGAGGAAAACCAGGGGTTGTGTTATTCAAAAAATGAAATAAAAACAGCTGTCATTCACATGAACGCAGAATTTGTAGACATATATCCAAAGAATGCGAGTTAAACTGGGCCAAATTATATTCCTGCAGATTTAATTTTCTACCTATAAAATCATCCTTTGTTGCTGGATGAGCAAGCTGAACTAAATCAGAAGTACCAGATACCTATGTTGGAAAATTTAACTAGAATTTTACCTTAAATGTTGATGCATTTCAATGTTTAAATTTTCTGGTACGAACACAGAATCAAATAAAAGCTTCTGTCTTTTGAAGAACTACTCTACATTTAAAAGAAACATAAAACCCCTAAAATAAAATAAAAACTCAAGGGTGAGAAATGAACTACAAAAATATATACATACACATTATATATGCATATATGATGCATATATACACACATAATGCTATACATATATACTGTATTTTATATACATTTACATATTACACATCAATTGTCATCTTGTTTGTTGTTTCTCATAGTAACAGACATTTTTTTGTCGCTTTCCTGAAAATTTGCATACAGGCAAAATCTTCAATTTTTCCTTTGTTTCTTTATAACTTAGGCTTTTGTTTTTAACTGGGAACTACTTAAAGGCTCTTATTTTTTGATTCTTTGTAGTAGCTGGGTGAAAAACATCACTTGGAAAGGTAGAAAGAGTTGGTACATTCTCACAAGTGGGCTGGTCGGGGTGAGTAAGGATGATTTCGGCTGACACAGTGTGCACCCCACAGGTCCAGCCCAGCTGATGAGTTGGGATATGTGGGGTGAGTTGTGGGAAGGGAAGTTGGTGGGCAGTGATTGAGTACCACAGTGAAGAGATTTGTCTTAGTTCCAAATCCGGAGGAAACTGTCCCAGGAGCCAGTGGCCACAGCCATGCCATCCTCTGTCACACCTAAGCAGCTCACTCTGTTGTCATGGCCCGCTAACACACCTGCAGGTAAAATAAATCAAAGAGAGCAAAATGTTTATTTAGTAAAAATACAGTCTCATGCCAAAGTGAATAGCCATTCAAATAGAAAAATATAAGTGACTCAGTTACTCATTATATATTCAACATGCTTTCAAGTCTTACTGATTAGGATGGATAAAGGCCTTTTGGGATGATAATTTGAGGATGCAAATAATGACTGCTTCTGAAGTGCAAAAAATGAAATAACCAGATCGTTGACTAGTTGCAACATTAACTTTAAACTAAGAAAATTAATGAGAGGGTAATTTTGCGTTCTTTAATTGTAACACACAATTAGAGACTAAATCTTTCATTTAAAAGCAACACTTAAACCGATTAAAGTTTTGCAAAACACCAGTATAATACAACTACCAGTATGAAAGCTGTGCTTAGTAAAATATTTAATCGTTCTTTTGATCAAAAGTTAAAGAAAAAAAGAGAGAGCCAGTGCAAATTTTACACCTACCCATTCACACCCATTTACACACTGATGACAGTGCTTGCTATAGAAAGTGACCATCAGAAGTAACTAATCCCATTAATACACATTCATACGCTGCTGACGAAGCAGCGGGAGCCACTTGGGATTAAGTGTTTTGCCCAAGGACACATCGGACATGTGGCTGCAGGAGCTGGGGATCAAACAGGTTGAGAGGTGACCAACTATACCTACTGAGCCACAGCAGACCAACTTTATTCAAATGTTCAAATATTTTTGAACAAGAACATGAAAGTAGCCCATGTGCAAGAAATACAGATTTAAACTTCCATCTTAAAACAAAACGTAGTTTAGGAAATCAAGTCTCAAAGTGCTGGATTAATGAAACATTTGGTGGATGTGCTGAAAGTGACAGTGGTGTTATCCTTCACTTAAAATAATGTAAAATCATCACTGATCCAATGGATTGAAACGACAAGGGACTGATGGTGAGCAATATGCGGTAACGGTACAATATCGCTGTATTACAGTATTACAAGGCATCACGTCTATGAACACATATTCATGCATCTTTGTGTACTACGACCCACCCTTCTCCTCAATGCAATTCTCAACTCATTACTGTGCATGAGAGCAGAGAAAGATGTTTTAATACGTCACTGTGGTCCGTTCTCACTACATTGTAGCTTGGAAATAAATCTTTGTGGTTTTAAGTTACATATCTCTCCTGCAGACACAAGGATCAATGAAATGTACTGAAACAAATGTGCATATGACACAAACATAATTTATTATTTTGGCATGTAAAAATATACTTGGCCGATGTTTTTTTTTGCCATCTACCCACCAACTTGTCCGGTGAGTTAAAAAGTACATTTTTGGACACTGGTTTACTGCCCACCCGTACAAGGGACATGAAGGCTGTTTACAAAAGCTGAAGTATTCCCTTTAACAGAGACGCCCCGTCAACTGTCATCTGAAATATTAACAACAAAAAACAACAACAACAAAACAATAGAGCATTGTCTCTTACCTGCTCGCTCGCCTTTCAGAGTGTCCCAGACGTTGCAGTTGAAGTCGTCGTAGCCAGCCAGGAGCAGTCGGCCGCTCTTGGAGAAAGCGACAGAGGTGATGCCACAGATGATGTTGTCGTGGCTGTACATCATCAGCTCCTGGTCAGCACGCAGGTCAAACAGCCTGCAGGTGGCATCGTCTGAGCCTGTGCCGAAGGCGTTTCCATTGGGGAAAAACTATGTGACAAATAAAGAAATGAACCAGACGTAAGGAAGTAAAATAGGAAGTGTTTAATTATTATGTTTGTTTTTTAGCTTATGGGGGGGCTACATTTCTTAAAAGATTCTTCTTGTCTTTCACAAGAGACCGAGAGAGCATTCAGGGCACATATAAGTGTACACACGTCAAATAGTGACCTGAGCACTTTGCCATGATTAATACTTTATTTCCACCAATATACTCTAGATTACTTCAACAGAAACATGACCTAGCGATGTTAGTCTGGCTATCCTTTAAACAGTAAAGAGACGTGTGTGAAGGAAGTTTCAGTACTCACGGTGACGGCATTGATGTCAGACACGTGGCCGGTGAAAGATTGCCTGCACATGCCATCACGGATATCCCACAGCTTGGATGTGGCGTCACAGGCTCCAGACACAAAGGTCTTGAAATCTGGGCTTAAAGACAAACTCATCACATCCCCTGTGTGGCCTGTGAAGCTGGTGGCCTGCTGGCCTGTCTCGATGTCCCACAGTGCACTAAATGAAAGAAGAGAGGTGTGAGTAAGAAAATGTCCCCCGAGTATACACCACGTGAAGTCTGTAAGTGAAGAAAATTAAGTCTCGCTTCAGGCTATTAATATATAGACAATGTTTACTTTTATGTGGACATTACAAAGTTATTGCAATTATTCAACAGATTTTGCATAAGTACCGTTATTTTCAAAAGTAAAGAACTACACTTTGTGTATTAATCATAACAAAAGGTTTTCTATTAAGTGTGGCAAAGAAACAAGATAAACAAATGTTTTATGAGAGCTTGGATTTTTAAGAAGTTCAGGGAGGAGCAGAGAGTAGGTGCTCACCAGGTGGTGTCTCCGGAACTGGTCAGTATCTGGTTGTCATCAAGGAAACGACAGCAGGACAAGTAACCTGCAGAGAAAGAGAAGTTCAACAACAGTTTATAAGGAGAGCTGCGCCCTGCTCGATCAGTCAGCCTATGCAAGGCGCTTTAACTCTTAAACTGCTCGCATGGTCACCTACTGCAAGCAAGAATTGTTTTGGGATGTGTCAATCCTGTTTGTAATGCTGTTACTCCTCCACATTTCATTATCATTACAGCTGCTAATGTTAATATTAGACTGCCATTATCACAGGCATTGTAGCAGTTCGTCTATTTAACTCATTGTTGTTCGGTCTCTCTTCCTGCATCTCCCTCTATCTCACTTTCCAAACCCAACACAGTTGGAGGACTGTTCAACACAAGTCTAGTTCTGCTCAAGATTTCTACCTCCTGAAGGAAGTTTTTCTTTGCCACTGTACCTTTCCTAAATGTTGCTTAGTTGATTGATCGATTGATTGTTTGTTTCAATTGATCTGGGATACCTTGTCCTGTTTATTAATCTGTGGCCCTTATGAGTAGCTTTTGAAATAAAAAAAGTTTAAACATTTGCAGGGGGGGTTCTTTTTTCTTTTTTTGAGGTATTTCTTCAAGCAAGCATGTTCATACAGTACTGTAAACCTGGGGTAGGTAACACACAACTCCCTCCATCTATAATTGTACATCAGCCAAAAAGAAAACTGCAAAGGCAAATTCTGAGCATCATAAAAAAGTACCCCCTCTCTCTTGTTGGTGTACAAATAAACCTACTGAAATTTACTGTCAACAAAGTTCTAGCCCAGTTTTCATGTAATATCTAAAGTCATAAACTGTGATATGAAAACATGTTTTGCACAGGAATACGACAAATCATTTATGCTAGAGCGCTGCCAGCATGACAGAATAAGGAAAAGAAACATGATCACCATAGTTATGTATAGAAAAATAAAGCAACATGCTCAGGGTTAATGAATCCATAAGTCCTGTCTACAAAAGATACTCATTTCATTTCTTTGTTAACATTATTTATAGTAGGCATTGTGCTTACCTGTGTGTCCGGGAAGCTCCCGGGTGACCCGCACGTTGCCCTCGCGGGTCTTCAGACTGTATATAGAGCAGATGTTGTCCAGCCCTCCGCAGGCCACATAGTTCCCAGAGGGGGCGTATGCACACGTCATTACCCAGGAGGAGCGAAGAGGGATGGCATGCATCTGAGGGTAAGGAGAGTCAAGAGTCATTCCTTCATTAAATATAATAAGAAAGTGATGTTGATAAGTTTATAAAGCTCAATTGGCTTGGAGGTCAATTAACATATTTATGTACAAAATAACGTTGTAATTTGACAAAGTTCAGTCACCTCTCTGAAATACAGATACATTAGAGGATGTTTTTCTCCATTTGTGTGGGTTGCAAAAGATGTGGCTTAACCAACATGGTAACATAATTACATCATGACAGAAATGATGCAAAAACCAACATTTAGTGCAAGAAGCGAGCACAAGACAGACTCGGGTAGTTTTTCTTCTGACGTTAGTATAAGCATTATCTCCATTCATTTTAGTATAGAAACCCCATAGTTATAATAAATGAATAAAACACACATAGATACAGAACCATTTCCTTTATTATCTATCTATATTTTTGAGTAATAGGGAGAAACCAGAAGTTGCAGAGCAATCCAGGCATAAGAAAAAAAAGGCTTTTAATTGAAATTAAGTTTATAATATTGCAATTTAACCAACCACATTGATTTCATCATTTGTAAATAAGCTCCAGGCTATCTATAAAGCCACAACATGTACAGGAGTGTTAGTTAAATCTGAAAGGAGCAGCACATAGCTGATGGCAGAACATGTCTACTCAAAGTTAATTTGAAGGTACGCTCACCTTATTTGTTGTGTAGCTGTCCCAGATAATAAGCTTTCCATCTTGTGAGGCACTGACAAGTAACCTGGGAAAAACAATAATAGCATGAAATTAAATTCACAAAAAAGAAAAACCCACTTTATAAAAGTTTCATGCATCTCAATCAATAAATGCAGAAAGAGACAGCCACCTCTCAAGACTGTTGTGCTACACTGTCTGAATCAGTATTAGGCCCTCAAACAAAAAGTATTCAGCATGAGCTCCCTACTCTTCTCTCCTGTTTCCATTCATCTTCACTCATCCTCCCCTTCCTGGTGGAAGTCTCCATATTCAGGGAAGCCACTTTTAATGTCTGCTTCATCTAATATTTATTACACAGTTATGTAAAAGTCTCCACTGTCGGGTGGGAGGTGGAAGCCGGAGGGATTGGGAAAGCACCAGAGAGAAGCTGAAGTGGGGCAAGAAGGGAGAGCAGAAAGAGACGACAGGGGAGAATGAAGTAAAAACTGTCTGAATAGAGGAAGAGCTAAGAGGTGGTGCAGATGCAGAAACAGCTGGAACCCCTTCCCCCACCCTAACTGGGTGTTTTCTTCTCACCAGGAACAGGATGTTGTTTGACGGTGCTATGCTACAATCAAGAGGAGAGCAATCATGCTCAAATGTCAGTTGCTATACAAAATAAACACTGGCCTCAAGCTGGTTCACTCAGAGGGTGCTATATACACACACATGCATGCATTCACATCAACACAAACACACACAATTTAAACTGAATAACCAGGAGAACGTAGCCTATTACAGCTTTAAGGAATACATGAATTTATCTTTGTAATTTAGCATTGTTAGACTGCAACACAGGTTTTAACAGAGAAAAAACATTGTTCCAGGTTTTACAAAGCTCTACAACACTTAAAAGAACTACTTTTGGCTACATCGTCCTGTTCATTTGCTGTGGATATAGATCAGTGCACTTCATGCATACTATCGGGATTATTCCATGTGGACTGATAATTCTTGGTGCTCCAAATCATAGCAAACTGTTAAAAAAGCAGTTTTTAAGTTTAATGGCAAAATTCAAAGTGTGCAACAACATTCATAGTCCATTTGGGATGCACAGGAAATTCCCTTCTGATTAATTTTGAATATTCAGGAAAAAAATACACCAAAAGATTTAGATCTTATAAACTGCTTCTTTAAGGAATTATTAAGTAAGCTGTGGTGGCACCCTGTCACAGTGCCCAGTGAACATCATTATAGTGAGGCTGCATCACAGTGGTAACACTCAGTCAGATGTACAGTAGTTGTGAAGGTAGCAGGAGTGACAGTTATGGTGGTATTAGTCATATTAGTAGAATTTTAGAAGTAGGAGGAGTAGTAGGGGTAGTAGTAGTAAGTAATAGTAGTGGTACAGATAGTAGTATAGCCCCACACCTGGGACTGCCGTCACTGCCCCCAGTGCATTGCATTAGGAGACAGATGGACAGAGAGAAAGAGAAAGAGTGACACAGACATATTTAACACAAATAAATAAGATATTAAGTATTATTACCACTGTTAGGGTTTAAGCAGTTTGGTCAGTTTTTACAGATATAATGCCAATACAATACTGATGATTATATTTAAACATCACTCAGTTTGGCTGAATGTGTGTCCATGTTTGGCTGCAACACAAAACCTACAGACTATGAGCCCTTGGTGCTAGTCTACTATAGTAAATATAAAAAAGGGATCATGTAGAATAATAAGGTTTGTTTCCTATCCAGTCTGTAGAGTAAGAACACTACCTGGAGTCGCTCCCCCAGTGCATTGCATAGATCTTGGCCAGGTGGCCCCTGAGAGTGCGTCGTGTCCGCATCTGTATCCGGCCCACTGAGTCCAGACCAGCTGTGATCTGCCAAAACACAGGAAGACATGTCAGCAGCCACACTCCAGGCCCAAACATAAATATCACCACAAACACACACACACACAAACATCAGGGACAGTTCAATCTAGCTGATGCATCAAAAACAGGGCGACATCACCTAACAAAGAACAATGATGTTATGTTTGTGAATACTGATTGTGAGATATGAATTCAGGGACACCTTATGTTTGTCCATACATCACTGATTATTGAAACATTAAATCTTACCTGTGACAAAGTAGAGTCACTGCAGGCTTTCCTGGCATCCTGCAACAAAACAAAGACCTTACTAATCATGTTTATTGACATATTTTAATCAATTATGAAACTGCCTCAGAAATGTGTATTCATTACTCAAACATGCAGATAATGAGAAAAATCTTAAATAATTTCTATCTTACATAATAATAATGGGATAAAATGATTTCAAGTAAGTATCCAAGCTTGTGTCTTGAAGATAAATTTCCACAAATCAACTAAACAAACGTGTAAATTTGTACTCTACCCGGATCTGATTGCGTAGTTGCTCGGCTTCCTGCCGCAACTGTTCTAGCTCACTCATTGTCCCTCTGTGATGTTTTCAGGCCACGTTCTGCTCCAAATACCGACTAGGCCGGGAAAACACACGCGCCTGCAAGCGCACTCACACACACCCACACACTCTCTCACGCACACACAAGCTTTACCAGCTGACACCTGCAAGACAGAGAGATAGAAATACTATGAGTTCATCAGGCAGACGGATAGTGAAGGATGGGAACTTCCATCAGACAAACACAGGTATCCTGTATGGGTTCAGACCAAAGGATGGTGCTGCAAAGGGTGGGGCTGGGTGGGGGCTCAGAGGGTGGCATAGCTCTTCAAACACCCCCAGTCTGGTTCAAAAGGCCATCTGAGCGAGGCTCTGACCTTTTTGACTCAATCAGCCTTTTGTGTTGTTGCATCGCGCTGTTTGCTCTGCCAGCCCCAAAGATTCAAAACGTTTATGTGTGCTCTATGTATGCTATGTACTGTAGCAGGTCTGGATGGCTTTATTAAACAATAAATGCAGATAGGAAAGGAAAAATATGAATACACATGTATCACGGTGTGTGTGAAAGCAGTACTTCTCAAATAGTCAACAATATTTCATGTGGTGACCGAGGGGTGACCCTGACTGTTGGCAACAATGTAAGCAAAATAATGTCATATTTCACTCTGTGCGTCTACTTTTTCAACAAGCCGTGGACCGGTGGACGGTTGGCAAGAGTAGCATCTGAAACATTAGCAGCCATGGCTCTCGTTCTGCTTCTCACCATGAGAGTAAACCAATGTTTGGCACACCCACAATGCATACTGGGAGTGACAGTAGAAAATGGATCTAATCAAAATGTTGTCATGCACAGAGTATCGCTATAAAAGGTGGTATTGTATCACTTTAAACAGCTGGATTCTGTCGTACTTTTCTAGTATCAGTGCACTGTGTAACACTAATCTGTTAGTTCACGAGCATTTGTTAATACATAAATGCATGTGTTTGTGTGTGTGTGTATGCATATGCAGGCTGCCGTTTCTTTACCTTGGGGACCCTGAATGTGGGTCACAAAGCACTTAGACACTCCTCAGAAATGTTTGGACCGCGCCCCACAACCCCCAACCTCATTTAAAAGGCTTTTTTTACACTCTGCTGCTGAAGTCTAACCCTCAGAGATTAAATTTTCAGTTCCATTTTCTATAATTCAACAATTAGACCATGTACAGCCCTTCCTCTGTACAGGAAATCGCTTCAGTATGAGAGTTATCTACTTAAAACAAAATCAATGAATCATTTCACAAATACAAAATGATTTACTAAATCAATTATTTGATAATCATGATGCCTAGACTTCCCTTTAAACTAGTGTAAATGGGCGGGAACTCCTCTTGTAGATACAGTGCACCAAGTACAATGCTTTCAGCTTCACAGGAGTGACATCACTTTCTCCCCCGGCTGACGCAACCCCTCTGAAGAAAGGCCCTCAACGTCAGCCCACCTGTGATGTGGTGCTGCCCTATGACTGCCATGGATCCATTATACCGTATGCCTCTGAAATCTGCCACATCACAGAGAGCCACTTAGGACTACCAAAACACCCGATATGACCTTCTACACTCGGTTAAATATTTCAGTCAACTTTTTTCAGCCTGAGGCTTGTTACGTAAAAGGCAACCATGCACATGAAAGATGAAGTGGAAAATTACGCAGGTGTGATGGAAGAAAACGCTGAAGAAAAAAAAAAGGACGCGTAGGGAAGCTTACCTATGACTTTGTCATCTTAGACAAACCTGTCTTGGACCATGCATGCCTGGGCAGTGATTTGCAAAGGTGGCACATTAGATATCTTGTTTCACACATGGATTTTAGATGTTAGTCATTTAGAAACCAAAACAACTCATTTATAACTGCTGAACCACATAAACCACAGCCGAGAAAAGCAGCCCTATGGCAAATGGTCCCCACAAAAAACTAGATAAAGTTTGCCTTTTACAAATTCAAGTCAAAATCCAAAGTAAGCAGTCCCCTCTCTGTGTGTGTGTGTGTGTGTGTGTGTGTGTGTCTTTTCTCCATTTGTTTATGTGGAGCAATGCCGCCAGCAGCGCAAAGAGCACAGAAGAGTATCAGGGGCCACAAAGACAGGACTGTGTGCTGGAGCTGCCTATTGTTTAGTATTGGGCTGGCAGCTACAGTAGATAGTGCTGCTTGGCACCACCAGCGTTAGGTCTGTGAAGCTAGCAATAAGGCAATAGCTGTCATCCTATCATAAAGCAACCAAGCACCGACACATCCATCTAATGCGTTCACTGCATGCTCAAGCTCCCAGCATCAAACAGGAGACTACCATGTTTGAATTGAAAAAGCTGCCCTCTGCATAGAACTGTGACAAAAATGCACAAAGGCAAAAGTAAGTGTCCGACAGATGTGGGATGTTAACACTGATACATAAACTGATTTAAGAGGTGGAACGTTCCCTGATTACGGATCTTGCAGTTGAAGCAGTTTACATGGTTGGTGCCCTGATATAACTATGTAAAAGGTATCAGATGGCTGGTTTTCAGAAGAAAAAAGACTTGAGGGGCGGCGATGGCCTAGTGGTTAGGTTGCGTCCTTGAGTCCTCCAAGCGGGTGATTTCCTGTTTTGGACACCGTCTTGTCAAATAAAAGGCATAAATGCCCAAAAATAAATCTTACAAAAAGATTTGAATGAACATGTAGCTGACCATACATTGTAAACTAATTCTTGAGTGAGCTCAGCTGTGATGTTATGCCTCAGACAATATTGAGAGTATTCTAAACAATGGCTAAAAATGCCCCTTTTAACCTACAGTTTTCATCTAGCATATAAGAAAACATAAACTACCGATATATCTGTAGTAGGCCTATATTGGCTGCTAATTTCAGCCAACAGAAATATAAAGCTGTGTGTTAGTGACTACCAAACTGGATAAATAATCACCTTTAAATCACCACATTTGCCCAATAAAAATAATTTATTTCACATTATGTCTGTTCTGTGTCGGGACAGTCTCTAAATAATGCCAGTTTTGCTTATACGGGACTGTGACAATTTGCTCTGGTTTAATCACACATTTATCAGTTAATAAACTATTTGTACCATCGTCAATCATAAAATGTAACAAGTAACGATTAAAAAAAAATAATAATAAAAATGCTTGCAGTTTTCCATAAGTGAATGTCAGTGATTATTACTCAGCCTTCCCTGGTAATCAACTGAATATCTTTTTTTGTCAAATGGTCAACAAAAAACAAATAGAAAACTAGAAAATGATGATGGGTATTTTTGATTATTGACTTCCTGAATTTTTATTGACCAAAAAATCTGTACAGTGAGTGACTAGATTTATTGATCATAAAATGTATGTTAAGTTGCAGCCATTTTAAGTCAGTCAGATTTGTTTGCAAATCTGTTTTGTTGCTTCAGGCTGCTGTTTTACAGTTTCACAATCAAATGTGAATGCAGGTGGTTCATAATGACTCTTAAAATGTTCAGCACATTGGAAACATGGCTGCTCTGTGGTGCAGTGGTGATCGCTGTCACAGCAAGAAGCTTCATGCTGCAAATCCCTGTCGGACAGGGACTTTCTGCATAGAGTTTGCACTGTGCATGCATGGGTTCCCTCCAGGTACTCCAGACATGTTTGTGAGGTTATTTGGAGATTCTATAATTGTGTGAATTTGAGTGTTTTATGTCTCTGTATGTCCGCCCCTGAATTGACTTGCAACCAGTCCAGTGTGCACTCCACCTCTCACCCAATGGCAGCTGGGATAGGCACGATCATGTCCCTGAACAGGATAAGGGTTTAATATAATAGATGGATGGACATTGGACACATTTCACTTTCAGTGAACAACTCACAGAGTGACTCACAGAGAGATCCCATATACTTCTCTGTAGTAAAATCAGTGTCACATTGTCACTGAAGCTTGGACACAATATAGATACTGGAGACACTGTCCCTTCAGTGTGTGTCCCTGCTGACTCAGTGATACTTCATGTTCAGCAGGAAATATACACAAAGTGTCAAATGAACATAGTACCACCAGGAACAGATGTGTTTCTATTCACCATAGAATCTCATCAGATTATCAGGTACCTCTTTAACTTCAATTTGCAAATTTCTGTTAGGTCACATACAGTTAAAAGTCAGTCACATCTGCCTCTACCATGATCTAATACTGGTTAACAGAGCAGCAGGTGGTGGAGGCAGTGCAGCTACACCAAGAGCCACAGGGGCCCAACAACATGAAATGGACAGTAAGTTAAGGAACAAACATTATAAAGAGCCAGTTTACAAAAATGTTCTTGAACTATAGCAAGCTGTGAACACTTATCATTATCCCGAGAAGAGCTGGATGCAATATGATTATTTCCAATACAAAATTATAAGATTTTAATTTTACATTACGCTAACCTGTATGCACTTTTTGTACATAATTGTATATTAAGCTACATGGCTGGGTTTTTTCTCTGGATAAGACTTATTAACAAAGGGGGGTGGGGTGTTTCTGTGTTTCAGTTTGACACAAAAAAAATCATATCAGTCACTTTTTGTCGAACAGAACAGAGTTCCTCATCAATTGCGTGTATTATTATTTTTACTTATGATAAACAACCCTGAGAAAAACAATATGATCATGTACCCCTCAGATGGTTAGGTTTACATTCTTTAAAATGTTCTAATCTTCTTCTTAGTTTTTTTAGCAATCAGTGCCTGCACTGGGGCCTTATTGAAAGTAAGATGGAAACTCATCACGTGAGTTGTGTGTGTCAAAGTGAAAACTGGATGGAGCAGCGGAGCTCCACCAGGTGTTAACTTGTTCAATTGGCATACTGATTATTCAAAACATCCTGAGAATGGAGGAAATAGCTTGTGAGATTCCAGTTAGGTAAGAGGCTACGTTTCTTCCTTGTTGTCAGCTGTCATAAATAACTAAGTCAGAGCTTTATGGTGGTGTTTTGGATGAGTCCAGAAAAAGGAAGACAACTGGCTTTACTTATTATTACACAGAACTAACAGTAACACAAAACAGAATGGATAATGTGGTCACATAATACATAAATTAAACTAAAAGAACTTACTTAGAAAGGGACTTTTGGACAAGACATATTTTCACAAATGGGTCAAGTTATAAAAACTGCTGATACTATAAATGTTGTGTTAACAGTTAAACAAATCTGAGCTAAAAGATTCAGTAACATAGGGTTGGGTTACTATGGTTGAAACCAGTATAATGGATATTTTTTACAAATGAATTTGGATTTATGTCCAAGGAAAAGGCTGTGTATCACCTTTATTGCTCTTAGAACATGTCTTTGCTTCCCAGCCCTAACATTGAGAGAAGAATTGTATCCCAGAAGAAACATCCCAAAAGAACGTTGATGAATTATTTCTTTCAGGTACTGAAGAATTAATAAACCTAGACCCCAGGACCATATATTATTTAATTTTTCAAGATTACGACACAAACATTTCAGTCAGCGTTGTCTTATCTGGGCTGTTAGGCTGTAACTTTCAATATTGGCTCATTTGCAAAAAAAAAAAAAATATTGGACTTATTTATAAGTAAACAAAGTGGCAAACATTTACAGAGCCCTAATTCGACACCTCAAAATGGTTTATTTTCATTAATACTTCAAAATGTTCAATCGACAATGATATGAGACTGAGACAAGTAATAAGATTCTCACATTCAAGAGTTTTTTCAGTAATGCAGCTCAATGACTGACCTAAACGATTATGCAATAATGGTTATGCTTGCCAACTTTTTATGCCATCTTATAATTGATTAATCATTTCCGCTTTAAATGCTGTAAGAATTAAACTACAAAGTACGACTTGGTGGTGTTTGTATAGTGTAAGCATATCTATCTATCTATCTATCATGAGCATTATATGTATTGCCTTTCTGATCATATCACTATTGAATGGAAATGAATTGTAGCCTACACCCTGTATAAGAAAGTTTCTTTACTTTTGCTATATTGCTTACTGAGTAGGATAATGAAACCATAATTCCCTTTTTTTTTTAAACCACATTTTGTGTTTAAAGATATATAAATACACATATTTTAAATGAAGCACCCAACCTTCTCCTTTATCTTTGATTAAGGTGGCAATTATAAGACTACAACAACAGCCAAAACAACGGAAGCTGTATAAAAGTACAAACCAGACCGAATTGGTGAGCTGCATATTGATAACATGCATTGGTGAGTTTAAACTTGTAACCAACTATACTGTAGCCTATTATTTGTCAATGACAGCAAAGATAGAATCCATCAGCTAAATCATACGGTGAACAGACTAATCTGTTGTAGGTGTTCGTGAAGTGATTTAAGCAGAGAAACATTCCTGTTATTACAAGCAACACCATCACCCGTCACCATACCAGATGGAGGACTGCCATGTATATTTAATAGAAAATGAAAAAACCTATGCAGGGTGTCATGAAACCGCAAATGAGAAAAATTGCTACATGAAATTGGAACATTTGAATAAGTATTTTTTAGTATATGGTTATTTCCCATGTAGTTCCGTCAAAGAATAATTACACAGCCCGTATAAGGCCGCGTTTGGAGAGCAGTGAATTTTCAGCTTAGAGAGGGAAAAAAAACACCATTGAGGTAATATAAGCTTGGGAACAGTTGTGTCAAGAACCACAATGCTCCTGTTTGACCCATTATATTTCAAACTTGCAGACATTTTGCTCTCTCAAATATTGTATAAAGCACAATAACACCACCGCGAGTAAAGCAGGAAATAGCCTAAAAGCCATCAAAATATCAAGACTCAACGTCCTTACCTGAAACAGGCTTTGGGGGCTCTGTCCGTCTTTCCAACCCGAGTCACAACGGTGTGTTTTCAAACGAAAACCATGCTCCCAGCTGTGAGAGAAATCAAAGAGGGGGGACGTGTTAATTTTAAGACTATTTGTTCGGTTCAAACGGGCAGAGGTGCAACACGGGTCGGATTAGACTAAAAATTTTCACCAAGCAAGCTAATCACCACACCCATGAAAGTGGGAACATGGCAACAGCCTACGCGGAGGGGTACGCGGCCATGAATATATTAATTCTTTGTATTGTTAACCACTATACCGAGTCAAAAAATAGGCTACCAGTTCTTTTTAAAACTCGATATATTTAAGTCAACTTCAAATCAATCTGGTATGAGATTTTCTTTGGCTTAAGAAAATGTCTGAAATGGGTTGTGTAACCTACCGCCGAAGTGGTACCGTCTGCCAGCCCCCTCAACAAAAAGGAACCAAATGGGATACAGGAAACAAATAGGAGACCTATAAAACATGTAGTAGTAGTAGCAGCAGTAGGCCTTGTGGACTTTATCCCATAATTTTAAAGTCACATTTCATAAGCACACAAAAAAAATATATAGATGCCGAATAAATCAGAGCCGAGAGTCTATTGGAGAGCGTCAGAACAGGCTGACAGAAAATAAAAGTATTGTTCAAGTTTACTACTTGGGGTAGCCTACATGCGAATCCTCCAATTACCGATTGAGACTGAACATTATGAACTATAAGCAATAGTGTGGCGAATGTGATTTAATTTCTTTCTTTTTTTCTGAATATTTTGCACTGAAAATAGTTCATGAATACAAATATGTGAACAGCTACAAATCCTGCTTATGTATAGTTGTTATTCTAATGTAAGCGAATTGTCAATTAAGAAATGAAGAGATGAAAAGGCACACTTAGACTTTATGTAGCCATATGCCAGACATTACTTATTCACTCAGCTCCTCTTTAGATGGAAGTTATTGCCACAGTGCAGCCCAAAATTGTTTATAAAAAATATTTGGATTTTTTTTTTTTTTTAATGTTCCCATTGGCCCTTAGTCTGTGAGACAGGACCTTTTCGTTATTTTCAGACATATTGTAGACTTATTATTTAAATAGACAGCACATCAATAAATGGATTGCAGACATAATATGGTTGAAATAAGGTTTGGATTTTGCCAGGAGGCAGCTGTGCCAAATCTCACCCCGGCACACCACAGTCGGCCTGCAGTTGGCTCATTGAAAAGGATCTCTCTCCATTAGGACAGGATGAATTTTTAATGGGACCAATGAAAGGGAGCAGTGGGATAAGCTTTTCCATATCTCTGCACGAGCCACAATCAATGGAGGGAAGATGAAAGTTGCCCAGCCCTTGGTTTCCTTTCGGAGAGGCATGGGGGGAGATTAAGTCTAATTGAATTCACACACACACACACACACACACACACTCACACACACACACACACACACACACATACACACGCACACGCACAAGCACACACACACGCACACACACACATACAGTAGTTTAGGTGTGTCAGACCACTTTCCCCCTAAACACATTATGAGGATTAGGATTAGCGTGATGGAAGAAACATATGTTGTGGTTTATAATAATTGGTGCAGTCTGATAATGGGCCAAATTACAAATGTATTAATTTACAGAAAATGAATGTAGCAATGTACAGTGAGTCAAACTCATGTGACTAGACAATTATTATTTAAATTAAGAAATAGTGTATTTATGCCTCTATGGCAGCCTATAATTATTGTTTATGTTGTGAAATCCACACATACTGGAGAAATAGGTGACCCATTCAAACCCATAACCACAAATGATTATGATGTCTGACTGTTATTGTATATTATATTTACCAGTATGATAGACATACTAACAGGTTTCTGTCATAACTTGTTCATAACATAATCTTGATCTGTCCCAAATTATCTGTCTTGTCTAATTCAAATTTGCTCAACAAATGCTCAACGCATGCTCAAGTGTTGATACAAATAATCCAACTGTGAAGCAACATCAATCCAAATCTATATTTTAGCAGACAATCAAATCTTTACCACAATACACTTTACATTTTTGGGACCAGAGACTACATTTTAAAATTAGGAATCACTTAATGAATGAAGAGTCAGATCTTCTTCTTTTAGCCCAAAGAGCAAAAAGACTAAATACATTAGCAAGCTGAAAATCAGAGTCATAGTGTCAAAAAGCACATCCTCGGCCAATCAGGTCCCAAGGCCCATTGCTTAGCAACCAAAGAAGAGGGAGGGAGCAGATTGACACTGTAAAAATAGCACAACAATAGCCTGGTGTCTGAAAAAAAAAGAAAGACACACATGTTGCTGAGGCTATAAAAAGCCTCCCGGAACCTGGAACAGGTATCCTGTACGGTATCTCAACTTTAATGTTGATGATAACTGAGACATTTTTGCATAAACACAAATTTGGTTTAAAGTAAAGTTACAGCAGGTAAAATTGATAAGAAAATCTACGTGAGTGTGGTTTAAGGGCAAAGAAGAAATTGGAGCTGACTTCACAATAACATCATTCACCATCATTTATATCATCACCATTCATTTGCAGACTTAATTCTATCGTTTTCTTGTGTTTTGCAAATATAGAATGACAACACATTTGCTTTTTGTGCAGCAGAAGATTTGAGAGTAAAAATAGGCCAGCATTTGCTCTATCATGTCCAATTCAGTTCACAAGACTGCTAAAAATTGAGCCTGATATGTAGGTGATCATATCAAGTGGAGATAATGGGACATCAATCTGGAGCAGCTCCTCAATGCCTATTTTTATCTACACGTTCCAATTTATTTTCTGCCCACATGTGGCGACGCACCCTGACGACCTCCATGTAATACTTCCACTATATCAAAGGCAATTAAAAGGTGTAGCAACAGAAGAACCTTAAAAGGCTTTATCAGGGCCGTCTTATCCACCATGCATCTCCCTGGGAGGCTGGCCGTTGCCAGGGTAACCCTCACAAATGGCAACTGACGTCAAGAAGGTATGAGAAATACCAGGGAGAGCCAGAGCTGCTATGCATAATGGATTATTGAAAAAAGGGCCCTCTTGAAGAGCGCAAAGTGACTTAAAATATGCATGCTTCGCTGGGGCTCTTCTTCCTCTCTCTCTTCCTCTCTGTGTGTAGAGGAAAATAGATGTTGACTGGGTCAGAGTTGTACTTGCTGACCAGCACAGCTTGGTCCAATTCAAAAGATACTCACTGCTGAAGAACTAGCTCTGCAATGACACATTATGGTCTTTACCCTAGATGGAAATTTGATGTCATGTGTCAACACTTTAGTCCTAAAGGCTGGCGATTGTGTGTGCGATTGTGTGTGCTGCTGTGTTGAGATGTCCTACTATGAATAAACATTCTCTGCTTTGATTAAATCAGAGTTTAGTGCCATCTGCACTGCTTTTTAATAAGAGACTAACACATCAGCTTTTCCCTCTTAGTAGGTCCGTTGTTGGTCATGTGTAACTACCAGCTGTGTACTTCCCTGTGTCCATTCTTGTCTAATCTCATTGCTGTCTTTGGCCCAGGAGTGACTGTCAAAGCGGCAGCTTCATGAAGAGCCCTCCTCATCATTTCTGTGATAATGCCTCTCATGCTGTTTTGGAGATAATCAGGAGACCGACAGCACAGAAGCAAGTACATGTGATAGAGAACTGACACAGGTGTCCATGAGTGACAACATTAGTGTCATAATATCCAGGCAAGACTTTCAAAATACATTTTCTGTCACATTATGCCTTCATATCATGCGATTTGAAGACTCAAGGAAGGATTAACGAAAGCTAATGGATAGTATAAGAGTGTTAAGGTCCATGTAGGTAAAATGGTCTTAAATTAGTACTAAAACATAAAACAAATATCAAAAACCTTACATGTTTTTTATGATTAAGAACGTGTAACTGATATGCATTTAAAAATTAAACAATTACAGACTTCTATTACCATTTTATTCAAAATATGAAAAAAGTGTGCTGTGGTTGAAATTGAAGGTGCTCAATTGCAACATTATTAAAGGTACAGAATTCAAACATCTGCATTATAATTGTTCTGTATTAAGCAGCTTTTATTTGTGTAAAATGTGCATGAAGGAGTCGATGCTCAGCAGCATGAGTGGGCCCAAAGCAGAGGAGGAAATGTGCCGAGAGAAGAAGTGAGAGTGTTTCAGTGCAGGGGAATCCCAGACACTTCTGTAAATCAGGAGTGCAACAAAGCAACACAAAGCTTGAAGTAACACGCTGAGTTTCCTGAGAAGTGAATCACACAAGTCATGTATAGGAGAAGAACCATTAAAGGAAGTGAGGAACAACCCTGATGTGCTAATGCCAACCTTTTTTCTAATGGCTGCCATTCCAGCTGCAACACTATGATACGAAAGCATCATTGATTTATAACCGTGAGCCCATATTACTTTGACTTGACATTTTAGTGCACCACAGGTTCAGAACAAGAGATAAGACCACACCACAGTATTGCCCCTAGTTGAAAGCCAATACAATCAGCAGTGCAGAGGCTACAGATGAGTTAGACAAGCTCCCAACCAAAAAATCAGTTTCCTCTGGTACTTCTGAAGAAGTGCTTTAGTTTAGTTTTTGCAACCCATCTTTGCTTCAATTAAGACAATTATTAGTGCAGATTTCAGATCTTCTCTTTATACTGATTATTCATTGACTTATTAGTTATTTCTGGTCATGAATGTATTTACCCTGTGGCAGTGTCACTGATAAATGAATCCAGAAGACACACACATACACACACACACCAAAAATCCTTCAGTCAGAAAAAAGTATTAAAAGCTTTTCTACCTTTTTCCAGTGAAGATGAGAAGTAGACAAAGTGGGTGTATTCTGTATACGTCCTAAACGGCTTGGATTGAGAGCTGTACAGAGCGCTGTTGTTTCTGTTCTTCCTCTCAGATGGGATTGTGTGTGTCTGTGTATGTGTGTGTGTGTGTGTGTGTGTGTGTGGATGCTGCTGGGAGAAGGAGCAGTGAGTGTGGAGAGATAGAGACAGAGCTGGAGTATAGAGAGCAGCTGAGTGGGAAGGTGAAGATATGGGGGGCATGGAGAATAGGAGATAGAGTAGAGTTCTTTTAAAGGGACAGAGTTTATTTCTCCAATACCATAATGAAAATCATTTCAGGATAAAAGGCTCTTTTCTTTTAGGCAAAGCTGTTTTAATACTGGGGTTTTATATGTTTTGTTCATATTTGAATCTATGTTAATGCTGTGTGATGCTAATATTTTGGTACTGTAGTTTTGCAGAAATCTGGCACAAAATCCCCTTTTTAAGTTCTACCTTATCTTCCATGTGAGGCAATTAATTATGTCACTTAAGTTGTTGTTAAAAACATCTTCAGAACAAAGATCATTAAGAGTAGGATTAGTCAAGATGTATTTGGTTTAATAAGGCTGTTTAACTTAGAGTCAAGGGGAACTGGAGCCTTCCCCAGCATGCACAGGGTAACATTAAGGAATATAAATCAATTGCTGATTGCTGAACTCCATATTGCTGTGTCAGTTTTAGGTTCCTGGTTTACTGTGTGCTGAGTCACTATCACTCACTCATGGCTTAACAGGAAAGTTCAATGGTTCACAGCCATTTTTTAAGTGATTAATGTCCTACCATGACTTCAAAAAGAAGCGCTCATGACTGTTTCTGACTCTTTAATGTATACCTGCCTTCCAGATGGTCCATTTCTTTTCTAACTGTCCAATGGATACCTAGTAAGCAATACACTTATTGATGAATCCTGGCAGAATGTATTTTCAAGCTTTAAAAAAGATATGCTTACACATGGAAAATCTTCTTAAGATTTGCTGACTTTGGTAAAAAAATGTTTGCACTTTTTCTAATTGTTTGCTGTTGTATATACATTATCTCAAATTACTAGTTATGCAGGATACATACACACCCGACACTTAATATGAGGGGAAAACACTTTAGCGGTTACCTTTAGAGCTAATTTAACTACTTGTACTCTCTAAAAGACAGTTACAATGTGCATTGAAGGTCACATATTTTCCTTCTTTTCAACAAGTTTAAACAGGGGCTAGGGACACATATACATATAGAACTCGACATTGTCCATGTATAACTAGACATTGTAAAGATAAATGTATAAACTATAAAACTTAATTTTCATATTATAATCTGAATTTAAATGGGTGGGTGGGTGGGGGGGAAGGGTTTTAAAAGTGTTTTCTTCATCCCACTCCTTTTCGGACCTGTCACTTAAAAAAGCTTAATGTTCGACAATTTTATCTGAATTATACTTTCCACTGTGTTATTATCATTTATTTTCTGTCTGATTTTTAATGTTCACATTTGTCTTGTTACATGTTAGGAATACAAAATTTAAATCAAATCAAAATCAAATAAGTGTGCTAACATGGTTAAGTGTAGTTTCCATAATATGTGACCTTTAAAGACATGTAATGTCAAAAGCTTTAAATTCTAGTTGTGATACAAAGCTTAACTTTTCTACCTCGTTATCTTTCCAGTCTGTTTAGTCTAAATCTTTGGATTTTAACATAAGTTACACACACACACACAAATTAAAATCAAAATGTGAGAGCTGGAATGGCTGAATCAAAACTCTTATCTTGTTACACATAGAAACAGCTATTAACATATTAACCACAAGTTCTCAAAAGATGGGCAGACAAAATTCATATCAACAAGGATTGCTTTATTATTTTTTGTCACATAAGAAAAGCAGTGTGACCCTTTCCTAAAGGATGGTCTTTATTCAAAGTACAGTATATTAATGCTCTAATGTAGAAACAAACAAGCAGTGACTCAATACCTTTACCATTTTATGTTGAACTGCTATTTTAAGGATTTTTTGAAAACTTGATGACGAGATTGTGATGAATGCTATTTACACTACAGTGATTGATTGTATCTTTACATTTAGAAAAACCACTACACTCCAGTTGTTCTTCCAAAATAAAGGGTCAGATTGATTTTTTATACAGTATAAAGTATCTGGTACAGTCAGCTAGGACTCAAACCTCCTTTCTAAGTGCTTGTTGAAAAGTGCTGGCAGCCATTACAGGAAAGGGTATTTGACCTTTACAACAAACTATTTTCAAAATGTTATTTCAAAACCAGGATTAACAACCAATGCAACTATCGCAAAAAATATTTCATATAGGAATAATCAACAGAGAAAACATATTCTGATTTTTGTCTGAATTCAAACTGATCTTTTTAAGTGCAAAAATGCAATGACAAATATCTAGTATTTGCTAAGTCGCACTTTGACACTTAAATATTAGGTTTTTTCATTTGGGCTCATCACATCCCTAAAAAACAAACCACCTGATGGCTTTATTCAAACTTGATTCCCTGGGCCAGAGGAAGATCCTTGCTGTAATTGATCGTGCAGGTGGAGCGCCTCATGTACTGCTTCCATGAGTCACTACCAGACTCTCTTCCACCTCCTGTGTGTTTCTCACCACCAAAGGCTCCTCCAATCTCAGCTCCGCTTGTGGGAATGTTGACATTCACTATGCCGCAGTCTGAACCCTTTGGCCCAAGCCAGCGGAAAATGCGACCCAGATCTTTGGTGAAGATGCTGCTGGACAAGCCCTGCTTGACCTCGTTGTTCCAGTCAAACGCCTCCTCTTCTGTCTTGAACTTGAGGACATAGAGAATGGGGACGAAGGTTTCAGTATGGACGATTTTAGCATCATGAGCCAGCCCTGTGATGATGGTTGGCTCCACATAGTTTCCAGGGCGGTCGATCACCTTCCCTCCGCAGACTACAGTGCCACCTTGCTGCTTGGCCTGCTCGATGGCTGCCAGATACTGCTCAACGGCTTGTTTGGTGTGCAGAGGTCCATACATGGTGCTTGGATCCCAGGGGTCTCCGATGCGGACTTGTTTGTAGGCCTTGGCGATCCTCTCAACCACTGTGTCATGAACGCTCTCGTGCAGCATCAGCCTTCTTGTTGTGGTGCAGCGTTGGCCGGCTGTCCCCACAGCTGCAAAGACAGATGCAGGAACCACAAGATTCAGGTCGGCATCCTCGAACACGATAATAGCGTTGTTTCCACCGAGTTCCAGGAGCTTACGGCCGAACCTTTCCTGAACCATCATGGCCACCATTTGGCCGACATGGGTGCTGCCAGTAAACGACAGCAGATCAACGCGCTCATCCTTCGCCATGGCTGTGCCGATATCAGCACCTCCACAGGTCATGGAGCAGATGGCGCCAGGCAGGTTGTTCAGCTCCAGCACCTCGGCTACAATCTTGGTAACTGCAACACTTGTGAGGGGTGTAGTTGGAGCTCCTTTCCACAGGCAGACATTGCCGCAGGTCAAGGCGATGGCATTGTTCCAGCCATAGACAGCCACAGGAAAGTTAAAGGCAGTAATGATGCCCACAAGACCAACTGGGTTCCACTGCTCGATAAGGGCATGGCCAGGCCTTTCTGAAGGCAGGATCGGCCCACCAATCATTCTGGACAGACCAACGGCGTAATCACAGACATCAATGTATTCCTGAACTTCTCCAACGCCCTCAACGTAGATCTTGCCCATTTCTAGAGACACCAGGCTACCGAGGACTTTGTTCTTCTTTCTGAGAGCATCTCCAATCTGCCTCACAATCTCCCCTCTTCTGGGAGCGGGAACATCTGCCCACATCTTCCAAGCCTCCTTGGTCTTCTGCACTGTTTCTTCATACTCCGCCAGAGTAGCCTGGGTTACTCTGGCTATCGGCTCATGGTTGGCAGGACAGCGTGATGTGACGACCTCCCCGCTGCCTCCCCAGCTGCCGTTGTAAACGCCAGGATTGTCTTCAGACAGGCCGAGCTCTCTCAGCCAGGAGTATTCTGGATTGTTGATGAGGAGACCTGACATGGCTGCTGACTTATGGACAGAACGAAGTTGGTTTCTCAAGATGAGCCTGCTGTGCCGGGCAAGGGTCAGAGTGAGGCAGTGCTGCATGAGTGCTGGAAGACAAGTGTGTTAAAAATTAAAAATGTTCAGTACATGTATAGGTAATTATTGCCTAAAAATTCCTACCACATAATGAAATGAGCTTGTGCTTTCTACTGCTTTCAACTAGTGATGATTGTCCATATTATTTTGATATATATTGAGTAATTGTTGGTCTATAAAATTGAAAGCAAATGCATATAATACCCATTGAGATTTTCTTGGGTCTGAAGAGAGCTTTATGTTTCTTCAAAGAATTCAGGTTATAGAGATTGAGAAATGCAACAAACTTGTGAAGAATACATTTTTAGCTTGTCTTTAGAAAAACAACCTGATTAATTGTTACCAATCCAGTTCCGTAACTAAGCAGTGGTACACTAACATGTTCTACAGAAAATGAGAAGAGTCAACAGGTGTTCACCAGAGACTGCCAAGATAAAAATAGGACCTTTCTGTTACGTCTCCTTCTCCTTGAACATATCAATTTGAATGATATGCTTTTAATGAGACATTCTTCGTAGAACTGAATCAATGGCCATACTGTAGTCATTTAATTAAGTGGTTGGTTGCAACAATTTAGTTGTTTGGTTTATCTTTTCTAAATTGTATTTGGGAAAATACAATTGAACATTATGTTTAAGGATTGTATCTACTAACTTGGAGTTATATTTTAAAAAGTGAGTTATATAACCAGAGATCTTCTCAGACTTTAAGATAGCCAACAGTAAGTAACTTACCCGTATCCACCCCTCTGCGCCTGCGCACTTAATACAACTTTGGAAGAGCACGAGGCTGGCGATCCTCCGAGTAATTTATGACAAAAACATTAATAAGACAATTCTCACCGACATCTCTACATTGTGGATAACTGCATCTTCTAGTTTTTAAATGTTAAAGTTCACATCAGTTTGGTACTTTTGCAGCATGACGTGCTGTCCGAGTCAGTCAAGGTCCTTTAGTTTAGTCTCACACGTCACTTTCTGTTAAACCGTGTACACTTGAATTATCTGCACATCTGTTTCATATGAGTAAAAGTTAGTTTATAATACTTGTAACATTTGTTTCCCACTCACGTTGATATAAAGTCCGCAGGTCCACGTCCACTCCACGGCATGGAAGTACTTACAGCTTTCTGGCACTACGTCACACAGCTGAAGCGGAAGTACTGATTGCTGCGCTGCGTTCTGATTGGTCAGCTGCGTCACCACAGTGTGGCGCCTGCCGTTAGATTGATCCATGCTAACATATTCCCTTTGTTGTGATTAGCCGGTTAGCGGTTACTATTCTTCTTGAAATAACTTAAATTGGAAAAGTTTCTGTTTATATTGTTTGGAGGATGAGTGGCGGAGTGTATGGAGGCGGTAAGTGGGTTCATGTGTTTAAAGGCAGAGAAAGAGTTGCGCACGATCTGTCGTTTTCTAGCTAGCCAGACTTATGGCTAGCTAGCTATGTTAGCTCTGATAACTTTTCAACGAGTGCCAATTTTACACCTTCCGCTGGCATTTTTTGATCACTGCTCGTTTTAGGGTGTGTACGTGTATTAACTCGTCAGTGCGTCGTGTTGTGGTTTAAACTTAATTAAAGCCACACGCATGCAAAGCTAACCACGCATGCTCTACCTAGCAAGCTAGCAGGGAAATGAATGAAAGTGGGTTTAACCCATTTTCTGAACACATCATGTGTTTGAAATGAAGATAAAAGTCTCTCACAGTAAATGAGCCGAGGGTATAAAAGGTTAAATATGATACTTTGTTGACTGTGTGGTTGCATTCTCTTAGATAGATCATAGATGTGTCGCTGTAATGAAACATCAAAAGATCCTGCTGCACAATTTATTATGTTACTGAATTAACATCTTGTAGCTCAGATTTGCAGCCAGTTTCATACAGTTAAAGACAGACAAGGTCTTTTCAAGTAAATTGATCATAAAACATCCTTCAATCTTGAATTTGTTGGATGGATCCAAATTGAAATGTGTGGTTGCCACTTGTTGACTCGGACATTCACATCACACACTTTTCTTTTAGGGATTATAAACAACATGCATACAAACATGCATACAACATGTATACATACATGCATACAACATGTATACATACATGCATTAATGGAGAGTGAATATAATATATAATAGAATTACTTTATTGATCCCAAACTGGGAAATTGTGGCGTTACAGCAGCAGGTTATCCAAACACACAATATGAGTAAAAAACACAATGTTAGCAAATCTAAACACAATATAATATTAACTACAAAGTAAATAAGTACTAAAAATATCAGAACTAAGAATGTGAATATATACAACCAGGATTTAACTAAGCATTACTAGTCTTGAATAGGAAGATTAAATATGAAAGATTAAATGTAAATGTGCAAGAACAGAGTTATAAATGGACAGTATTAACATAAGTTAATGCATGCATGAGTGTAGACATATTATCAGCAGAAACTATACAATATAACGGCGAGTAGACAGCCAAATGAAGTGAACATGAGTGCAGGGATAATTTTTTTAATTTAACATGTGCAGAACAGATTACAGTATGGAGAGACAGATATGATCATGATGACAGTTCTCTGCTCACATGAGGTGAGCTGTTGTTCAGAGTTATGGCCTTCGGTAAGAAAGATTTCTTGTATCTGTCCTTGTGACAGCGGAGTTGGGGCTGCTTGATATTGTCAAAATGATGATCAACTTTGATATTGAGATCACGATTAATTAACATGATTACTCATTCATTTAAAATCTGGATCATATGCATTTATTGAACTTGATCACTTTTAACACATTGACATTTTGAACACTTTGAAAAAGAAGCAATACGTGAAAATAGATAAGTGAAAAAACGTAAATATATTAAATAATAAATAAATTAACTATGTATTTAAGGTAGTCGTGATGTCCTATTGGGGCCAAAACATAACATACAATTTGAAACATCTATCACATATTGACAAAATTAGCGCAATACGGCAGGTGGCACAGTAATAGTTTAATCACGATTATCTTGTTCATCAATTGGAAGCCGACTGATGGAAAAATGTCAGAGTGAGGGGGCTCACAGCAGTCTGAGCTATAGCTGACCCATTTGTTTAAGATATTAACATTTCACCTATTATTTATCTTTTCAAGGAAAAAATTATAAACTTACTTCTTACAAAAATAAATTATTTATTTTCATTTTATTTCCTCACAATCAATGCAAATACACAACTAAAAAATGCCTGATATGAATAGTTTGGTGATTCATTTTTTATCATTATACCTTTTGCTGTCATGATTCAATCAAAATAAAAAGTAAAATTTACTAGGGATGTAAAGATTAATCGTAAAATCTTGATAAATTCGATTCAAATATGTCAAGAGTCACATCGGTACTATGAAAAATAAATCGCAATAAAATCGTGAGCGTCAGCAGATGTAGAGCAGAGGCGGTTGGCAGCTGCAGAGCAAGATTTTGAAATTGAGGAAAATGAAAGAGGTGAGAAGGTAACATACAAGACCAAAAACTGTGTGCAAATATTGCAAGAATACAGTGAACTACACAAATAGCACAACCAACATGATGCAGCATTTAATGGACACCACAATGAGAAGCTCCAATCACGTCCCCTTGCGAGAGAAAAAAAACATTAAAAGGCCAAACCACACTGACAAGTTGGTTTGCAGCCCCTAAAGGAATCTTTTTCAGTCCTCATTTGTCTACAGTCTTTGTAAAAATAAATCTTGAGAGAATCGGCTCGTGAACCCAGTATCGTGAGTTGGGCGAGTCGTTACATCCCTCAAATTTAAAGTTGAAATAAATAAACATCACTTTTCTCCCGTCTTCAGATGAGGTGGGAGCGTTGGTGTTTGACATTGGCTCATACTCTGTAAGAGCTGGCTACGCAGGAGAAGACTGTCCCAAGGTAAGTGGATCACTCAAATGACCTGATTAGCTATGTGTTTTTTTCTTCCTCTGCGCATCTTCATCTTTCCTCTGTAGGTCCCTCATGGCAAGAAATGAGGGCTGTCACCCTGGAGACAGACAGCATGAATAGAGATCAGATCATTCTAGAGTACTTTCTCCGATTTGATCTATCTTTGCTTGATGTAGAGATTTTTTATGTATGAATATCAGTTTGATAAGAGAGAAGCGAAAAGGTGGATGTTGATTGGCCATACCGTCATCAATCAGCGTAGAGATCATCCCATACTACACTTAATTTGCATCAGTCGTCTTTTGTTTCCTGTAGAGTCAGTTATCTGAACCATATAAGCCCCCATTATTCCTCTTTCCTGTTTGTGTGTAATGACAGTACATGCTTTTATATAACAGTGACCATGAAAGCGTACTATAGATGAAGGTTGATTTGAATAAGGAATGCACTTCATGATTATTTCCTTGAGTTGGGGCTGGGCAGTATATCTAGTTATTAAGATATACAGACATGTTTTCTTACAAGATATAGGGTAAGACAATATTGTTTATATCCATATAATTTTTTGTTGCCTTAAAAAAAAACATGATACTTTTCTTCTGAAGAGCCACCAGTTTGCCTATTTCTCGTCTCACTGTCTGTCTCTCTCCACCCTGCTTGTTAAACATCAGTCAAAACCTGACAGACATTGGATCTAATTTAATTATTAATTTAAAAAGTTACAAACTTCGAAAATTGAGCATTCAGTAGCAGATTTGTTTTGTTAGTTCTGGCTAAATAACAACTTTTATGATTAATTGAATCCGAAAACAGTTGCAAGTTTATTTTCTGTTTTAAGACTATAAAGACTTTTAATTGTAGCTCTATAGTTGTAATGTTTATGTTTATTTCTGATTTGACCAAGTTACTACAATATGTGTAAATAACATGGTTTGTGAAGGCTGAGTTCCATTTAGCTGATTCAGTCCTTTTGTACTCTGCATGTTGGCTAATTGTCAAATGTGTCTTGTCTTACTAGAGCACTTGCATAAAAGAGAGCTGTTATTGATGTAAGAACTATGCTTTTCCTACTTTTATGTAAATAAAGCCTATTCGTCAATCCTTGTCTTTCCGGCATTCAGTTTGAATGTGCAGACATGTTTTATGCAGATGAACCAGTCCGTACATGCCAAACCAGCACTGCAATTTCAAAAGAGCTGTATTCATTTTTCCTTGGAAGTTAGTAAAGCATTACACCAACTCCATTGTTTCTCCTTATTCTGTTTTTATTGGCTCGGCTCAGGCGGACTTCCCCACAGTGATCGGTGTGACCCTTGACCGAGAAGATGGCAGCACACCAATGGAGACTGATGCTGATAATAAGAGCAAGCAGAGTGGGACCACCTACTACATTGATACCAACCAGCTGAGGGTACCAAGGGAGAACATGGAGGTCATGTCTCCACTGAAGAACGGCATGAGTGAGTGTTGACTCAACATGAAGGATTTTTTTTTTTTTTTTTTTTTTGCTTCCATCTCAAGTATCTGTCTCACATTTCATCTATTGCTCTCCCTTTGTGGTGTTTTTATTGTATATGTCCAGTGGTATTTAGCTTATATTTCATTTTGAATTCAGTTTGACAACTTACATCCAAAACGGCAGCTGCAACTGAGGGTTCATTTCTTTTAATGATCTACTATACTTTTGATCATTCCAATAATCATTTAGTCCATGAAGTGTTGTTTTTTAAAACAGATTCAAATGACTTAAATTTACAATATCTGAAGCGTCACATTGGTGACCTGTGACCTGGGAAAGTTGGACCTTGTCTTTGATAAATCTATTCAAGTAATTGCCGATAAATTTCTTGTCCAACGGTCATTCGGGTATTTAAGTGATAAATTGAATCTGTCTAGAATATTTGAACCCAGCACAGATTTATTCATTACATATGCCACATGTTAACAGATGTTTCCGAGTTCTATCAGCTCAGGAGTATCAGTGACAGCAGATATGAAACTTGCTCTTTCTTTTTCCGACCTAGCTGCTGATACTTATCAGGAGCTGGTCCAGTGGATTTAAGCTTGAAGTCTATTTAGAGACAAGTGTGACACTAATCGTAATTGCAGCAGAACCGCGTTGTGGGACCACTGGCTCCCTCAGAGGGCTGACCTGAAACATTGGTGCCGGCTGCTCAAATTATTATCTAAAAAAGTGCATCATTGCTCTATTTTATCCACCGTCTAACCCAGCATTCAGGTTGAAGAAAGATACACATTTTGTGTGACATTGATTTATTTTCAACAAGCCTAGTCTCCATTAAAGTACAGACATGAGCACACTAGTTCCCACATCTGTCTCGGGCTGAGAGCAGACACATCTCAGTCCTTTGTTCTCATCTGTGCATTATTTAAACACTGGGAGTCAGAGACTTAACCTTTAAATAAGTCGTGCCCTTCTTCTCTTCTTTAACAGTTGAGGACTGGGACAGTTTCCAGGCCATATTGGATCACACCTACAAGATGCACTTCAAGTCTGAACCCAGCCTGCATCCAGTACTCATGTCAGAAGCATCGGTGAGTTAGCATTCGTGTGAAGTGGAGTCTAAACAATAACAGCAACATATTCTCCTAAACTACCCAGGCTAAACGGTGTAAAGTTGTGATATTCCATACAAACAGCTAAATGATGGTCGATTTGGGTCCTCTTCAAGTAAAAAAAAAAATGTAATTCCTGCTTTGTCTTAAGATGTGAATTTGTTTTTAAGACCTTTTGATGTGATGTTTGCTTCAGCTGTAATTAAATGATGGTGATGAGTTAGCCTCCTGTGCTTGTTTTCTCCGTCACTTTATGAAAATGTTGCGCTGACTAATCTTCTGTTTTGTGTCTGCAGTGGAACACACGAGCGAAACGAGAGAAACTCACAGAGCTGATGTTTGAACATTACAACATTCCTGCCTTTTTCCTCTGCAAATCTGCCGTGCTATCTGCGTATCCTTTACTATTTCACTTCTTCTTCTTCAAAAAAAAAAGACTAGATGAGGCTAAACCATTTGATTTAATTGTCCCCTCACTGGCTGATAATGGTCATAGAGTACAGTTTCTCTAACACATTTCTATTTGTAAGTTTCTATAAGTTATATGTAATTCATTTCCTTAACTCTGAGTATTTAAGCTTTGCCAATGGGCGGTCAACGGGTTTGGTCCTGGACAGTGGAGCCACACACACCACAGCAATTCCAGTGCACGATGGCTACGTCCTGCAGCAAGGTGAGCAAATATCTAAATATTGCATTTATGATCTCTCTGCAGAGTTTCAGTTGCATATGTATCATTTTTATTGAAAAGTCTTTAAATCCTTTATTGGTTCAAGTGTCTGATTGTCTTTGATTTATGTTGCCACCTGCTGGTTGGAGGTTGCGTCTCAGCACTGTCCATAGAGCCAGCCGTTCCTGCAAATGCTCAGTTATTCTAGCCTCTGTTACCATTATGATCTATTGTTGTGATTGATAGTGAGCCATCAAGTTTGTTTGTTTCCTATAACTCCAACACTCCAATACATATTGTGGGTGAATTAAATAACTTTCAACAGAGAATGGAGTAGCTGTATATGATGTAAACCTGGTGGGGGATTACTCTGCTCTTTTAAAACGTTTATTTTTTTCTCCCAGGAATTGTCAAATCCCCCCTGGCTGGAGACTTCATGAGCATGCAGTGCAGGGAGCTTTTTCAAGAATTAAGTGTTGAAATCATCCCACCTTACATGATTGCTTCGAAGGTAAGATCTTTGTGTTTCACAGAGAGACATGTTATATTTCTGATAATCCAGTGTATGTATTTGGCAGATATTGCAGCAGTTAAAATCCAAAACTGTTTTGGCACTATGTATTGCACTAGTGGCATTCGAGGCAGCTATTTGCAGGCTTGGATCAAGCAGTGGTTGGTATTTGTAATCACTAATACAAAGTCACATCACAGGATGGAGTGCGGGAGGGATCCCCAGCTAGCTGGAAGAAGAAGGAGAAGCTGCCTCAAGTAACCCGCTCGTGGCACAACTACATGTGTAATGTAAGCATCCTTCTGTCAGACACCTGGTATGATTTTTTTTTTTGCACTATCATGTGTTTTTTTTATGTGTGCAAACTTGTCTTCCCTTGATGTTTACAGTGTGTGATCCAGGACTTCCAGGCGTCTGTGCTGCAGGTGTCTGACTCCCCTTATGACGAACAGTAAGAGCATTGTTTACAATTTGATATCACATAACAAACAGTATGTAGATATACAGTGTGTGTGATTTAACAGCAAAGTGATTTTTTTAAGTTAACATTTATGTTTCACTTTTACCCTCAGATTTAGTTACTAAAACTACACACCACCTGAGTGGTTTAAATGCAGGTTTAACCCCCCCCCCCCTCTCTTTTATTAGGGTTGCTGCCCAGATGCCCACGGTACACTATGAGCTGCCAAACGGATACAACTGTGACTTTGGGGCTGAGAGGCTGAAGATCCCTGAGGGGCTGTTTGACCCCTCTAATGCCAAGGTATGGGCTTTAATATCAAGACGTTTTAGGCCAATAAAGCCAAACATGATTAATACTGATCTAAGTAACTAAAGTTGCATTTTGAAAATATGTTAGTTTGAATGTTTTTTTTATGTATTTTTGTTCATTGGTTAAATATATATCTGATCACTTCAGGGCTTGTCTGGAAACACCATGTTGGGAGTTGGTCATGTGGTGACAACCAGCGTGGGAATGTGTGACATCGACATCCGGCCGGTGATTATCAAGATGTTTGAATATGGGATGATTTCTCTTTTAGTTTTATTTTTCGGTGGTGGTAGAAATTATGTCATTTGAGACAATTGATTTGAACTTTATCAATGAAAATGAAAAATTGATGAATTGGTTTATTACTAAAGAGAGTGCAGATAAGAGTGTCTTGCACTAATAATGTTGAATTGAGAGTTTTACCCAGCCAGAAATATGTTTGAATTAATTAAAGGGGAATGTATAGCGAATATCCAGCTTCAATCATAATGCATAGGGTACTCTTGAGGATGTGTCGCCAGAACACATACTTGACCATTTTTGTCCTGTTGTCTCAGGGTCTCTATGGCAGTGTGGTGGTGACGGGAGGAAACACGCTCATTCAGGGCTTTACAGACCGACTCAACAGAGAACTCTCCCAGAAAACTCCTCCTGTGAGTTAACAACAATACCTCCTCACATAGTCCAAATCACATTATCATCTAAGGCTGAAGTTGACCAATGACTCATTCAAATACCAATTGTCTGTGACGTGCAGAGTATGAGGCTGAAGTTGATAGCCAACAACACTACAGTGGAGCGTCGGTTCAGCGCCTGGATCGGAGGCTCCATCTTGGCATCACTCGTAAGTACAAACAACAGTTCAATTCTGCTATAAGAATAACAAATAACATTGAAATAAAGGTTTTATTTTCAATCTGTATGATACAAATGTTTCTCAAACACTGATGGCTGGTTACTTAGCTCTGTGAATATTAGATTACCATGTGACCTTGCACTGTGGCTTTTATACCCTCTGTGATGTATCACAAAGATATTTTCAGTAAAGAACGAGTACTCTTTTGCTGTTCAATTACTTGACTTTTAACCCCTGTAATTTATTAAAAATTATAATGTAATGTGCTGAAAAGTAGTTAAATGAACATCCAACTTTCTATGTTTTGATCCTGATTTAATTAAACTGACACATTTTATTGTCTTTGTCAGGGAACCTTCCAGCAGATGTGGATCTCCAAACAGGAGTACGAAGAAGGAGGAAAGCAGTGTGTGGACAGGAAGTGTCCTTGAGTTTGTCCCCTATCCCTTCCCATCACGGTCTTTGCCAATATATTATCACAAGTCGTTCACCTCTGACCCTGAACTCAGGAACGCCTACTGATGATCACCCTTGTTTTGTACGATTCGTTTTTTTAAAAAGTATGTCCAAATGTCTGTCTGGGATTTCTTGTGAAAACAGACATGCACATTAAGTAAAAACTGTCACTATGATGAAACTTGGTTTTAGTTCATTTCTGTCTGTTGCCTTATTTTTTAAGATTGTTTGTCTTTTTTTAATCCTTACATCTTAAAATATTAGGTTTTTTTCTGGACCTGACAGAAGGTTGATCATGCTACCTACGCTCCATGCATTTTCTTTTCAAACTTAGACATACTCTCACATGCTCTACAGGCCGTAAAATATCAGCGTGCAGATCCTAAATTCAGTTTTTTGGGTCCAATGGGAAATACACGTCAGAAACACAACACTTTATCAATGTAAGATTTCTGCAGAATAGTGACAAGATTAGTTTGGGTGATGTGAAGAATAACCTAACAGTTGGAGGGGAATGTCTTCTGTCCATTAAGCCTCTTCTTTTTTTTTTTTGAAGTAGTAAGCTCAATTGGAAAGTTCAGTCAGTTGTTGCATGTGCTAATAGGTCTGTATTTAATTTTCACTTTTGCTTGTAATTGGCTACATGTGGTCTTTTAAAAGAAAATAAAGTGATATTTGTTAAATGATGACATTTATGAGTTTGCGATAAATACTGAATAGCTGTTTTTAAATGTGTGTATGGTTGTTTCACTTTTTTTAACAGGTCCATGTAAACAGAAAAATCTAACAAGTTGTTCAATATGAAATATATATGGTTTACACTTAGGTGACAATATAAGATTATGGAATAAATATAGATCACATATTCCTGTAACACTACTATTCAGACTTAAATATTCGCCCTAAAGATTCTTAAACAGGAAGAAAATTCAATATGAGGTTTGTTTTAATAAGAGTATGAAAAAAGTGACAACATGTTCAAAGGTAATGAAGTATAATTTATCTTACAGGATCAAATAACAGCTGCACAGACTCCACATCAAAATCTAGACAGGACAACAGTTTCAGACCCTCACTAACATTATCTGCTGATGACATGTGGAGAAGGCCTTTTGTCCAGATGTCAGACTCAAGTTGTTAAAAACGCCACATGTGAACTGCACTTAAATTTTCACGACTTAAGAGCTTTCATGTGAGGAAACCTCTCCTCCAGTTTGGCCTGAGTTTGCTTCTTTAAATTGGCTTTCCGGACCTTCTCTCGAAGATGCTTCTCAATGCGCAGCCTGCAAGACAGACGAGTAAGGAAAAAGGTTCAATCAAATTCAAGAGGAACTTCTTTACTATAACTTTTACTACATGATATTCATTCTATAAAGGTGCTGAAATACTGTTCCAGCCATATCTTACCTTATGTGTGGTTGGACAAACTTGGGTGTGAAGAACCTCTTTTGCTTGTACCTCTTATTCATATACCAAGGAATAGCATACTCCTTGAATCGATACCTGAGGGAAGAAAAAACAGTGTTTAAGATTGATGATTGACATGTGTAACGATGTATTAAACCAAGTATTAGCTACTTTAAGTGGAGTTAAAATGAAAGCTTCTGTCGGTTTCATGAGGTACTGGTATCTCCTTAGTTCAGAAAAACAACAGATTTTTTATTTCTTGTGAATGCAATAAATTTCTGTTTTTTTTCTCTATTAATATAAATCAAACTTTAAGTGTTTGTGGTTATCATACGACAAGTTCACGAGAGGTATCTATCTGGTTATCCGATTCTTAATGGTAGTGGTTAAGTTAAAGGGTCCCCCTTGTGTAGGTATCATGTATACATAAAGTTTTTTTTTGGTGACACTAAATTATTTTAAATGAATCATTAAATGTATGTTTACTAGATGCAGTTCATCCTTACAGTACTTGGTGCACTTCAGCTTATGTTGGAGTATGACTCAAACTCATAGGGTTAAGTTATTTGGAAGAATGTGTATAACATCACCTGCGATATTGAGAACATGCATGTGTGTCCTGCAAGTGCAAATGATAAACAAACCCACTACTAGATATAAAATATGAGATTGCTGCATTTCTCCATGGGTAACTGTAACACACTGTTTATGGAAACTCTGCTCTCACCAGTAGGCGTGTCCAAATATGTTCCTCCTCCAGGCTCCAGGTCTGCCTTTCTCCTGTCCTGTCTGCAGCAGACGCAGTGCGGTCTCTCTCTCGTTCACCACCGTCTCCAGTCGGATCATTGACCTCTCAACCTGGGAGCAGACAAGATAAAAAGATTTACCGACATCATCAATACTCAATTGAAACCCTGCATCCCACCTAGTTTTGTCAAACCATAGGCCAATCATTTCTTTCTTCTGTACTGATGGATATGACACTTGAGCGTTATACCAACCTTCCTTATTCTTTCTGGACTTGGCATCTGAACCCTTTGCCTTCTTGCTTCCTGCTCAAGTGTGAGCAACATGTTCTTTTCTTTCAACAGCACATACCTGGGAAACATTAGCATGTTACACATGTCCTATAAATGGTAATATACAGCAGAGCAAAAGCATCAACTGGACATTGCCTACCAAAGTGAGTGTAGATCTTCATTGCTCTTTGTTCTCAGTTGTTTGGCGGTCCATGGGGCACCTACGGAATAATGACAAGCCAGAAAAGTGTAAAACGTTGCCTTCATACATGGTCCATTTTTTATGAAAGGTGCTGCAACAATATACAGAGAACATGTCATATGTTTTACCTGACTTCACCGTTTCCTCTCCCCAGTTCTCAGGAAGGTCAAAGAACTCTTCAAGTCCCCTCCTGCTGATGGTGGTGTGCAGAGCTCGACACAGAACCACAGAGCTGGAAGGACTGAATTGAGACAGGGCGACGAGTGGAGACTGTTTCCTGGAGAGTGCAAAATATATTTCTGTAAAAGACTTGAAGTGATAACCTGGATAGGACTCTTGAGTTGACATCTTTTGTTTATATTCAAGCACAGACCAAGAAGCCTTTGAGAAATCCCTCATTACCTCAATGGCTACAAAATTGTAGTTTTAATTTTGTAAAAAATAAAGTGGTTTCATTCGCCAGCTGAGTTATGATTTTTTTTTTTTTTTTTTTTACTAAGAAGACAAATATTTACTAAATGCCACCAGACAAATTAAATATAGAGGATGTACCACTACCACCCAATAATTTAATTTTACCCAATAGACTTTTTTTAACTGAAGAGAAATATTCACTGAAGCCAAACTTATATGCAGATTGTATAAATGATGCTACACTGAATTAAAGGCCTCGTATACGTAAACAATAAGATAAAGCCATTATCAATAACAATTTCTGATTAATCTAAAATGTCCATAACTAGACTAATATCATTGATCTGTCAGTTCAGTATGGTAACCTGCTATCTAAGAAAAACATCTACCATAACATAACAATAACCGGTAGCACAATGAAGACCATACTATGACAGAAAACATTATTTTAAAAACCTTAGCTTAGCTCGATGAGTGTATTAGATACGAACATGCTGACTTGTTCACACCTCGTGTTTTAATTATTATTACTTTTTAAGAACTACAGCAGCTTCTTACCTGTAAAGAGTAGACTGGTATTTGCTGAAAGCAGCAGTACATTGCTTAGCATTTGTCGCAGAAGATATCCTACAGACATTTTGAAACTGCTTGCAAAGAGTCAAAAGGCGTCCTGCTGAAGAGGACGCCGCCATCTTTTCAGAAGTCCTTCCCACATTACCCGTCATGCACTTTTCTGTACCAATAATCATTATTTTTATTAGGATTTTTATTTTTATTGGAATAGTTTCCATTTAAATTATGTGTCTTGATAAAAGCATAATGTCATTTGAATTAAAAAAAAAAAAAAAAAAAAACTACATTCATGCCCTTATCAAATATGGCCGTTTCCGCTTCACTCTTTCATGAGCCAATCAGAGATCGTGTTGTTGAACCGTCTTCCCTCAGCAGCGATGGTGGGGATGAGCGTTCTCAGGTCTGCTGCTGCATTTGCGGCCAGACTGAGTCCTCTGAAATCTGGAAATAATGCGGCAAACTTACTCAGCCGAACGGTCACACGAACAGATAAAGGTAAGGGACGACCCGGCCGGTGCGAGGTTGAAATGATTTGACGCCTAAGCTGCCCTCTCTCTGTTATGACCTTGCGCCGGACTTGTTAGCTAGCTAACTGGTAGCGTCTGTTCTGCTGTCAACAAAAGTACAAAAAGTAGGTTTGTTATTAAACTATTACAATTAGTTGTTCATTCAGCTATAATTTAGCTTTTTAAGCTGCCTTTATGTCATTACTAAATTAGTATACGAATCATTTAATGATGATACGGCTTCAAATTATTTTAATAAAATTGAATTACACTATAAACGCTATATATTATCATGTGAAATTAAATAAATAAATATGTTAAATGTTTTATTCGTGTGATTTAAGCAGCTCAAATTCTTGGGAAATATTAAATGCAAATATAATAATAATAATAATAATAATAATAATAATACATTGATGTCGATAACGAGGAGATTACTTTTCCTTCCCATATCTGTGTAAGTGATAGGAAAAACATTGGTGGTCCAATTATAAGTAATGTAGTTTAAATAATGCTGTAGTTTTCCTTTAAAAACAGTGAAACTCAAAAGCTTTTAACAATGACCTCTGACTGTGTGGAAATCAGTTGTTTTTTTGCAACACAAATGATGAATGAAGCCATTTCAAAATGAGCCAAAAGTAAAACACAAAACTACTTTGGCTATTAAAACACAATGTTAATTAAGATTTACTTTTATTGATCCCCGGAAGGGGAAATTTCAGTTTTTGCACTCTGTAAGTCATGAACACACACATGCAGAAACAGGATCCTATGGACATGCACTAATGGAGAGAAGTCAGAGTGACGGAGCGGCCCACAGCGGGCGCTCCTGAACTGATGGGGAGGGGGTTTGGTGCCTTGCTCAGGGGCACCTCGGCAGGGCTCAGGAGGTGATCTGGCACCTCTCCAGCTACCAGACCAACTTCCATATTTGGTCCGACTTGAACCGGCGACCCTCCGGTTCCCAGCCCAAGTCCCTACAGACTGAGCTACTGCCGCAGCCAAAACACACTAAATGTCATTATCCCATGGATTTGGACCCAGTTTGTTCAGTCTTAAATCATATTCTAAATAATATGACAACTGTGCCTTGTTTTTCAGTGGCTGTTCGCTGGGGTCATGGGAAGAAAATGTTTGTCATCAAACCCTCTAGCTACTATGACAGTAGATTTCTGCGCTTATTGGTAAGTACTATAGCACTATTTTCTTCATTGCCTGTAAACATGAAAAATCAAAGCAGTTGAAGAAGAATTATATAAAAACTAATTTTAAAGTGGCAACTACTTTTGCATAAAAGAAGAGCTAATTCTGACCTGCTGTGACCTCCAGCATTAATACCCTCACACGCAGAAAACCCCCCCAGAACTTTATCTCATCTTCATTTTCTGTCGTCTCATTTTTTTTCAGACCTTTTATACCCTGCTGACCGGCATCCCAATGGCTGTCATTATCACAAGTGTTAATGTCTTCATTGGTAAGTGAGATCCAAGTTTTGGTGATTTAGAGCTTCATTTGTTTTGTTAAGTAATGTTTGATCATTTGACTGTTTTTACAAGTGAATCAACAAAAGTTACTTTGAGTCTAATTTGTGATGTGTCGTAAAGGTGAGGCACAGCTGGTTGAAACTCCAGAGGACTATGAACCTGAGCACTGGGAGTACTACAAGGTATATTGTTTTCATGTGACACTAATGTGTGATACAAAAACTTATAAACTCTTAAAGCAAATGTGTATCTAATTGATTACTTGGTTCTTGTGTAAACACTGTGGTTGTTTATTTGGATTATATACATTTACATTCATTAAAAAAATGAACTAAAAAAATGTATTTTTCTTTTTTAATTGCAGCATCCCATCACCAGGTGGATTGCACGGACTTTTTATGATTCCCCAGTGAAGGACTATGAAAAGATGCTTGCTGCAATCCAAATAGAGAAAGAGAAGGCGGACATGAGGTGAGTAATTATGTGATATGGTGTAGCTCTGATGAGTTAAGATCAGAAAAGCAGTTGTGATACGGGGACACAAGGGCAGTTCAAATTATTCTATACTATTGCAATACAGCTAGTAGGTTAATATGTCAGTGTGCTATCATTTCTTAAAGGCTTTATATGTGATTTTTCACACTTAAATGTAATAGAAATCAAGTATATCCTGAAAATAACTCTGTGGGTAATGACTGTCTACAATGGGTGTAACACACGAGTCCCACTGTCTGTGATGTTTTCCAAGTCCTATCTTCAGTTTGTTTACATCGCCAGGACGGCCGGCCAACTCATCCCCTCACGTATAAAAGTTGTTTAATTGAGGGACTAGAGAAAAGAAGAATAACATACTGTACTCACTGCTTAACTGCGTTTCTAGATCACGCTCATTTCGCTAGTATTAGCATGCTAACACAACAATGCACCGCATGCTGGTGCTCAAGGGCGACATCTGCTGGATCAAAAAATCGCATATAAAGCCTTTAAAGCCTGAATACACCGTGCCAAATGCCAGTTGGTTAATTTGAAGGTTTGAGTTATTTGAACAGACACATATTTATGATAGGTAATGAGTCAGATTGCATTGCCATTAAAATATTTTATTGAATTGACTTATATCTGTGCTGTTATTCTCTAAGTGAATATCATTATAACATGTCTGAACTAACTGAAGCATTCATGCAGCAGTGTGACATTACAACAGAGTTTGTTGTTTAAACTAGGGTTGTTGTTGGTATCCAATCTTTCACAAATCTAATCTTTTCTGATGGTCTACTAGATGGGCTGCCTGAGCCATTTGTTTAGTCAGTCAGAATCACAGTTTGTATTGTACCTTCACTAAATTTGATTGAAAACTGAATGTCTTTAACCCTGGCCAGCTGAACAAAAAGCAGGATTGGCAAAGCTGTGTCATCGGTGGCACCCACCACACCAGTGACATACACAGCACAGTTGCACTCCAAGATCTCAGACAGTAAAAATTATTATACAAGCAAAAATGAGTTTGTTTACTCCAAAGAAAGAAGAGCCTTAATATTTCACTTATCCTGGTTATGTTAGAAGAAAATAAAGGGTATTGTTCCACACTATGTTGGGATTGCTCTTGTTTTCTATTTCTAAAGAAACATTTTTTCTGACTTTTGGTCAACAGACTGAGTCAGCTGGAGGTGCGTCGACAGATGAGGCAGAAGGGAGACGGACCATGGTTCCAGACTGACACCCTCAACAAGGAGTTAATTGACTACAGTCCCAAGTCCACTCCTGACAATTAAATTGGTCGTGTCTGCCATCAGTACATCATGCTGATCAATCTAACTGTTTGTACATTTCCCCCTTATTGCGTAAATAAAGTATATATATATACTGTCATATTTTGTCCTCCAGTGCCTTTTGTACCTCTTTCGCAGATTTCAGTCTCTGCTGTTTATGCAACATTGCTGGGCAGCCCATATGGGCTCAGTATGCAGCATGCTCCCTTACGAGATATTTCTGTGTAGCTATTTTATTTCTCTGGTGCTCCAGCCTCCTCTCATAGTTCATTGTTAAACAGAATGCCTATCTGATAATTTACATGTGTGAGCCCTGTGCTGGCTGGCATGTGCAAGGATAGTCTTGTTATCTTAAATAGGTGGCAATTCAATTGCTCTACTAGTACTGAATTACATTTCACTTAAAAAAAACAAAAAACTGTGTCTGATATATTAATTTGTTTGTTTTGCCATGTATTTAAGAGCCTTCAGAGAAAGTGGCTGCTTTTTAATGAACTGCATTCATATAATGCTTATTCCCATCCCTTTTGCAAATTCAGTTTGGTGATGCTTCTACAATTCTATAGAAAAGATACTTGTTGGCTAAGGTCCTATATCTTCTGCATTCCTTACCCGATAATCAGATCACACTTTTTTCCTCTCTCCTTCTGAAAGATAATATGTATAAGATATCTCTAACAACAGGACACACTGACGTGAGAAGTTTTTATGTGGATACTATTTTGCCAAGTCACATTTGTCGTTTTTGCAATTAAAGTGAGTGTCCGACAGGTGGCAGCACTGTGCAGACAATGATTGGTAAACAAAACAAAGGGCGAGATGGTTGAGGAAATCACGTTTTTATCTTTTTTTCTCCCTGTGATGCTCGAAATTAGCCCTTTGCTTTCTCGTTTTGTTACGCATGACCGTCATTATTCATTATTTTAATGCTACAGATAAATAATAAATGTACAACAACCTATATTTTAATCGACAAAGGCTACAGCAGATAACTATAGAGGAATGACGTAGCCTATATCGATGGGCTTGTAGGATACTACAATTAGCAGCGGATAACAAAATACACTTAACAATTCTGACTTTCCTAATCCTGGAGGGAAATATGGTGTAAGTGTGGGTGGCTTTATGAATAATCCTCAGAGCTGGGAGGGGCACTTCTGGTAAATCATCCCTGTGTGTACAGAGAGCCTCAACAGCACAGTCAATAGTAGCGTCATTTGTTTCGGGTCAAAGCTTTTATCCTGGAAATAAATTTAAAAAAAAAGACAACAGAACAAGAGCAGCATCCATGCATCGCAGCCTGTGTATCAACAGCCAGCTCCTCTCCACCCCTCTGTCATTTTATTTTTATGTTTTTTAGCGTCACATCCCCCTGGTCGGAGGAATGTAGACGGAGAGCTTTAAAAATAGCATCCTCTCCTCTGACAGCGCTGCTCCGGAGGCTCCGCAGCACTGTGGTGCGAGAAGCAGGAATGCGAAGATGGCTACAGACCTAGGAGAGCTGCTGGTCCCGTACATGCCCACCATTAGAGTGCCCAGGACAGGAGACAGGGTTTTCAAGAGCGAGTGCGCCTTTTCCTTCGACTCACCTGTAAGTGCCAGTCTGTCTCATACACTAGTCATTGTGTGCTGGGTGAATGTGCGTGGCTGACAGTCTGACATGTCGTGGCTAAACAACACACGTGAACCAGCTCTACTATGTGTGTGTGTTTCTGTGTCTCCATGGCCGCCTACCCTGTGAACTTGAAAGCCAATTAAATAATTGAATGTTGTTTACTTCCCCACGAGAGAGTCGTGGAAGGGGGTTCCCTTTGTGCAGGGGAGGGGATAGTCCGGTCCAGTTCAGGCCAAAACTCATTAAACCTGCAAATACGCATCCGAGCACACCTGTTTTTAGCTGTTAAATTGTTTCAAATGCTTTAGCAGCTGTTGTCTGTAGCTAAATAGTGAGTGTACCGCCACCATATGGATTTATTTCATTTTTAATGAATATATGGACTTCATTTAATAGCAAAAAAAAATGTCAACATGTTATAACAATAATAGTCAAGTCATATAGGCTTGTTGTAGTCTGTCAATTTCTGGATTGGAGTAGCCTAGTTAAAGTCACTGCCGTTTCCTTAAGGAGTGGACAATGACAAGGCAAAGATTCAAGCTATCATTATAGTACTCTAACACTCAAAGAAAGTTTTTAGTCTTTAAAGCTCGTTCAAGGGCAATTCCCAGTTTCTCGAGTGTGTTTCTCGAAAGTGTGTTCATAGAAATTCTCATGACCTATATTTTGAAGCACGTTTCCATATAGCCTGCTGTATTTTTTAGATTGATTGATTTTTCTTTTGTGTTAAAGGCTCTATAGGATAGCTTAAAAACATTGGTTATTTTTTTTATTTAGGTCTATTTAGTGATTTGTAGTAATAAAAAATATGGAATTGTCTGAATCTTCAGTTCACTCTGTAGCCTATTGTTCTTTAAAAATAAACTTATGATGGTCTGGATAGAAATTCTGAATTTTGGACTCCTCACACATTACTCATACAACAAGAAAAATCTACTTTCTCAACTGAAACCGTTTTTAAAGGTGACTCAGCTGTCTGGAGTTCATCACGTTGGCCCGAGCACTGGTTTATTTTTATCCTTCTACTGTTGAAGCTCGTATGTCACTCTGGGCCACTTAAAGGTTTATCACAGGGTTTCATGGCGGCTGCACTGATTGCAGATACAGGTTAGTTTTTGTAGGGTTACACTTGATGTATTTTGTCTCTGGCAGTCTGAAAATGAAACTGCAGAAGCTTTTTTTTCCCTGTCATATAAATTATACCCCTTAAATTAGTACTGCTGGGTCTATCTTTTGCATTTTACAACACCTTACATATGCTGCAGTGGTCTAATGCAGAGATTTGAATGTAACAAAATCATTGAAATGTAATTTTCTATTATTACAGCCAGTAAACTTGAGATGAGACATAGATTGATGTAGTCCACTAGCACTCACCAGCACATTAAAGAGGACTAAGCTTACTGTTTTTAAACAGGGACACCTTCGTATTGCTAGTGCCACTAAATAAAAGATGTATTTTGTCAATGTAATTGTTATCTTTGTAACGGGATGCACATATTGTTCTGTTAAACAAGAGTGAACTGATCCATCAAGTGGCTTGTTTAGAATACAATAGAAGAGATGCATCCCATCTTTGAGACAACTGGCTAAGAAACATGGAAAATGACTGTTGATTATCAGTATCAGGCATTTCATCAGCAGGCTTTTTCTCCATAAAAGTGTTGGCTTTTTTTCTGTGCAAGAGTGCTGGAACAGATTGCTGGCTGTTTGACAAGAGGCAAGAAAGAAACAGTTTGGACAAGAAAGCCTTGAAAATGTGCTTGGTACTTTCTTATATTTCCACTGTGCTTGTTGTGTTAAATGAAAACCGTAGCTGTCAACCTTCAACAAAGTATACAAGTCTCAATACTTATTTCTCCTCTAAACCTTGAGGCTATACGTTGTGTTGACAAGTTTTTGCTTTTACTAAAATGGTCATTTACATACATGCTATTTTTGCAGTGAAGTACTTATAAAGTTAGATTCTTCGTTGTTTTGTATGTCATAATAGAAAAGGATTGTAAGGAGGTACACTGTAACTTGTTGAACACTGTTTGCTTCGGTCAAATTAAGCAAAATCAACATTGAGAATAGCTATAGTCTAAGACACAGTGGAGTCAATTTTCTGTCATGATGCTCTTTTCAAGGCTGTTGTGTTGATGGTTATTGACTTGGTGCTGCTGTTCATTGTTCCTGTTTGTTTTGGTCTGCAGGAGTCAGAGGGAGGCCTGTATGTGTGTATGAACACATTCCTGGGCTTTGGACGAGAACACGTGGAGAGGCATTATCGCAAAACAGGACAGAGTGTTTACATGCACCTCAAGCGACATGTCAAAGAGGTGAGTTTAAACCTGATCTGTGTTTTTAAAGGATCCAAAGTTTGCATAGTGCCTTTGGGAAAATGCACATATGAAGAGCTTGGCTTTAAAAAAAAGAGCCAAAGACAGAGGCATGGCTATATTATTAAATGTGAAGTAAGATGGGACAGGTCAAATATAACCATGATAAAGTAGTTACATCCACTGATGTAGAAACTTATTGTGCAACTGAAGTTACCAGATTTGAACAGCGTCAGGCAGGTCACAACTTAAATTAAAACATTGAAACTTTCATTCTTGACAAACCGGTGATTACACATAAAAAAATATGAATTCTCTTTGAGGACCTCACAGCATTTAATACAAGTAGTTATTTGGAATTTAAAAATTTCAATGTAACTAAACATAACATAAACATCTGATCATTGGTTTTAAACCCTTCATTAAAAACATCTGATCAATGGTTTTGATAAAGATGTTAGCAGGTTCTGTCATGATAAAACACTAAATCCTGTAAAAGTATTGTGCCCACATCTGTGAGGTGCATTATAAGATTAGATTAACTTTATTGTCCCAGTGGGAAATTTGCCTTGGACTTCACATTGCTCTGATGCAGTAACAAATGCTGTGATTGTGTTTATAAGTGATTCTTGTATGGCCTGCTTATACCTGGGGCTGGCATGCATAATCATTGACGTTTCATTAGAAAAAGATGTAAAGTTTCTCTTAACCCTTCATTGGACTCACTGCTGTAACCTTCAGACTGAGTCCCCTCTGAGTGTTTGTGGGAAACACCTGATATATTTTCAGCTCTGCATCTATCTGAACTCCTCATGTGACAGTTTCCAATCAAGAGTCTGCTAATTTGGTGCTAATTGTGTTAAATGAGATGAAGTCTTCACAAATCTTATTAATTCAAACTAATTGAAAAACACGAATGTCCAGCTTGATTATAGTGGAAGTCCATGGTTTTGGTAGGAAGTATGAAAGAAATCCAAGACACAGTGAATATAGCAATAACATTATCCTTAATTAATCATGGATAATCCAATTATCATTTCCAGAAGAACATAGAGGGTCTTATAGACAGTGCGAAGCATGTCACATGTACAAAAAAGTCAAAATTTAGGGGGGAAAAGTGTCCAACAATGACTTGACATTAACTTGAGTTTAAATTGATCATTTATTATAGGATACTTCTTATTTTTTATATTTTATATGTACCAATTTACATTCACAAGTGTATTTCAAGAAACATCCTTCAAATTCATGAAGCAAACATTCTGAAGATAAAGACTTCAACTGAAACTTAAGTGTTGCTGCTCAATAAAAATAACATTTAATTCAAAGTACCAACAGCATTAAAATAAATACAGTCAACAATACAAGCTTTCAAACAACAGAATGTCTCTTGATATTTGTAGCTGGAGTGGACAGAAACATCTAACACTCTTCTGCAGTCCACATTAACAGCTCTGTAACTTATCTTCAAAGGTTATTGCATTTTTGTTCAGTTTGAGGCAGAGGGCTGACACAACTCTGTGTTCAGTTTTTTAAAGTTTTTGGTGGCGCTGCATTGGGTTACATTATATTGTTTGAATTAAAATGATTACAAGTGAGTTATTATTAAAATTATTACAAATTACGTCTGTGATTTGTCCATCCCATCCCGGTGTGTGTTTTAACAAAATTGACTCCGCAAAGCATTCCCAGAGAAGCCCACATTTTCAAAGTTGATGTAAACAACGGGGGTGCTAGTGGTTGCTGTGTTTTCTCACTGGCTCTAATTGCCCTCAGATAATCTCTGCTTTGTAAAGAGCTGCTATTTCCATGCCTGAATCTGAGCAGAAACAGCTGCTCACATTCTACAGGCTCCTGTGTCTGCTGTTTTTTTCCCCCCATGAGTCCACTCTGCCTCGAGTGTGTCAGCATTCTCTGTCTTTCTGTCTGCCACTGTGTCCTCCTCCCTGCCCAGTGAACAGGAAGCTGTCACCTAAATCTGAAAGGATTCACAAGACATCAAACACATGGCCATTGCGACGATGACCATAGCCTCTTTATAAGTGCTGACTGCCCCCAAAAAACAAATACATATTTGATAAAGATTATTTGTGTAAAATGTGTTTGTTTTTTTTGCCAGTCTTGGCAGTATGTTGTGGTGGAAAAGGGAAGGATGATGAGACTGTACAGGCAAGGACAGGCCCAAACACGCTTAACATACTGTAAAGGATATTCATGCAAGTCATACATGCAACTGAAGCAGGTTAATGTGTCATTCTTTAATTTTGACCCTGACATGGAAGAGGGGGTTTTCCCCTGGCCATGTAACCTGACCTGGCAACTTGAAGATCCAGCATCTATTTCTAACAAAGTAATAGCCATCTGTAGAGCAAAAAAGCTTCTTCCATCATTTGACTAAGAAACTCAGTAAAGGTGTTTTATTAATGTGGTGAGGGCTCTTTGATCCAATTTAATTTCCTCCTTCCTGTTTCCTGCAGAAAGCAACAGGAGCTGCAGGAGGCGCCATCCCCAGACGAAGGAATGGAAAAGTGTTTCTAGGTAAGATTTGCACGTCAGCCTGCAAACAATGAAAGTAGTACTAAACATTGTTGAGCAATTCATTCATAGTATTAGCAATGATTCCTCAATGTGTATGTAGCTGGCCAAAGCAGCTGATTCATCTCCTAAATGCACCATAAGAGAGTTTATAACACTTATTCTCAAGTTTTAAATGGTACTAGATATATCTCAGGGGCTGTTAAATACACAATATAGTACTAAAGAAGAAAGTTCAGCTCCACAAATATATGCCCAATTCTTTGGCTCTGTCTTTGGATTTTGGATGTCGTAGTTTATTTTCAGGCATTTTAATTTTTTTTTTCTTTCATGAAACCATCTGAGAAGTTAGAGAGGTAATGCCTCTTCGGTGTGACTGCTAACAACTCACAGACATCTGTAATGTGACAAGCTTTTTTGGAACTCTTCTTTAGAGTCATGGTAGTTGAAACATTTATGTAAAGATACTTTGAAGAGAAATGGGTACAGCACTGAATATATTTAACAAATATATATATATATTAGTTGGTGTTTTGATATCAAACTGAATGTGCTTTTTAATCTTTTGAAACACGTCATTGAACTAAGAGAACCCCCCTCTCTTATATGCCAGTTGTATTGTTTGTTACACTGCAGTGACCCCCCCAGCAGCCCCCCCCCCCCCCCCCCCCCCCGCCCCCGCCCCCGCCCCCGCCCCCACAGCAGGCCTTTACTTCATATTTCCCATGATCAGACCGCTCCTCCCCCTGCTCTGTCTGCATCCTCCTATGCTCCAAATATAGCTCATTTATTTGTATGTGTGGTTGGTAACTGCTCTAAATCAAAGCCTTGCCTGCTCCCCTCCTCCGCTGTGTGGGTCGGGGTGGGTTTGAGACTGCCCCCTCAGCTGCCACCAACTGTCATCCTCTCTTTCGGCTGACACACTTCTACTGCAGCTATGATGCTGTTCATAGAGGACCAGGTGTCTCTCTACCTCCTTCTTAACCCCCCCCCCCCTCCCTCTGCTGGCCTGGCGGGGGAGGAATTCCTTCCACTTAACCTACATATAATTAATGTTCCTGTTTTCTTATCAGCCAGCGTTTAATCAACTCTTCTATCCATTGGCATTCATCTGACTGCTGCACATCAAATCCTACTCAGTCTCTCTCATGGAGATAGTTCTTAAAATGGTCTTCTCTTGGATAATTTAAGCTGTTATCCATTTGGATCTTTGATTTGGCAGCAGGCATGTGTGTGTCTACCACCATTTTCGTACCAGTCCAGGGATTCAATCCAGCCACTGTCTGCCAACGTCAGACGTTACCATGAAAGCAGTGGACACAATAACAATGTCCCGGATAAACTGTTTCACTTGAGTCATTTCACGACTTCAGGATGAAGTGAAAAAAAGACAACTCACTATGGAGAGAGATTTAACACAACACTCATGTTTAAAATTTCATGTTTAAAATTTGCTGAAGTTTAGCTCGACATAATTGAAACTCTGATAATTATTTGATTGGTACATTAGTAGATAGACAGGAAGTTAATTAGCATCGGACATGCTGTGGTTCCTGCAGCCTGATTGTGTAGATCTTATGCCTATAATAAACTGGGTCTGGGATAAATACTTTTCACTATCAATGGCTCTGTAGATTATTTTATAAATAGCTTGATTCATTATTTGTTTACAAAGATGAACAACTGGTTTAAGACAGCATCAAATGTTCCTATCGACCACAGCAATGCCTCTCAATGCCTACATTTGGTCATTAAACAGCTCAGTTAACTAAAGAGTTGGGAAATAACCCCGGAAAAATCTAAAAACTGGCCAGATTGTTGTACTGCTTTTTTTGTTTTGTTCTAAAATTATTTAAAAAAAAGTAATGAATTAGTAAAAAAATATTCTTTTAATTTGATTAATGAAGAAATAGTTTTTGCTTGACAGTAAACAAAAACTGTTTGGGCTTTTAATGTTGGCTGAGAAAGAAAGTATTTTCTGACATTTTATAAAGCAAAGTATCATCTCAAAATATCAATAGGGAAACATATTTGATTGATTGATTATGTTATCAATAAAGACAGTGCTGTAGCTGTGTAGACAAAGCCATCATCAGTACTCCCTAGTAACGCTAGTTGCTGGGTATAAGAGTGTGTGATGACCACCTAATTATAGCTCTGCATGAATTGTTTCGGAGCAAGAGTCATCAGCACAGTATGAAGTCATCCTGTCTCTGTTGTAAAAAAAGATGTCATTGATGGTTTTGTTCAAGGGTTATGATGTGTCATAAAACTTTACAGCTTTGACTAAAAGGACGACAGTCATTAAGACAAGAAGACACCTCACACTTGAAACAAATACAAATAACTGAGAATAACGAGGATCATGACATGTGCAACAAATAATATCAGTCAGCGATGTATTAGGAAGCTGTCTCCAACAGCAGCTGATTGGCTGTGTACTCCCTTCCCTGTAGATTTAGAGCTAAACCGTGACTTTAACGGTGAGGACTATGAATATGAAGACGAGGCCAAGCTGGTCATTTTTCCAGACCACTTCGAGATCCCCTTACCAAATATTGAGGAGTTGCCCGCTCTGGTCCGTGAGTCGGTGCTGCATGAACTCTGTGTGTTTTTCTGCATGTTGATGGGAGTGCGCACTCAGTGGTTCCCTTTGTAGTGAACAGACTGGCAGGTTTATAAACACCCATTCAGCCTGAAAACTACCTGAAAATATGAGATCAAAGTCCCCCCTATAATTCACTTAACCTAAGGCAGAAGTGATCTTACCACAAGGGTTCTTTTTAATTAGTTTTGATTGTAGATGTTCAAATAAAGGCTATTTCAAAGGCTACTCTATTAAAAGAAAAAAGGGAACCACTAGATGCACTTTATATTCAGGCACTCTTATCACTTTAGTGTTTGTGTGTCATTGCTTGCATGGAGTCCAGAAGATACTTGTTTGTTTGTGGAGTGCAATGAGCTCCTCCAGTAAATGAGTCTTGGTTTTGGCCGTCATTTTTGTATTGATTTTTCAAATTCATTGTTGCACGCTTACATTTACTTGTAAAACAACAGGATAATTCCCTTAGATATCGTTTCTTTCTGCACTACAGTAGCACTATAGAGCTGCCCTGTTCTGCTATGTTTGATGATTTTATCTTCACTTTATTTTGCATAAATCTTGCATGTCCAGCTGTCCTTTCTATTTGATGTTGTAGATTACTTGTTTTAAGAGTTCATTTTAAAGAATTTTGATGTTTTCAAGTGGTCAAAATAAAATATTACCAAAAGGTTCCTTCTTATAACAGACTTTATTTATCCCTGAAGTTTTTATTCTATCAAGGCTTATCTATTTTAATATGACCTCAATCACACCAGTTTTTTGAGAAGTTAATTTTCTCTCTGCTCATGCCTCTGATGATCAGGTGACCATCGCCTGTGACGCCGTGCTCAATGCATCATCAGCCTACAAGAAGCAGGAGCCTGAATCGTGGGAGGAGGAAATCCAGGTATCCAAACATGCCAGGAGCCTCAGACAGCTCGATAACGGGGTCAGGATCCCACCCAGGTATGACAGATATGAAGTATCACTGTTACATTTGTTAAGTGGGCCTCAAAATGTATGTAAGACAACACTCACATTTGTATAGCTGTTCTCATGGCTTGAACTGGTGAATTGTGGGGAATAAAGCCGCTTTAATAACAGCTGTGTCTCCGCAGGTTTGGGTTATGAGACATCTTCTGGATTTCTTAGAGCAGTGTTTCTTAAAAACTGTAAACTGAAAACAGAAGAATGTCTTGCTCCTCAGATAACTTTGGTTCTTTTGTTCATTGTACTCAGGAAGGTTTAAATAGAAAAATCTAAAGTGTTTTAAATTAAACTTAATAAACATTCAAACAAATGTCTAGGATCTCTCTGTTTCTTCAGGAGTGTCCTCATGTGAAAGTCATTCAGCACTTAACCTATGGGGCTGAATTGACCTAAAATGAATAGTGAAAAAGTGATTCTCTGCAACTGATTATTTAATAAGTAACAACACAGAGAAATGTATTTGTCTTTGCTCTCAGTGGTTGGAAGTGTCAGAAGTGTGAGATGAGAGAAAACCTGTGGATGAACCTCACGGATGGAGCCGTGCTCTGTGGGAAGTGGTTCTTCGATGGGAGCGGAGGGAACGGCCACGCCCTAGAGCACTTTAGAGAGACCAACCATCCCCTGGCTGTCAAACTGGATACCATCACACCAGACGGAGCAGGTCTGACACTTATGACATGATCATCTCAGCTGTCACATTTTAACCACAATCCAAGTTTCTTTATGATGTAAGGGATGGATATCCTTGAAGTAGCTTTTATTTCACTAACTCAGACAAAACAAATCACACCAAGGATCAAACCTTTGGAAAATGGCCTTTGTTTTAATTTGTCATAATGTAATTAAAATAGTTTACTGTAAACTTGGTGCACATGCATTTACATGAGCTAGTATTGTATAATTGTAGATTAACATGGCATGATTTTAAACTGTAGTTTAAGCCTGGTAGGGATCTTAGAACATGAAGCTTATCATGCTGAAGTTTTTAATTGAAATAATGATAATTCTAACCACAATTTTAAAAGTTATTACTTCACCACCTGTGGTCTGTAACAAATTGTACTTACTGACTATAGTATTAGTACTACATTTTTTAAAATACAAATGTAAACAGGGTTCAGATGTGACCGTAACAACATAAAAAAGCTTAAAAAAGGGTGTTAAGTTTTAGACTGACCTGTAATTGAGATAACCTAATCCTTTGGTTTCAGATGTCTACTCGTTTGAGGAGGAAGAGGCCGTGTTGGACCCCCACATATCAGAACACTTGTCACACTTCGGAATAGACATGCTACAGATGCAGAAAAGAGTGAGTTGTTTTAGCTTTGAACAACAACAACAAAAAGTTGTCCCCGCTGAAGGTTTCACATTGAGCTTTTTACCTCTCTCTCTCTATCTCTCCCCTCAGACAGAAAACGGTCACAACACAGACAATAACTCTCGGCCACGGGTAAGCGAATGGGAGGTGATCCAGGAGTCAGGCATGAAGCTGAAAGCGGTGTTTGGTTCTGGTTACACGGGCATCAAAAACCTGGGAAACAGCTGCTACCTCAGCACGGTGATGCAGGTCCTCTTCAGCATCCCTGACTTCCAGAGGATGTGAGTACACAGCATATATAGATATTTCAATGAGCTAGAGTTTGTTATGTGTATTATTTCACATTATTTAGTTTCTACATATTATTTAAAGAGCCCATATTATGCCCTTTTTGGGGTTTGTATATTTAATCTATGTACCTACTTTTGTACGTTCACAATAGCTAAAGTCCGAAAAAAAGTGTCTGTTTTCATGTACTGCTCCTCCTTGCTCCCTCTCCGCTCTGAGTCCATCAGCTACACTCTGTTGAGCCCCCACTGTTAGACCCCACGTGGGCCAAGTCTGCTCTGATTGGTCTGCCGATCCGCTCTGTCGGTCAGTTGCTCAGCACGCGTTTCGGAAATTTCAACATGAGCTGCAGGGCTTGCCACAACGAGCTAATGGGCTTAGATCAGTGATCTCACACTGACAATGACGTCGGATTGACACATTTTTATCGAGGGGGGCTAGAACCGAGCGTTACGTGCAGCTAATGCTACAGCTAACAGGAGGAGGTAGGAGAAGCCGCGTTTCCGCAGACTTTGAATTTTTGCACATAGATGTGCCTAAACATGCACAGGACACTTGGAAAACACACTAAAGGGCATATAAAACCAGAAAAAGCATAATATGGGACCTTTATGGTATTTTCAGGTTGTCCATATTTATTTTTAATAAGGTTAGTGCCTTATCAAAGCACAAAATGTCATTGAAAAGGTAAACAGATTCTTGATATCAAAGGGGAACAAATTCATTGTCTGTTTTTTTGATTTCATTGACTCACATTTCTGAATACTGTCTCTTTAAACCTCAGGATTTTTACAATAGCAGGCACACAAAATAAACTCGTTACACAGCATACTAAAGCCTAATTTGATTTTCATATGTGAGTCTCTAAGCACCACGAGACACTTTTCATGAGATTCAGCGGCCAATTCATTAGTAAACACAGATGAACTTCCTCAAATGACTACAATTTCGGCAAAGATAAATCTTTACTAATTAGACTAATCATTAAGCATTAAGAAAAAAATAAATGCAGCCAAAAATGTTTCACTAGTTTATATTAACATGGTGGAAAGCCTTACGTGACCTATGTTGTATTATGTGCAGTGCTTATTACATTTTGTCACGGTTAAAGGTGTAATTAAAATGGAAATGTGTGTTTATGTACATTTTTAAAATGTGTAGCTCTGGATTACATATGGAGGTAAGCTTAGTAGCAGAAAATCGATTTTTGCTTTGAAACAATTTTAGTTATTTAAATATCTGTATTTAGTGTGTATGTTCACGAGCAGAAAGTGTTAGTGCTTTCTACGTTTCCAGCGGTCTTGTGCTGTGTCCATGTGCTCAGTCTGAGGTTAGCGTGTGACATTTCTTTTGATCTGTAGGTATGTGGGTAATCTTCAGAGGATATTTGACTACTCACCCCTCGACCCCACGCAGGACTTTGCCACTCAAATGTAAGTGCCTCCTGTGTTACATAATTCAGTGCAATAACACACAAGACAAGCAAGGGGTTTTCAAGCTGCTTGGTTAAGAAAATGCTGAGGTGTCCTTACCTGAAACTTGTGTCTTTGATTATTAAAACACTTTTGATAACTTTATTATGACACTGCAGTTTCAAAAGTTGGCCAAATCACGTTTATGAACTTTATTTAAGAAATTGATGATACTTTCTTTAACAGTGTTTTTATCTAGTCATTCATGTTAAAACTTGGTGTGTTTTGTCATGTAAGCTGGTGTGTTGCAACAGGCCAGTGGCACAGTGGCCAGGATGAAAGCTAAGAGGGGATTAAGCAAGGCAGGAGATAAACGTCAGTGGTGTGAAGCAACAAATGTTTTATATTATGAGGTTCATTGCTAGATAAACATGTTGATGACCGTCACTGTTTGAGAGTCTGTAAGCTGATTAAGGAAATGTATTAAGGAAATTATTGTCACCAACAGTGACACCTTGTCACTGCATGTAATCTCATATTCCTACCTCTTCATTCTTAATTCTTAATTTTTAAATTCTCAATCTTATGTAGCATCACGGTCCTAGAGGAACAAAATGTCATCTCAATGTGTACTTTGTACACGGTTGAAATGACAATAAGGAGAACTTGACTTGACTTAATTATTTTTTTAATGTTTTATGTATTAACAAAAAAGCAACAAAAACAGGCAAATACTACCCATATCTGTAAAGAAAATAGAAAAGGAGATATTGATGAGATGTAAAGGATGTATTTCTTTATATTTAATCCAACCTCCTTTATTCATTTATGTCAAACAAATAAGACTTAAATTGATTTAAATTAAAAAAGAGCATAGATTTATTTGATAAAATATACTGTTCAAGATGTTCATGATGTACCTTCTAGCAGAAGAAATACAACATATTGAGAGAGAAACCAAAGGTGAACCAGAGTAATTATACATATTTTAAGAATTAGAGGGATTTAAGAAAAGTCTGATGAGAGAAGAGTAATATATTTCTGAAAGGTCCGTTGCAATGGAACCAGACCTGAGATTAACTGAAGCAGGGTCCATGAGACTGAAAAGAAAGGGTTAACAAGTTAAACAGGCCTCAGGTGTATTGTCTGAATGTTTTAACAAGACGAGAAAAGAAACAAATGCTCTCAGTGTATGAGCCTTCCCAAAGAGACGAGAACAAACCTGAGAGACGGACGATCATTTGTAAAGTTTTTGGCTTTGCTTCTGTCCAACAGGGCTAAACTTGGACACGGACTTCTCTCAGGCCAGCACTCCAAACCACCCATGAAATCTGAGCTCATTGAACAGGTGATGAAAGAAGAACACAAGGTATTAAACTGGGTATGTCCAGCTCCTAAACTGGGTCTATAACTGACATAAGCATGTTACTACTTTGTTTCATTAAAACACTAAACAGAGTTTCAGCTTTTAAGTTTGATGCTTTTCAAATTGAAACATTAAATATGTTTTATTATAGGCTACACTACAGGCCATATCCATTTGTTATTAATAAACTGTGATTATGTCAGCTTGAAAGATGTTGATCCAAACAGAATGAAAATAACTTTTTTAAAGGCATCTTTAAGTTTTACTGTGCTGTGAGTTTTCCCCTTTTGTCTGAAGATAGGTGTTTGGCTTCTATCCCAAATGTACAACTCAAATAGTTTATTAGAGCAGCTCCAGAAACAGAACTAAAACTGTACATTTCTTAAAATTCGCCGCACCACTGCCTCAATTAAGCTTTCTCGATTGTTTTGAGATTTCTGCAATCTTGTAAATTCTGTTATTTGTCAGTGAGTTTTGCTTTACCAATTTAAATGACCATGATGTTACATCTTTGACCACATGGTGCACAGCTGACTGGACAAAGAGGAGAGGAATACCATGAAGGCATAATGGGAACCAGCACCAGCCCTCTAACCTGTGGTTTTCCTTTAAGCTTATCCAGTCACAGTAACTGATAGGGCATGGCTGTGATCCTACACTTCCTACATGTGATGGAGTCATTTATGTTGACAGCTGAGAGGAGAGGGGGAGGAGGGTTTGAGTTGGCATGCTGCTGTCAGTTTGTACTAAATAATCTATTCCTTTTAGGGAAAAAAAGAAAGTTAAAAAGTTTGCTTCTATGCCAAAAGAGAGAGAGTTGAATGCTCTCATGTCTATTTAGTGAATGTAATGAATGCTAGCATTACACAAGTGTATCTTAGCATAGCACAAAGCCGAGAAACAACTTCCTGAAGTTTCCAGTGTTTATCTAAAACAAGCAGAAAAAAACCAAAACATAATTATATTAATAATAAATATGATGACCATGGGGTGCTGATGATGCCATCCATAGATAGAGCCTGGCCGTCTGTTTCCCATTGTTTCCCTTAGCTAACTAGCTAGTATAAGCTAACTAGCAAACGTTGGGTAGTTAATGTTAACCTAGCTAGCTTGTCTATGAGACAACATGAATCGGTTAGGGCATTATTGCTAGAAAAGGTCAAACTTTCTACATACTTTTAAAACCCAGAAACACTTAAAGTTAGTTTTATTAGTATCCCCAGTAGGCCTACTAGTTTTTTTTAATTTTTTTTACAAAAAACTAGTAGGCCTTCTGGGGATTTTCTGCCTATTTAGTAGCAGTTGTATGCATTCAGGAAGCAGTGATGACATTTTTCAATGTTAATGTTTTTTCTCTTCCTTCATACTAATCTTTGAGTTAAGAAGAACACTCTCTAGATTCCTCTGAAGTTTTATGTTTCATGAACCTGATTTGAAGATTTGGGATTAGCAGACCTGTGCAGAGTCTGTTACTGGCAGGACAGCTGAAGTTTTTTTTTTCAATGTTTTTAGTCACATTTTCCTCTGGTCTGTAATCTTGCATTATATTTCCTATTGAGACAGATGAGTGGTCATTCAATCAGCTTTTGTGAAACCCAAATATTTTCTTTTCAGCACCAGCAGAAGGGAGTCTCTCCCCGAATGTTCAAGTCCCTAGTGAGCAGGGGACACCCAGAGTTCTCCTCCACCAGACAACAAGATGCACATGAGCTCCTCCTGCACGTCATCAACCTGGTGGAGGTGAGTGAAGCGAAAAGTTGTTGCAGCTTAACTTATTCAAATTGTTAAAAACCAGTATACTTCCTGTTTTTTTTTTGTTTTTTTTTAAAGCTTTCCAAAATTAAAAAAGGCAGGTTGGTCCTTCAGTTGCTTAGTGAGTTGGTAAATGGACTTGGACTTGTACTTTGTGTAGCGCTATTCTAGTCTTCTGACTACTCAAAGCACTTTTTACATTAGATGTCGCATTCACTCATTCACACTACATTCACACACTAATGGCAGAGGATGCTACGTAATGTGCCCACCCGCCCAAAATTACTAATCAATTCACACACATTCACATTAATTCAGTGTCTCACCCAAGGACACTTCAACATGTGACTGCAGGAGCTGGGGATCCCGTTGAGGGAAGACTGAGTCTAGTTTTCATCATATTTATTCACATAAAAAAATAAAAACGAACTGAAAAAAAAATATATATATGTATATATATATATATATATATACACACACAGTGTATACAAATCCCCACTCTCTCTCACCACATTTGCCGTCTATTATTAGCTGTCCTGCCCAAATACTGTTGAAAGCCCAACAAAAACAATATTTGAAAAAATAACATTGATGTTTTGGCCTTCATATCAGTAATCTGTGAAAATTTCACTCTTGGCAAAAGTGTCACTTTCAAAAATCCCACATCAGGGGTCGCAGATGGCCTAGCGTTTAGGTTGCGACCTATGCATGTAGGCTATAGTCCTCCAAGCAGTTAACCCGGGGTTAAGTCCGACCTGTGGCTCCTTTCCTGCATGTCATTCCCTTCTAGCTCCCGATTCCCTTCTCTATCAACTGTCCTATCAAATAAAGCCACAAAAAGCCCCAAAATATAAAAAATTAAATCCCATATCAGTCATACTTCACTTAAAAAAATATACTGGTAGTTAGCAAATTGTATCATTAATGTCAATATTCCTAATGTTTTGAATGTTCATCACAATAGCAGATGGAGTTTTCCCGGTTGTCATGGGGATGAATCAGTTTACTTTGGTTTCTCGTATCATGTATATGCTTGCCAATAATAGAAAAGTAATTACAAATACATTGTAACAATAGAAAGTGTGTTATCCAATCTGTAGAGCATCTTATTAGAGCATCTTTATACACTATCACTTTGTGAAACAAGCTTGCTTGTGACAGAGAAGCAAGTGAATAAGAGGCTACCTCCAACAAATATACTGACCCAACCTTAGTTTTCACATTTCATCTTAGTGAAATGTTAAAGTTTTGAGAAAGTGATTTTGTGACATCTGACCTCTGGCACACATGGACATGCAGTAGATTGTGAGGGGAGGGTCTGTTTTTGGGCATACTTTCTCCCTGGTTGTCGGTACATACACATGGCGTGCACTGACGTGTCTTTCTCAACTGGGACTTATAAATAGCTTAGTACTATCTGTTACACAGGGGGCCAGATAATGCCTCCTATTCTGCCTCTGATACATGCCCTGACTCGGACCAAACACGTCACTCCAACCTGATCAACAAAACAGACGAGCAACACTCCCCTAGCATCAATTACTTCTTCATAATCCATTGGAACCTTACAAGACTTGTGCTTGAACTTGGTTTTGAGCCCCTTACTGACCTCCCCTCCTTAAGTCTACTTGCTGGCCTCTACAGCTGTCTCTAAACTAGAGACTGATTTATTTATGTAGACGTAGATAAGATGACTAACACCATCAGCAACATTTTGTTCCGTCGTTGTCAGCCTGCACACTTGGCCTGAGTAAAATTATAACTAGTGTATTTCTGTAGCGTCTTAGAATAGAAAGACTGTCCTGCAGAAAAGATGCAGTGTAAACCTGTGAGCTAAATTGCATTGTCATCATTCATCAGAGTCTTCCGATAAACCCAATGTATACTTTAAGGACCTCCACTTCAAAAGCAGTAAGTCGACAAAAAATCACACAGGGAAAAATAATGAATGTCTCTGATTCTGAAACGATGTAACACCCTCAGTCATGGTGGGCCGGGTAAGGTTAATTGAGGTGGCTCCTGAATTAAAGAGTTGCATCTACATTATGAATAACTGTATAAAGAGATCTGGGTCAAACAGCAGTTGCGTTGAAGTCATGCCAGGAGACTTTAATAGACCACAGCAAAGAATAGCTTGTAGACAGAATTGTATTTCAGTGATCAGGCTGTCATGTGTCCCAAGCTTTACATGTTTGTGGAACGTGTGAAAACAGCCTTAGTGTTTTCAATTAGTGCAAAGAAAGTGCTATAGGAAGGAACAATCATTAAAATGTGACAGGGTAATGCAGAGAGATGATGATCATTGACTAAAGATAATACAAAAACAGCAAAGACAGCAGCAGTGATGGAAAAAAAGAAAGAGAAAATAATATGAAGAAGACCAGACAAACAAAAGCAGATAAAAATAAAAAGGCTGATTTTTTTTATGGCTTAAATGACTGAGTGATCAACAGGAGGTACCTTAGTATAAAGCACCATTGAAAAAAGGAGTACATCATTAATAAGAGTTCATATGTTGTGTTGAGTGAGAAATAAATATTATATTTGTATTTATATATTGTGAATTGGATGATAAAATAGGAAAAAGGGATGGTGGGGTTTGTGGGTTTAAAGATTATTTGGGGCTTTTTTACCTTTATTTACATCGGACAGTGGATACAGAACCTTGGGAGGTCGCCAGCCCACTTGGAAGTAGGGAGAAGAAAAAGCAAAATCAAATCAAATTTCATTTATTTAGTCATTTATTCAATTATCTTTTCATGCATTCAAATTTTGTCTCTTCCCAATTTGCTGCCCTTTAACCAACCCCCAACATCCCAGAGCACTGGCAGTTTTATTTTTTTAATTTATTTTATTCAACCTTTAATTAACCCGGAAAGAGAGAAACTCATTGAGATTAAAAAACTCCTTTTTAAGAGTGTCTTGGCCAAGACAGGCAGCAGCACAGATAACAAAGTTTCTGTCGGACAATGAAAGACATCATATTACAAGTAAAGCTGCAAATGTTTATCAAAATGGATTATACTCATTCATATATCAGACAGGGCATCTACAGCCGGATGTGTCCGCCTCCAAGTCATTCAACATCCTCTGAAAATCATCCAATGAGATCAGCTCATTAAGTTTCAGGTCTTTTTGTAATTCATTGTAAGGAAAGGGAGCAGCAAATATTTTCCTTTTTCCCAGTTCAGTTTGGAACAGACAGTTGAAAAGATGCTGAGATGCTGTCTGTCGTATTCTTACACTCATTGAAATAACTTTGGTTCAAATAGTATAGTTGTTCAGCTGCTGATTGCTCTTATATTATATACCTATCTTTTTACCTTGACCAGCTTTAAATCAGTTGCAACTCTAAAATCATTATGCATATCATATTATTATCAAAAAAGTACAACAGCCTCACTTAAATATCCCTAGCTAAATTTAGACCAGATTATCGGAGCATTAATTCAGAAGGCCAAACTATACTATTACAATGTGAGAAACAGATGGGACACTTAACAGCATGTCTGCCCTTAGGTTTTCTTTGACGGAAGTTTTTAAAAGGAACTTTAATTTGTTATCTGTTTTCAATGTCATGACTGGGTGTTTATTTAAGGTGTTACAAAATGTCGCTGTCAGCCCAATATGTTACAAAACCTCAAATGAGTAAAACACTCACTCTCCCTGATTTTACAGAGGAACAGTGCAGGCTCAGAGAACCCAAGTGACGTCTTCCGCTTCCTGGTGGAGGAGCGCACTCAGTGCTGCCAGACACGTCGGGTTCGTTACACACAGAGGGTAGACTACTGCATCCAGCTGCCAGCCCCCTTTGAAGCAGCAACCAATCGAGGTAAATAAGCTCCTTCACAAAAACACATGTTGTTCTGTAGGAAGCTATAGCTGCTTGATGTGGATACAACTGAGGACAAAGAGGGTCAAGACTTGACTTTTTTGTAATTCATGATATGACAAATCATGTCTAAAGTACATCTAAAGGTAGCTCAAATCAATGTAACATTGCTGTATTTATTGTGACATTGTATTACTTTTAAACAAATATAACCTTGGTGAGGGATACAGACATTGTCACAGGAAGTGTAAATGGAAGCTCAGGTTGTTATTTCTGTCAGCAGCCATTTTGAATTGTACATAAATTGGTGTACATAAACCTCAGTGAATGCTTGCATTTCATTAAATGTATAGTGTGCATGTTTAATATGTGAAACCTTGATTATGATTGATTTGATCGTATTTAGATTTAGGATACTAAACTACTGTGAGGTGTTGAAGATATCAAAACTTATAAGCAGACTTCAAAGTGTTCGTCTGTGTTTTTATTCTACCAGAGGAGCTGTTGGCATATGAGGCCAAGCTAAAGGACGCTGAGGAGAACATGCGGGCTCCTCCTGAGCCAGTGAGAGCGCGGATCCCCTTCACCGCCTGTCTGCAGGCTTTAACCGAGCCAGAAAACGTCCCCAACTTCTGGAGCTCAGCACTTCAGGCCAAGTCAGCTGGAGTCAAGTAAGCAGAGGACCTTCTGTTGCTGGGCTTGGAGAGACTTCTCCACACCTTTATTTGTTTTAAATTACCTGAGATTATTTTCGATTAAAATCCCAGTTTTACTTGGAAGTGTTACATTCCTTTCCGTTGAATCCTCTGTTAAAAATGGCTGTTTTTTTCCTCTGCAGAACTTCCCGTTTTGCCTCCTTCCCAGAGTACCTGGTTCTGCAGATCAAGAAATTCACTTTCGGGGTTGACTGGGTGCCAAAGAAATTAGGTAACTGTCTGTCACACTTCACTTGACCGTCCTTTGCTTGCCACCAAAGCTGTGCCTCAATTATATTTACTGTGCCCTAACTGCCTCCAGAGGGCACCATAAAACCACAATTCATCAGCAGGTAAAGTAGAGGCTGAAACAGCTGCTGCTCAATATTATTGAGTAACCTTCATGGTTTAAATAAACAGACCAATGTTTTGAGTGTTTAACTGCTTTATTAATAGGAATTGGCTGCAAAATACATAATAATGTCACATTATCTTTTTAAATTGTGTGATTAAGTATTATGTGTGGGGTTTTAATTTTGCTCAGTGATTGTGACTTGTGGATAAAGTGTCATATGCCCTTTACAGACTGTGATTCCCACAGCATAGCAACATTTCACCATATTTACACCTTTATACTTAAGTATTGCATCTGCAAATGTGTAATATTGGTGTCCCTGTGTGTGGTTTCACAATGCAGTTGTGTATTCATGATGCCAGAATAGAGATTAGCAACTTTCTGGGCTTGAATTCTGAAATCTGAATTGATGTCCTTAAGTTTTTTTTTAATTAATAATGAATTATGTGTCTTTCATGCTTCTAAAACCACATATTTGACAGAATTGGGAACATCTGGATCCCTGCCGGACGATGCACTTTTCTAGTTTTATATTTGTCTATTCCTCTACAGACTTGGCCATAGACGTTCCAGACTTCCTGGATCTGAGCAGAATGCGGGCCACAGGGCTGCAGACGGGCGAGGAGGAGCTTCCTGACCTCATGCCTCCTATCGTGCTACCTGAAGACACACGAGGTACAGAACAGACACTTTCTTTTCTAGGTGGTTTAAAGAAATGGTAACTGTATTAAGAGGCGTGAGTGTATGTATAGTATGACACACCTACAATTGAATGCATTAGTAGATATGTCTATACAGTTAAGAGAACACACTTTGGCGGTTCAGTAAGGCAGAGTATTGTGATTTTAACTATCATCACTTAAAGGACATTTTCCTTCTTTTGTAATTTATTAAATCTGATTAATCGCACGTTTCAATTAAAAGAAGGATTGCATTGCAGTAAGATTTACTGATTCATCCTGTTTCCCTGGTTATTTTCAAGAGTTAATTCACGTTAAACTTGAATCTGCTCAAGTTGCTCCCCTTCAGTCGTCAACCCCCCTTATGAAAGGGGTCAAGGAATTTATGAAAAGCTTTTGAAACAGAGACAGGAGTAGGTTTAGATTAAGCAGGAAAGATTGCACTCCAATAGATGTTTTCAAAGGTTGAACAAAGCCTACCTTAGCATGTCTCTGTATGTGTGTGTGCACCTGTGGTTTCTTGGTAGAGGCAGACGGGGGAGAGACGGATGGTGTTGATCCCTTGGATGGATATAATCATAACAATACCATTACATTATGGTCATGTGTTCTCACCAAGCTCACAACACTGCTCTGGATGGTTGAATGATCAGTTACATATGACGTCACAGTTCTATGAACATGCATTTTTTGCTCGCATTATTTTTTCGTTAATTAATTGAAAATCAACGCGTTATTCTGACAGCCGTAAAATAAACATTGTGTCTTCACATATATTCTGATTTTTTCAGATCACATAGTGCTTCATTTTTATCCCCCAGGATTCACTGAGAATGATCCTTAAGTCATACAATCTCATATAACTCGCCTATAGTAGCCTACAGGGACATTTGCTTGTCACTTTTCTACTGTTGGCATTTCCTTGCCATTCATATTGAAGTTCACTTTCTCTAATTGAGTTGAAAGACCATTGTTAAATTGTGTCCACTCTAATACACAAAGTTTAAACAATACAAAAAAAAAACCTCTCAGTGAATACTAAAGCATTTATCAAATTTGACCCAATAAACAGTCAACACAGTGTTGCTATGAAAACTACCTGAAGTGTGTGCTGCTCCAAAGCTGCTTCTTGACATCCTTCTCATCAGACGTGGGGTAGTTTTGTGACAGAGACAAATGATCCGTGAAATTGTTTCTAATATGATGTTCTGCTCAAAGCTACCCAAGTTTTCTCTTACAGGCATCTTGAATTGGTTTCCATGGGGAAGGCATGCTCAATCAACTTCTGAAAAGTTGTTGTGTTCACAGTGGCTAAGCCTAATAACTTATAATGATTTTATGAGATCCAGTTGTAATGCACTCCCCTGGGCTCTGGGAAGAATCTCCTCAAGGCTTGCAAGTGTGATTTGTTTTAATGTCACTTCCTCAAAACGCAGTTGCATCAGAGTGTGAACTAAGTGATGTCTTTGTGTTATTTACAGCGTACTTGGGGCTCTTTTCCTGCAAAAACTCAGCCCTCCCTCCTTTGTCACTGTCTCTTCTGTGATTGTATTTCTTATCCCACCATTCCTCTTTCCGTTGTTCTCAAAGTTCAGCTACATAACCTTATCAGTGTCCCCCTTAATATTTTAGCAGACGTTAAGCACAAAGTGTTCTGTACTGTCTCAAGCTCCAAACACAACACACAAAAAGGGGACCAAAGAGCATTGAAAAGGCACAGTAGCATCTGCGAGCAGGCTGTGCAGGGCTTCACACACTAAAAGACTCAGGAGGAGGGTTTTTGTTCTGAGCTTTACAGAATCGTTTAGCTTCTTCAGATGGGGAAATGAGGACAAAACTGAAGTCGGAACATGTTTGCCTGAGTGTGCCTTAATATTTTAGGACTGAACGTTACAGGCTGTGCCTCCTACCCCAGATCTCTGAACACATGAAATGCCTTCTTGGAACATTGCTGTATCTACTAAACACTTTTCACATGAAAGCTTTCTTTGAGCTTGATAAAATAATAGCAATTCATATGTGCATCTGGCAGCAATACTATGCAGCTATACCATTTGGCTGCAGTTGGAATGTTTTTAAATGTAAAAAAGTTTAAAAAGTAGACAGCTAGAGATTGTAGAGTAAATGGAATCTGTATTCGGCTCTTGCCCATCAGTGTATTAAATCCGAGCTCCTCTTGTTGCAGCGTGTAAATTATGCTGTTTGAATTGTCAAATTAAAAAAGGTCAGAGGAAATGTGTTATTTATTAATATTTCCAAGTTTATGTATTAATTTCTTCATTATGATAACTTTTTTCAGCTGCCAATAAACCACTGGCCTATTACTATTAGCATTGATAAATCATTGATCACTCTACTGTCTCCAGAAGGCTTCAGTGCCTCATATTGATTACGCAGCAGCGCACAAACGTGTGTGTGTGTGTGTGTGTGTGTGTGTGTGTGTGTGTGTGTGTGTGTGTGTGTGTGCGCTGCACTTATTTTTCACTGGTCTCTGTGTATCATCCATGCACTCAATAATTCCAGACCACTTCTTTGCTGTTATATTTTTCCATTAATCGAATCACATAATGTAAAAAATGCTCACGCATTTATTGTACATATTGATTTCTCAATCATTTCTAAATTTAAGACACATACTGGATATTTCAAATACACCCAGATCTGTTTCTGTTAACTGATTCTTTTTTAAAGGATACATTAGAGAGAGGCATTTTTTAAAACTTTGTATGGCTTAAAATTGCCTCAGATAATAGTCTTGGTTAAAGTCGTAGTGAATCATGTTTTATAGAAGAAGGATTCACTCAAGTTGTGATTTCAGTGTTTGGGGCTGAACAGTCTCCTCATTACAGGTAGTGCTTACATGGCCCTCACCAAAAGTGTTTACTTCTCGTTTTGTAGCTTTATTGAAACAGCCTGACAACCCCAGTGGGACTTTACTACACAATACAGTTGGCCTACGTAATTATTTGAAACAAATGACAGTTTCCTAGAAGCATTTAACAAAAGTTCTCTAAAAGAGGCCATAATATGTTATTTATCATACATGACCAACTAGACTCATTTCAGAAGTAACATAGTCTCACAGTAATGTGAAATCAGATTTATAGCTGTTGTTTTGTTTTTTTTTCAGATATTTTGATGCATTCATTTGCAACTATTCAAAGAACCACACAGAAAACCTGATGATGTTTGCATCCTTAGTAGAATAATCTGGTGATACCAACCCAAAAAAAATCAATTATCTCAAGTCGTCTCAACTTTAATTTGTATTTTATCTCCAATTGATTCATATTGTTATCAGTGAAAATACACTAAATGAATGATGTGTATGATCTTAATGTGTGCTGACACCTGAAATGATTTTTTCTCCCCTTTCAGATAACTCCATGGGCTCTTTGGACTGTGAGTATATCATTTTATTTTTCACTTCTCATTATAAAGTTTGTGTACATGTTACATTTATATAAGTTGTAGCCATGGAAAATGTATTTTGGCCCCAAAGAAATAGTGATGAATGATTTGCAGCTTTGACCATGTCTGTGTGAGCAGGTGCTGCAATTGGTGTTAACTTCCAAACAAACTTTACTTCAGCATGTGGCTCTGCTTGTTCTAGCCAGGCTCATTTCTCTCCATGATGAATTATCCCTCGATAAAGAAACCTCCCCAGGGCTGATTCTCTGCTGGTGTCTTTGTTTAACGAGGCCCAAAGAGAGAGAGCCACCGCAGAAGTTGTTTGGTTGTGTAAACCGGGAAGTTAGTGTTGAATCAGCAGCGGCTGTGTTTTAGTTATTGATGTTGGTTACTCGTGTCCCCAGCTCCAGAAATAGACGAGGCGGCAGTAATGCAGCTGGCAGAGATGGGCTTTCCGCTCGAGGCTTGTAGGAAAGCAGTCTACTACACAGGCAACATGGGCCCTGAGATGGCCTTTAACTGGATCATAGCCCACATGGAAGAGCCTGGTAAGAGAACTTCATTTCATTCAATGAATGATGGAGAGATATACAACGTATACAATGTATAAACATATATTTTCTCTTTGCATAAGGCACATGTTAGCATAAAGTAAATAACTGCAAAGTAGTGCACTTCCTTAACCAGGGTTTCTTTTGATCCAGAGGAGAACATGAATGTTAGGTCAGGGCCGGCTCCAGCCATTTTGGTGACCTAGGCGAAGCCTGTCACCACAATATATGGACAACAGCCACTTGAAACACCATGAACAGTTTAATTACTTCTCAAACAAAAATATAGAATAAAAAAGAGCAATATATTATAACATCTCTGTTATAACAACAAGGATGCAAAGTTTATTATTTTTATTTTATAATTCAGAAAAAGTTGTCGCATTCAAATTTGAATTTCCCTCAGGATCAATAAAGTATCTATCTATCGCTCTATCTATCTATCATTCTTTTTAATAGGAGTAATGTAGCACGTGCCTGAGCTTCTCTAATTTAAGGTGCTGCATTACTTCCCTCAGTCGCTGAGTATGGCAAAGATTTATGGGCTTTTCCTGTTTAATGGAATAAGTCTGTATGCCAGTAGAGTTAAAATTGTAACTGTGCATATGCCTTCAGTTATGGCCCTGTACTTGCCCAATATCTACAAAAAGGCAGACAGACGATTTAAGTCAAACCTTAAAAATGAAAAAAGTTCAACAGTTCATGGCACGGGGCATGTAATCAGAAATAGTGGAGGCAAAATAGAAACAACAAAAATAGGGCACGATGTACGTGTCTTGCATGAGTGCTGAGGTTTAAAAGGGTAACATTAACCAAGAGAAACCAAAAATACTGGTGACAAATAATCACAACAGCAGCTGCGCTGAAAGAGCCCCAGTTCTCAATGAGCTGACTCCACAGACTTCAATAAGTGAGCGGGAGATACGAGCTCAGGGCGATGAATGAAGAAAAATAAAGCTGTTTCAAAAGGCAACACGTGCAGTCACATGGTGTCTCTGTGAGCTAGTAAACTTACATGTGAACTCTGTGTTGGGCTTTTTTCTTTTGCAAAACACTCTGACGCTGCTAATCTGCCAAAAACATTTCTGAAGCGGGTTTACAAAGCCATGCAAATGTATTTCTATTGGGCCTTTTTAAACACAAGTTGCGTTTGTGTCAGACCTCACATCCCTTTGTGTGCTGCAGGTGTTTATTTCTGCATGTGTCATCACAACATACTTTAGTCAGAGAGGTGACTTTGTCTCCTGAAGATCTTTTAGCAGCAGAGACATTCCCCTGAGGCGCTGACTTGCATCACTTTATTCTCTGGTCGGCTGTAAAGGGCCTCTACAGTGGAGGGGAGTAAAAGCATCCCCTTGCCTGCTTTTAAATGGGCTTAATGTAACTTCACAATTATCCGTGTTTAGCCTCAATAACATCAGTAAAGAGTCCGTCCTCAGCTGAGGTTACTTCATCTTCTGTCTCTCCCACATTTGTTCCTTTGCCAATAACTTTTGTTTTAACAGCTAAACTTTTCACTTAAGTGGCAGAACAACATCATTCTCTTCGACGAGAATCTTTAGAGTCCGGCATGTACTAAAATAAACTTCTTGTAAGAGGTGCATTTCTAAAGGACTGTGCAGGCAATGCGATTTATCTATCACTACTTTGGAATTTAACAGGACTACAGCTCATGTAAATGTCACAGATATCTTTAAAGATATTCCAGATATATCGATTAAGTTCATAAATAAGCAATAATGAAACACTGACATACACATGTGTGTGTTTTAGTTGTGTCTCATTTATCTATTCTCCAGTCTAATAATAGATAAGTTGTTTGAATGGCAACGCAAAGTACACAAGACGAAGAGCCCAGACAGAAGGACTCACACTTCTTATATTGTCAGGAACGTGCCAAGAAGGGTCTGTGGTCCCACCCTGCACTTGTGTGTGAGTTTTTTATGTAACAGTTGTGTGTTTCATGTCTAAATTATTAATAGAGGCAGATAGTTGGGACTTCTTTCTTCATGAACCTGCACTTCTGTACTCTCAGAGGTTCCACATTTTATCTTTTAATAGTCAGACTTTTTCCGTCAACACTCCACAACAAAGCAGCAAATAACTCAGTCGTTCTGCGACTCATTCCTGCGTCTGCAACAAAATATATTACCTCTTTGGTTTAAGAATAAATAAAGACCTACAGCATCTTGTTTTTCCATCTGTTTCTGTTGTTTTCAGACTTTGCAGAACCTCTCACTCTGCCCTCCATGATCGATCCTGGTCCCTCCACCAGTGACAGCCCCATGGGTGCGACCCCGCTGGAAAACTCGCCCCCTGAAGAGAGCATCGCCATTCTAACTTCCATGGGCTTCCCCCGCACTCACAGCATCACAGCACTCAAAGCCACGGTCAGTTTGCTGCCCACTCTGTTTATGATCACACTTTGTATACCAATATATACTCACTCTCTTCACCAGGAACCCTTTCTTTATTAATCTATATTTCTGCCAGCTGATCATTCAGATGAGTCTGTATTCTAATAAATAGTTCTTTGTTCATTGTTTATTAAAAACAGTTTGAGTTTCTGCATTTACTGCTTAGCTCTAGTATGCCTTCCTCTGTAATTAATCTTGCCAGCTGCACACAAAGTGATGCATTACGCTTGTGATAACATTGATTTATTTTTGACTGACCGGAAAAAGGAGGGAAGCTTATGTGCAAGTTGACGGTCACCATGACTGAACAGACACAAGAGCAACACTTCCAGAAAGTCAGACATATGTACTTGTTAGTTACACACCTTCCTGGCTCTGTGACTCACACAGACAATAAATAGTTTTATGAGGGTAAAAAAAAAGAGGCCAAGAGAAAATCTAAGGACAAAGAAGCACCCACACAGTTTCATAATTGTCTCTGGGCCATGCAGTACAGAGACACCACAGCAGTGACCATATGACACCACAGAAAAATGAAGGCTGACCTGGACAGTGGAAAACAAAAGCTTCACTGTTTCATGACAGAGCAGCAGGATGGCAGGAAGTGAGGCCAAAGAGAGGGTGAGCTGATGCAAAGGTAGTTCTGTCAGTCATAGCGGGGCTTGGCTGGCCTCCTTGTTTTCTTTCCAGGCTGCAAATTTAATAGGTCCTGCATGTCAGAGTGATTAAAGATATCTGCTCGACATGCTGTTAACAAACAGTCCCAGCAAGCTTTGAGGTGTAGGAACAGGATCTGCCTCATTGGCTGTGTCCAAAATCACACCCTGCTCACTGTATTGTGCACTTTATAATGTAAAATAATGTCCAAATTCTGAGTGAGCATTATCATACCTTACATAGAGGACTCTTTTTATCCCACAATGCATTGTGAAAACTAGTTTACAATTGTCACGTAATATATACCATCATGCATCGCGATTCAAATCTTTTTGCCAATGAAAAGCGCTATGACTGCTGTAAGAAGGATGAGAGGAGCGACCAGCATGAACACAGGAATGCAGAAACGCTAACAAGTAAATATTTAGGAACATTTCTACTGAAATCTGGAAGCTGACAGATGGTGACGGGTACGAGACCAGAGTCTGTTGGCACATATAAATGAGTTTTTGTGCTAAAACATGATTTATTAAAGCAAAATTCAGTACATTATATTTTATTATTTTTTACTGTTTTGTGAAAATGAACTCAGTACAATATTAGTCATCACTGACAGTCATGCCGGTATTTATTATTGATCCTCAGCTGCACGTTTTAGTTGTGCGACAGCAATTTGTGATTTAGGACACAACCAATGACATGTTGTGCCATTTAATCCGCATATCTCATATTATACGTGAGTGTTTAATGCAAAAGGATTGATATTGTGCTTGTGTCATTCAACGGCAGCTCAGATGTATTAGCACTAAGGTTTTGACATTAATCTTGAGTCTTGCATTTCATGTGTCATATAACGGCCCCTCCAGGAAAAATAACATACCGGACTGTTATTAAGACACAGAAATAGACAGCAGGTTTCCTCGGTTAGTGACCCTGATGCCAACAAAGACCCCGCCATCCACAATGTTGTTAGAGTGAAATAAAATGGACACATATTACCCATGAAGGGGATTTGGGGTGTGAAGCAGAGAGGGGTGTCACGGCTGGTTTATTATTGGCTCAAAATCAGGACGATGAACTCTTTTTCAACCTCGTTGACCTGGCAGGGACATAAAAAGCAGCCTCACATTGTTGAGGAATCACACCTCTATTCTCGATTCAAACATCCTCAGGGAGATTTAAGCACGAATGGAGGTTTGCCACCTTCCAGATAAATGATTCCCTTTTTAATTTTTTTGGCAGCAACTGTCTTTTGAGGAGCTACCTGGCGGCACAGTAGCAAGGGAATGAGGGAGAAAAACAATATGACAGTGTTTCAGCCTCAACTGTTATTTAGTCCCATATGCACCTTTTTCTTTTTGTGAGCCATATGTTTTCTTTATGCTGGTATTTCCTGTTACAGCTAGTGTTCCTTTAAAGAAGAAGAAGTAGAGCATCAGATGTTTTGCATCAAAGAAAATATATTTCAAATTTCTTATACTGTAGATAAAAGAAAAGCATATTCAAAACTGGCTCAAACCCTTATACCTGTACAATCCTAACAATCAAGAAGTTGTTGATTTCACATTTATACTTCGCATCACTGACCCTCAGTTCTGGTATATTAAATGGAGTTTGGTTAAAAATAAATAAATGATCAGTGAACTAAAGTAAAATGAAAATTTTTACAGAACAATAACTTGGAACGAGCGTTGGACTGGATCTTCACTCACCCGGAGGAGGAGGAGAGTGACGCCCTCTCAGACATGGCGGACACAGAGCCCAATGACAACACTTTCTCAAACTCAAACTCACACAGTGACTCCACGCTGTCCCAAGACAGAGACTCGTCGGGCCCGCGGGTCAAAGACGGACCAGGACGTGAGTGACTCTGCATGACTTAACGTCAATGATGATAACTTTAGACTTTCTTTATTCTTGAAACTTTTTGGTTATCAAAGGTTTACTTTTAATTACCTTTACTAGTGATCAGTAGAATCAAGGTGAGGTGAGTCTAAAAGCAGAGTGGCAGACAGATTGGGAGTGGATGAGTTTGAAATGACAGCAAAGCTAGATCACAGTATAAACAAAACAAAACATGAATACATGAATGGTGAACTCAATAGAAGAACTCAAACCGTGTCTGTAACTTTTGTATTTGAAACAGAAGGTCAGCAGAAGCATTTTATGCATTATTTAACAAAGACCTGTAGCTTTGAGAAATGCACACGTGTTCAGAAAACAAAAAAATAAATTTCACAGTGAGTTTTCTGCCTCCTGCTTTTAATTTCCCCTGGATGTTATGACAGTTCACCGGTTAGCTAACACTCGGCTCTAAGTAATGGTTGCCACCTTTACACAGTGTGTGTGCTGCTGCTGGGCCTGCTCTGTCACACCAACTTTAAACACAGCAGCAACAAAAGCAATGTTGATGTATGCCAGATGTTTTTCTGCTCTAGATATTAATTTAAATATGTTATGAAGGCTGACATTTACTATTTGTTTAGCTGCTTTTATAGTATCACACTTAAATACATGTGTTTGTGTCTCCTTTTTCAGGATATGAGCTGTTTGCTTTCATTAGCCACATGGGAGCATCCACCATGTCTGGTCATTATGTTTGTCACATCAAAAAGGAGGGAAGGTGAGTTGTAAACAGCCATTTGTTTACATTCAGTTCATCGTGGTTAAAAACTGACAGCATATTATTGATAGCAATGAGCGACCCCCTGTTAGTCACAAACAAATTGTCCTTTTTTTGTACAATTGTATCTACTATTACTTCTTTGTCATCAGATTTCTGAATAATGTAGAATTCTAAATTCTTCAAAAACTAAAGACCTGCTACTTTTGTCCCATTACATCTGTCCTCATAGAGGAGAAACTTACATTAAAATGTTTCTTAATTAATTTCTGTAAATGTTTTCCTCCGGCAGGTGGGTGATGTTCAACGACCACAAAGTATGTTTGTCAGAAAGGCCTCCAAAAGACTTGGGCTATATCTATTTTTACCATCGACTGTCCAGTGGTTAAAGTAAATTCCCCCCCTCTCGCCTCCACCCTGCACCCTTTAAAAGAAAACACATTTGTTCACCTGCAGAAGACTGGCAGACAACATTAATAACAACCACAGTGGAAATGATGTAATACAACTTCCTTGACCAGCTGCTCGCCTTACCGTGATGTCATTCAGGATCAACCAGGAACCTTGGTTCAAAAAAAAAAAGGGAAAGCAATGTGCTCTTTTGTTATGTTACGCTTTGAATGTATATTTAAGTGTTTGTGTTTAAGAAAAGACATTTTCTTGCCAGTGTAGGTGCAGAGGAATGTGTGCAATTTCTACTTCTGGAGTGCTCTGCAAACAAAATAATGCCACATATCAAATCACATTGTTCCTTCTCTATGCCTTCAGCTACTGTGCCAGTGTCTTCAAAGTGGTACATTTTATAAATGTATATTGAGATGGGAGTGCTTCACTGCCAGCCCTGAAATGCCCCGAAACTGCATCAACAGAAAACAAATTACTGTGCTGCTGGTGGCTTTGCATTCTGCATTGAAATACAATACAGTGTTTTTCATCTCAAGGATATTGAAAGGACATCCTGAAGTTTAAAGGGGCTATATGTAACTTTTTACATGTATAAATCGTTTTGTATCGCCCATTAATAAGCGAACGGTTAACTGATGTGAAAAAGTAGATGTTCACTGTCTATCTGTGTTGCCTGTATAAAAAGTTTCCCTGGGTCGTATTTTCCGCGAAAGCTCCAGGAAGTCACATTTTATGCACGTTCTCAACGTCCTCCTCACTCCGCTCCGCTTACAGAGATCAAAAGTACAAACTCATCACACACTCCCGGTCTTCACCTCCACAGCCAGAGGCCGACTTCCACACACTTCTATCCGCCCTAGGAGCTCTCAAAGGCGGACAAACTCATCACACACTCCTGCTCTCAGCCAGTGCCTGCCGAGACTGTCGTTTGTAGGATGTAGAACGAATACAGACACACTCTGTAAACATTATGCCGGTAAATATCCAGTGTTTCGCAGCCGATGATGATGCTCGTTTGTGTACGTACGAGCACGTATGACGAGCACGCGAGGGAGAGCGAGCAACAGGTTACTGGTGCAGTTCGCTTAACGGCCATGTGGTATCGCTACAAACACAGTATTTTTGAAAGTTACATATAGCCCCTTTAAAAGAAAATGTAGTAACGAGAAATAAACGACTTATTGTATGCTGAAAGTTTCAGACTGAGCGCAGCGTGAATGGGTGTTAACCTGGTTAAAAAAACAATGTTACTGAATTATGGCTCAAACCTGCCTCAGTTTTACTTTGAGATTGTTTGAGTGTGTCCCTCTTTAAGGCAAAACTTTCTCGGGTGCCCTTGCCGAGTTATCAACATTGAAGTATTTTCCCTCTCTGTAAGCACTTTTTTTTTTTTTGCGTAAAATGAGCTCAAGGTGCAGATGAAGTGGGTCTTTTTATTCACCAGCTATAAACAAATGAATGTGATGTCTTCAACTTCAGTACTGCTGAACCTGAAAATCCTTGAAGTGGCCATTAGTTGATGTAGAGATTACAGTATACAAACATACAACTGATGCCAAATTAAAGCTAAGCCTATGTTGAGATCATATCAGTGCACAAACAGAATCCCTTCATCCTGCAGTGAAATTCTTTCATTCATTGTGAGTTGCAAGATGTTTGCATTGTGTGCAAAACTTGAACTCTCGGCTGCAGCTGTTTCAGATTGGTTCCTTTATCACTTCGACATATTCAGACAATGACTCAAAATTTTGAATTAATGTTTTTGCTGGAGCTGTTGCTGCTTTTTACACGTCACCAGTTATGCACCTGAACTGTTTTCAGGTCTAATGCAATATGACCACCAATATGCACCACAACCATATCTGCTCAGTGCTGCTGTATGATAAAAGCTGAACTGGGATATCTCGTCTATGTGCAGTCTTGACAGATAGACATGCTGCAGTGCTGAATGTACTTCGTGGTGCTCACAGCAACTAAAACCTCCTGTTCAGCTTTAATACTCAGAAACCACATTGAATTTAGAACTGGCCCCTCAAGTTTTAGTCACTAAACCTCATGCTGGATCACTCAAAGACTCTGTACTCCACTCACTCAGTTGATTCAAAACATGCCCAACAGATACATCAAACATATCTTGTTTAGTAGTATCTGTGATATCTTTTGTTTTCGTCCTCTGACTGTCAACAATATTTAAGTTTTTCTGGCGTGTTTAGTCTATTAACAACCAAAACAAAGAGTACATGGAACTGGACTTCAATCGGGGTTTTATCTGTTTTATCTCAAACAATCTGCATAGTATAACAAAGTGTTTTGTTATCGCCACAAACACAATCCCAGTTGTATGAACCTGGCATTTACCGAAACTGTCTTTAACTCAGTGGTGCACTCATGGTTGCAAGGGGAGCTGTGATGAAAAACGATTTTAAGAGTTTTTCTGCAAAATGTGTGCAAACTTCGGAGTCAAAACTTCCAATATTCAGGGAGAGGACAGACCTTTGACAATAAATACACAATTCTTAAAAGTGTTTGAGTGGGTAATGCATAATCTATCACACATCATCCTGGACAAGATATTAAAGTAAAGTGAATGCCTCTTAAAGATTTCTTTAGAAATAGTCAGAGGATTGTCTCTACCTGTGAGTCTGTATGTTTACAGAATCTTCAAGATGATTTTGCAGAAGAACTCTGTCTTTCAGCAGTGCTCCCCCTTTAATAACAGTGTGCCTACATTTGACTGATCACTACATCTCAACATTTATCATCTTCACATACTACTTGATAAACTGCTGCAGTGTTCATCATCTATGCATCGGGGAAGTCTAAAAAGGTCTCTCTATGCAACTATTTTATTTCTGTCTTTCCTTCTTTAATGTTTTGTATCCTTCTGTCGGACCCTGGTCTAAAATGTGTCTTTCTGATCTTCATCATACGTGGATCAGTGAAAAACCTGTTGTCTTGCTCGATGACGTTAAGTTATAAATGTCCTGAGATATTCTGTGCAATCAGTTGTTATTTCGAGGCACCTTTTGTTCCCCCTGCTCTCCTGATAACGTAATGCTTTTTGTATTTTTTGTCTATTTTGGTTTTGGCTTTCCCTCCAGCTCGGTCTCTATTCATTTTCTCTGCCATGCTAAACCTACCTGTTTAATTTGTCACTAAACAGCTTTTACAATGTCAGCATGTGCACTAGACTTTGGCATTTAGTCATTTGGATTGTGCAACTGTTCTTCTGTGAGTTTTATTCTTCTTAACCTTTAACTAAATGTCAAAATGTTCTTCACCTGTTTTTACTCTGTTGCTTTTTTTTTTGCAAAAAAGTTTGTGCAAATTCTGTAGTTTTCATTACATAGGTTTCCTGAAGGGATTATTTTAAGTTGACTTTTGTAATGTACGGTATGCGTTTATCCAAATATAATTTAGGTGTATGTGAATAGAGTAATGACAGTATAGTCAATGGCACTGTTTACTTACCAGAGTTGGAACATTGAATAAACTACACCTTTGTCGAGAGCTGTCTTCTTTACCAATAACCCAAAAAAAGAAGTGTTTTGTTTCTTTTAGGGGATTAAAGACACAGGAGCGTGGAATATATACCAACAGTTTATTTTAAAAGGTTACTTTCATATTGTATGTTTCAAAGGTGCTAATGCTTTCCTTGTGGTTATACAGGGAGTAATATGCATTACAGTAGGTGTTTCAATAAACAAATTAAAGCATATCATTTCTAGGTTCATTCATCAAAATATCATTTTATTCATACGTTTGTGATGCATCGATAAATAAACCAGAACAAACTACACATGTTGAATAAAAGGAGTGAAGACTGAAATGTACACAGCATGTACTGATAACCTTTACGAACCCCAACCGAGGACGCTGTTCATAACATTTTAGAAATACTTTATAGAGCCTGAGCATGATATTAAATGTGAGAGGACTACACTCATCCATAGATCATTATGAGCACATGCCAAAGCACAAAGATATAGGCTACTTGATAAATATATATGCAGCAATAAAGTTTAAAAATCAAGCTAAACAAACAGAATAGTGCAGTTAATTGCAGATTTCTTTTCACATCAAAATGTCCCTCCACAATGTGTTTTTTTATTTAAAATATCTTGTCTCAAAAACATGAGATTCCTTAAATCCACAGTTAACCATTAAGAATTTTGTCAGTCAAGCTCAAAGGCAGTAAGTTGATTTCCTTTAAATTGATTACCCATCACATAACAGGCTAGATTGAACATATATGACCTGCAGGGAACTCTATTATTATAGAAATGAGGGAAGGATTATTTTAGACACTATATGTTTTATTATGCATTTTATATTTTGTCAATTGAATATTTGAATTAAACTAAAAAACATTTTTCCACATGAGCAACCAGAACTAATGACCTTTTAGAGCTGAAAAAAGATGACTGAAACTTTGTGAAAGTGTTCATAACAATTTATGGAAAATATGTTTAGTTTGAACATTAAAAAGCATTGATTTTATATGTTGGGGTTCTTTAAAAGGTTACAAGTACATTTCTAATGTGTAGAAGTCATAATTACAACATTTCTACAGCATATAACTACAACCAGTTTCTAGCAATGTGCCAGTATTTCTCAGCTCAAGCCTTGCACACTCGCTAGTTCTTTGCAAGAAAAAAGCATCTTGTGTCGAATATATACTGAATATATACATCACTTTTTGTCAAGGTTACAGAATTTTAAAAGTTCATTGTAGAAATATTGCAAGGAAACTTCATGATATAGTTCATTTCTTTAAGTAAGTTGGAGAGAAAGAAAGCACTTCCATGTATTTCATGCATACAAATAAAAAAAGCATTCAAAAAAAATGTAAATCATCTAGCATGCGATCAACCTTGATCTGTTTTTTTTTTTTTTCCCAAAGCATGCGTTAAGCTAGGTCAGTTCACCTGAGAGGGTCCAAAAGTAGGAAGGTTCTACAAAAAGAAAACGTCACCAGGCATCCTATTAAAATGCACTGCAGTATGATGTGCACAGTAGAAGTTTGACCGTTAGCTAGCAAGTTAAGATCTCTTTAAAAAAATAAGTTTCTTTTTTTTTTTTTAACACGACTACAAATGCAAAAAAGCAAAGGCCTACAACCTCATAAGAAACTAGAGTTGATTCAGAAATCACAATTTAAACAGACATCATGTTTGAAATTCTAAAGTTCACTGACTCAAAGGACAGCTGAGAGGAAATGTGTTCATGATGAAAAATGGAGGGAGGCTGGCCCGAGGTATAACCTCCAGGTATCTCATACATTTATTACAAACAGGTTGAGTTATGAATTATGGAACGAAAAGTGGATGTAGGTGTTGGACGTGCTGAGACTCTGTTCTGATACAAATGAAAATGAATATGTGCTGAACATTTCTCCTCAGAGCGCCTTCATCCAGCAGCGTTAGCACACATACACCGTACATGACTGAGGTGGATGTTGTCAATAGAAACAAACACTTTCCATGTACCATAAAATCAAACTACGCTAGCAACTGTGCTATGCTTCACTCAGGCATCAAGATCTGAAATCAGAGGATCACCAACTTTACGTGGATTAATGCAATGTGGAATGTGAATGTCAGTCAACCAAACAGTTTCCGAGATATTTCTGTCTTAACCAAAGTGCTGGATGAACAGACTAACTTTTCCATAAATTGAGCTATGCTATGGACATAATCTTATTCAGGGTCCAAATGATGAGGAAATACTAAACAGGACTATTGGATATTATTCAAATAATCTCAGCAAAATAAAAGCTACATTGTCATTTTTTCCCCATAGTAAAGTCTCTCAGACAGTGAGTACATTTTCACCTTGCTTTGATGTTGTTTCCTTTGCCATTGTGTGACCACTGTCAGCATGCAGATGGCATGCACATACTCGCTGTGTCTCAATGGGTTCCTCTGCCTCCATGATCTATTAAACATTATGGATGGCCACAGCAACTCTCTGCAAACTTTTTTTTTTCATATCTTACTACAGCTTCAGCGTTTATAACTATGTTAGTTGTTCTGTTTCAATCCAATTATTGTAATTGAGAGAAACAGTAACAGATTTCTTGTGTTCACAAAAAGGAGCCAGTTTTCTTCTCAGTGCATCCAAGGTGAGTTTCTGGGAGAACAAATGCAACAGACATGTGGAATAGAACATGTATCAGATGGCAAAGTTTGATGTACAGTTTGAATTTGGTGGGAGCAATGGAGGCCAAAGACATATTGTTCTACCATGTGGATATAAAACATGAAGGCTACAGTTCAGGTGGATGCTTTGTCTATGTGTGTGTGTGTGTGTGTGTGTGTGTATCTGTTGCTCTCTTTTTTTTGTTCCCCAGTTTCCTAATGAAGCACTTCTTCCTATTCAGACCATGGCATCAAAGCGTTACAGTTTGAGAAATGAATGGCTCTTGAACTGGTCTCTGGTTTCCCCTGATAGCATTCTCTCAAAGCACTGAATCACCACTTCTTTTTGGTCTGCTGAGGCAGACAAGACCAACCTGACAATCTGAATGGCAACATAAAGCATGACCTTTTTGCATAGGATCTGAATATAGAAACCCACTTTCTCCAGCACACCCAGGCTGTGGACAACACCTGTCAAACCAGCAAGGTGTTGAGCTATAAAGTACAGCAGATTATCTATCATTTACTTGACTCTGTTGGTGTTCAGTGCACAGAGTGACTAGTGACACAGAAGAGGGTATTTGCCAAAAAAAAGTGTGTTATAAGAAAATAACTTTGCTTCTGAGGTTTTGCAACAACAACAAAAGAATCTTCTGAAAGAAATGTCTCCTTACAAACGTGTTTTTTGGTTGCAGGATAACTAAATGTTTTCTATAATCATTATGTAAACTAACGTTTGCAGACGGTGGAGCGAAAACATTTCAAATATGTGCAGCATCCTGCTCAAGCTTACACAAATATTTAAATCATGCATGATGGCTGAGGCAAACTGATTTAATTAAATGTGTGAGCTTCCCTGCCCGCAGAGCCGCAGCGAAGATACAAATGACTGCATTAGGAAATATCCAAAGCTCTTTAAGGTCTTGGCTTGCAGCTACACATTTATTTTTACCTGTAATGCTATTAAGCTGTATTGAATTCTGTTAGGAAAATGAGAGAATGATGTATGGGCTACTAAAGCCATCCTAAGCGGACAGAGATATTTTTAGACCTGTCAAACTTTCTTTCATCAGAGAGAACTCTGAAAGTTTTCACACAAATGAAGGTTTGACAGATCAGTGTTGCCCAGATTTTCTGCATTTCTCCTCACAGTCAGCATAAAGGGAACAAACAAAAGCCAGGAGCCAAGACTGAAAAAATAAATAAAAATAAATGGCTCAGACAGCTTTCAAGTTCAAAAGACGACAGTTATTTAAAGAAATCAAAACCAGTCTGAACATGGCTTAGTGTTACTGTGTTGCAATAAAAATAGTATAAATAAATATTGTTGTTCGCATGCATTAGAGTAAGGCTTTACAACCTGGCTTGCACATTCCACTTGGGTTGAGGAAGTTATCTGTTTGTCTGAAGTGCAAAGGGAAAACTTCTCAAAGTATGTTAATTTTTAACAAGGATCCATTTATGAAAATGCTTTTCATGCAGTATCATTGTCTGTTGAAAGAGGATGAAAACAAGCCAGGAATTGAATCTGGAGTTCCAGGTCATATGGTGCAGTCTTTATCACTTGCTCACTAAATCCATCCTTCAGGAGGGTGAGACAGTCTCGAGTCTTTGAAAGTAATTGGATAACGAAACCTTTTTTTTTTTTCCTCGAGACCTCCTCTTTTCTCTGCAAAGCGGCAAGTGAAGGTTCCTCTGTGAGACCCTGCTGGAACTGTCTGTCTGCACGTCTCCACTGGCTTAGCTCTGTTCCACTGGATGAGTCAGTTTTTAATTGATGTGTTCTCTAAGGCATTGCTCATACAATCTTTGCCCGTCCTTGTGCTCTTCAGGGAAATCACAAATTGCAGTGCAAATCCATCACAAAGCAGTCACTACTTGGAAGAACCTGTCCTCAGACCTGCTCCAAGGTACTTGAGACAAAAATATAACAACTTTGATGTCTGTAGTTAACTTTGACATGCATAAAAATCACACTCTTGTCTGTAACACCAGTTTTGATCCATTCTGATGTGTGCACTTTGGTCTTTGGCTGAAATCAAGAAGTGAGTGTTAGTACCACCCACTCCTCAGATGTCTAAATTGAAGGCTCGCATGAGAAGATCCAGGTCACCAATATTTGCAGCCTGGAAGAGCTCGGGCTGGTCCATCATGGATAAAGCTATCCTCAGAGCAGCCCAGATGTTTCCAGACATCACCTGGTGGTTCTGCTGGCGACTCCCGCTTTTCCTCTGAAGGCTTAAGGCTGTCAGGAAGTTACTGGCTGCCTCTCTGTGGAAGCAAAAATGAGAATGAATGAACAGTTTAACTTTTTAGATAGACAAACATCAGGGCTGTTTTTAGCCATGACAAAAATCATTACAAAATATTAATTTCAGACCTAATTGGTGCTGTTTTGAAGACCCTGTTTTTGCCTAACATGTTATCATCGACTGCTTTCTGGTTGTATGTGACATAACGTGTTAACTATGATTGCTGATATTGGGTAAATAGTTTTGGGCAAAATGTTTCACTCCCAAGTTTTTTTCAATTGACATATGATATATGTAAACACACACACAAATTATTGATTCATTTTTTTAAATGATGACTATCATGTGAAGTAATTTATTGCAATAACAACACACTGCATATGCTTTGCTTCATATTACACTGAATAATAATTCATAAAGACATGTTGCCTATACACTTAAACTTTGTGATTTTTTAATGAGAGTTCTTCAATCAGACAATCGACCGACTATGAATAATATTCACTATGGGGAATAACAAGTTTTTATTTTCTGTTATTGCACAAATCAAAAGAGTAGTTGTTTAATTGATGAATGATAGGAGGATTTGTGGGTGAGGGAAATTAGTTTTACTGCTGCTCTAATTTGAATATGTGTTTTGTTTACTGCACATTAAGAAGGACTAAGCCATCTGCTGCATAAAAGCTGTATTTTTCAGTTTATATATAATCTTTTTTATCTCACCTCAAAGAGCAGCTGGTACCAGACGTTCATAAACAATTTCACATAGTTTTAGATGTTTGGCTGGTATCTGCTTCATAATCCTCCCTCTCGATGGACTGTTTGCTTGTGGTTAGAGGTGAAATCAAAGCGTATCGATAACAGATATTAGCTCTAACCAGGTCACTCACCTGTGAGCCCCGAGGTTAATACAGCTGATTCCCAGGTTGTAGCGAGACCTGATAAATCCTGGCTGTAGCTTCAGGGCTCGTGTGTACGCCTCCACGGCCTCCTGACTCCGGTCCCCATTTGCAAGCGTGGCTCCAAGGCGATTCCACAACAAGTAGTCCTGGATGGAGGGCGAGTGGTGGGGTTAGTAGTGGAATGTCAGAAAGGTGATGTGAAATATGTGTCTTAGTGCAGCTTACTGCCAAGTGAGTTGTCAGCCTTGAGGCTTGCATTTATTTATTTCTGTATGCATTAATAAAAAGGTAGCTTACTGTTTTTAAAAGGAAAGTGCAGGTGGAATAGAGCTAAATAACCTGCTACACAACACTCAGCCTTTTATCTGCAGTGACATCATGACAGTGTAATAGAGCTAAAAATGTGTCCTTTATCAATGCACAAACACCAAGAGAGTTCTCACATATTACACAGCCCAGTGTTTTTTGAGTAACCTAACAATGGTAGTTTAAGGGGAGCTGATGTACATCACACAAGGTGTCCTTGTCGTTGTTCCCCACCTGCAGGGGGACAGGCGAATACAGAGGTCATGGTCTGCTACAGTATAGGGGTCCTTCATCTTTGGCTAAGCCAGCCAGCGGGATATAATTATCTCCCTTTGTGTTCAGAGCTGGTTTTCCAGCAGGGGAGCCCATATTACCAAGTCAAATTTGGAAGGATGGATTTAACAGTGAGTAATACTCCTTCCGGCCTGGGACGATTTTTGGAGGACAGAGACTGATTTGCATGAAGGGGAAGCAGAGATGGAGGAAAAGTTGGTGGTTGTAAACGTGTTTGCCAGTTTGTTTTGTTCCATGCTTGCATATCAGCATTTGAAATGTGTCAGTCTGTTTTCTTTTTGTATGTGGGTGAGCTCTGCTTTGCTATAGATCTTGTTCTGCTCTGAAGCTGCATAATCAGTGACAGCGTATGTGTGCCAGTCAAGAGTTCACAAGGCCAGATTCAGCAGCTCCTTGCTTCACATATTGCTGTGACAGTCGTGTGCTTCACTGCCTCTGTTTGCATGAGCTGTCCCTTGTTGTTTGCGGAGTCATCTCGCTAAGGATGCGTTCAAGCTTGAGGGCTTCATGTCTACTATGTGTGTTGGCATATAAGAGCATGTTGTGTGTGACGATTATGTGTGGCCTTTAAGAATGTGAGTGTTTCTATAGCAGATCTTAGGCCAAATCTGTTTAATAACCAACAAACCAGCAACACGAGGTAATCAATATTATATATGTGTGCTCTTACAATATCACATGTCGTATTAAAGTTTGCTTTTAGGTGGTAAACTGTATTTTACAGTATAATTTCCATGACGGTTTTATGAAAGCAGCACATACAGTAACAGTACGGCAGCTTTCAGTAGCAATTCCCGCTTCCTTATGTAGCTGTCTTTGACGTAACATCCGGTATTTTCACAGCAACGATAAACATTTTGTCTGTCATGGCAGCTCATCATGGCAGCTGCCTGGGCAAGACACGTCCCGTTACAACTATAAAATTACGGATTTCTCTGTCTTTGATATCTGTTGGAAATATTTGAGCTAATGTAAGTACTCAACAAAAAATTATAACATGGGTTTAGTCACATTTTAATAAATGTAGATATTTTTATTTAAACATTGTCATAAAATTCTACATATTGTACGCAAAAAAAAAAAAAAAAAATTGGACAGTGGCCCAAGAAGACTGGAAAAAATGTGAAAGGATAAAACACCTGATACAACATCCCAGTTAATTAGGTCAACTGGCAACAGGTTGGTAACATGATTGTGCGTAAGAAAAGAATCCCCGAGAGGCAGAGCCTTTTGGAAATACAGACAGGGAAGGGTTCAGCACTCTGTGGAAAAGTGAACTGGAATATAGTGCAACAGTTGAAAAATGCTTTTTAACATAAAATTGCAAATAATCTGTGAATTTTACTGTCTACAGTAAATAATAACTAAAGATTTAGAGTATGTCACACAAGGGACAAGGCAGAAACCCAGTTTTTGGTTGCTGTGATCTTTTGGCCCTGCACTTAAAATGGATATGGTTCTTTATTAGACACATGTTCACAGGAACACCTCTGAAGTGTGTGAATAAGTGTTGCACGGTATACCATCATTTCTCTACTTTTTATTCAAAATGGTCCATTACTAGAAATTTCCAGATGTTCAGTACTATTTGTAGGTCAAATGTGGTTCCCGGTTTAAGTTACTGAGAGAGGATGATCGAGATTGAGAGAATTAAAAATCATTATCTGTATCTCCACTAGGGGGCAGTATGAGCAATGCAGTGATGCACCAGTCATCCATTCATGTTTACAGCGTGAGCCTTAGCCACAAGAGAGAGCATTGCCTCTGTCTCAACATGTCCACTACCAACAACAACAGCAAGTGATCTACAGAAAGAATACCTTGGCGTTCTGAACTTCTAAACACAACGGGCTACCATGTTCTACCTTCCCTGCAGAGCTGACGCTTATGGCGAACCTACTGACTTATTGTAACTATATGCTAAAGGTTCAAGAAAACAGTGTCGTACCAACAAGCAAACACTTCAAACCTCACCAAGCACCTCAGTGACAGAAACTCGGACCGCTCCATGAGGTACAAGGCAAGTTAGCATATAAGCTATCTGGCTAGGCCGCTTGTAGGATGGTGATGAGCTGCTAAATTATGTAACACATGATATTTAACGTAAGCGTATCGTGTCGGTATCATCCCCAACCTTCATTGAACATAGTCATGACAAGCAAATTAGAACACGTGACTTCCAAAACAACAATTGCGATAAGGAGATAAGTTGGACTCGGCTGAAATGGAAAGCTGTCCTGTGGTCTGACGGGTCGAAATCTAAAATTCTGTAGGGATTGTTAACAGTGTAATCCAGCCAGCGTTATATGTGGGATGTTGGAGATATCGCTGTAGCATCTTTTCCAGGGTAGGCCTTGCTTATTTCAGCAATACGATGCCAAACCACAATCTGCACGTATTACAGTAACATGGCTAAAAGAGTCTGGATGCTAAATTGGCCTGCCTACCACTTTTCCCTCATTCAAAGTATTTGGAGCATTATGAAACGTAAAATACGACCAATGAGACCCTGAACTATTGAACAGCTAAATCCTACATGAAGCAGGAATGTTAGAATATTCCACTTTAAAAGTTACAGAAACTGCTCTCCTTAATTTACAAACGCTTAGAGTGCAGATGTCATGCAACATGCAACAGAGACGCAAATATATGTATACTTTTTTTTTTTTTTTTTTTAAACATGTTGCTAGCATCAAATTAAAAATGTACACATAATCTTAATCCCAAAACAATTACATTTTTCAGTTTTCAACATTTGACATGTTAAGTTCATACTTGCGTAGCTTGGTACTATTATGGACTTTTGGGAGAATTGACCCTTTGGTGACCTATGACACCAACAACATCTTTTTTTTTCTGTTACTTTTTTATTTTAACACTGTAATACCTATTGGAAAATATAAGGCAGTTAAAAATCAATATATGTGGATAATTGGTTTGTCACTGGATGTCAGAGGAATACTTAATGCTTGTCCTGTAAGTGATGAAAAAAGGGTTTAAATTGACAGATAAGATTAATTGTGCCTGCAGAGTATCTCTGCCTGTGAGAAGTGTTTAACTGCAGCTTCACTCTGTCTTATATGCCTGGTTATTTGTGCGTGTGGTGTTCCTACCTCGGGCCGCACTGATAGCGCTGTATTAAAGGCCTCCACAGCTTTGTTGAACTCTCCGCTGAGGTTGTAGAGCACCCCAAGGCCTGTCTGTAAATCTGGGTCGATGCTGTCAGAGTTGTGCTGAACTGCTTCCAGAAAGAGCTCCTTGACCTCGGGTTGCAGGGAGCTGTGGACACACACACAGCGAAGGATTAGTGTGACTTAAGGCTGCTGAGTGAGCGCTCCTAGGATTGCCATGATGTTCTATACTGCATGTTAACTTTAAAACATGGAGTGTTAAGAGAGAGAGAGAGAGAGAGAGAGAGAGTGACAGGAGAGTAAAGGAGAGAGGGAGGGAAGAGACAGAAATGAGAGCAAAGAAAAGTGGAGAGAGGAGAATATAAGGAGAAAAAATATTCTGATTTATGTGCAGTTTCAATAAGTTAAATTAGTCTCGTGTTCTGTTTGGAATCCTTGTTAGTTCATTAAAATATTAGGTAATACAATATTTTAGTTGTTATTTAATGTAGATGGTAAGTTGGTATGTTGTTCATTGTTTTACGTCAGTATTCCCCACACATAGACGATACCTGGGCGGGCCGCCAAAGTATATATCCGACCTGTTTGTATTTCATTTATTGATTCATAAAATTACTGCGTGCACATGAGAGCGAGAGAGAGAGCAAGAGCCGGGGAGAGAGAGAGAGAGAGCGCGCAGTAGGACCTCACGGCTCCATGCAACATAACAAAACTCCCATTTAAAAAAAAAAACTTCCCTCTTGACTCCTGCGGAGAGATACGACACAGCAAAACCAAGAGTGCAGAATCATATCAGCAGAGAGAGAGAGAGAGAGAGAGAGAAAGAGAGGGAGAGATAATATCCACTGTCCGTACACCCCTCTTGTAAATTAATTTAGAGGCAAAAAAACATTTGATATGAATACAAACCTACTATTGAAAAATACCCTAAGATAAGGGTAAAAAAAAAAAAAAAATAGTTAAGTTATGCCATATTGACAAACACTGAAGCAGTGATTTTCACAGGTAGGTTTTTGGAGGGATTGATTTTGACTGTATTAGATAGTTACCAGCAGAGCAACAATAAGAGGAGATGGTGTGTGTCATACTGTGAGGGTCCATAGCCAAACTTGAACTCAAACTTTCCCCAGTTGTTCATTACACCTTGTTTTGATTTTTATTGACTAAACAAGCAAATGTTTTTGTAATACAAATAATGAATAATTATGTTTCTATCTTGCTACTTTCTAAATGAAGGTTTTAGGATTATTAAATTACTTGTAATGTAAGTTTTTATGTGTATTATATCAAGTAGTTCAAATTCTTCTCGACTGCATGAATGCTCAACTTCACACTTAAAACCTCTGGTTCGTGCGCCTCACTCCCCATACCTCCCCCAGAGGGCCTAGTGTAGATCCACAGTTTGAGAACCAATGCACTAGAGTGAAAAATGAAAATGACAGCTAGACAGCTTCTTCTGCCTCAGTAGTCATCTGGTCCTTAGCTTTTGGGTAAAGATAGGATTGCCCTTTTGTTATGTCTTAGTTTCCACCAGGCTGGTCAGCACAAAGGGAGGGAGGTTAAAGAACTAATAGAGGACGGTGAAACAGGAGGAAAGGAGTGAGCAGCTGACATAAAGGATGACATTCCATGGATAACAGGGACAAATATACTGTAATAATCAATGTTTTAAATAAAGAGCTTCTTTTATTTGGAGAAGACATGAGTCATAAAAATTAGGTTGCTAGGTGTATCAGATGGAACAGGCCTTAAAGGGATACTTTAAGCATTTGCATTAAGCATTGTATGAGTAGTAAACTGGTAGTAGTTTTGAATGGTCGTGCATCCAGCCCTCATTTCCCCCTGAGACTGGAAAGTTCTGTATTTCTAAGTCTGAAAAGGAGCCAGCTTCCAGTGACGTCACTGGAAGCTGTTGTGGTTAGCGGTGTGAAACTACAACGGTAGTTCCTCATATTTTCGACCACTGAACCTACAGACCAATCACAGATCAGTGGGTGGGGACGCTCTCCCAGAATCAAAACTTAACGTCCGCCATATTGGTTGGAAGCTATGCTAACAGGCTCTATGGAGGAAGCTGATAATGGCGAAAAAATATAAATATAGCGGCGAGATGGCTGCTGCCGACAGGCCGGTCTTGTGTTTTGGCTGCTGCGGCTGCTGGCAGCCGGGGCCACCGGGGCCACCGGGGCTGTCGCTGGCTGCCGGCGCCGCTAATGCTGTGCATTCTGGGATTTGGTGTCTTTCATCCACATGAGCCAAAAAGACACTTTCTGCCTTTTCATGACCAAGAAGGCACCAACTTCAAAATGTATTTCACATTTCTACTACATATACGACCCAATGTCAATACAGATTCATGTTTCAACGGGTGAAGTATCCCTTTAAGATTACACGGACCATCTGACCTCTACAGTAGTAAGAGTAGTTTGACAAGCTAGATACACAGCGCTTTGTGTAGCTGGCCTGCCAGTGAAATTACAGCTTTAGACACCATCGCTTGATGAGGAAACATCCAAATTAGTTATTGCTTCTCCTTACAGAGAACTAGACTAACAATGAAATATGAAAGGCTCATGAATATCTTTGAGTTTGCAACATAAAAACTCATTATATATCATGTTTTTCTTTACCGGTACTTAATGACTGTGCAGATGGATTTGGGTTCTTTAGTTGTTGCAAACTAACATTACTATATACATACAGTATATAGATATGTCTGTGTATATATACAATATATATGTGTGTGTGTGTGTGTGTGTGTCATAGATGAAGGATGATTTTCAGTGTAAATATTGCACCTTTCATGTCTTCCCATGTTAAGAACATGTGACATCCTTCGTTGAGAGTTTGGGGATCCGACCAGTTGTGTCTTTCCCTTCAGCAGGTGTTTGTACTTTGGATTGTGCCGCAGCCAGCGGAGCAGGGCCTCACAGGCATCGTTGCGCATACCCGTGTTGGTCAGGCTCACTGCCAGAGCCATGAGGGCTGGGAGGTTGTTTGGGTGGAGCTCCAAACACCTGGAAATAGACAGAAACCGGGCATGTGAGAGAAGAGGTGTTGGAAGGTGTACACTTCAAAGGGAACTCTTGATTTGACAGGCATTAATTGTGACAGGCCAAAGCAAGGGAACATCAGGCTGAGGCTAATGATTCTGGGTCAGGATGGAGGAGCCGCACCTTTCCCTGACTCTGCTGCAGAGGCCAGGACTGCCTGCTGTCCTCAGCACCAGGGTTCGCTTATTTGCATTAGGTTTGCATGAAGGAAAAAAGTGCCATGGCTGATTGAGCCACAACTAGAGGAGGAACATTGCTTGTACTAAGTGCTAAAGTTATATCACCGGTTATATCACTGGGGCTAATGCTGCTAAGTTCCACGTTGGCCTCTGTAATTGAAATGGGGAGAAGAGCAGCACTGTGTCAGAGGAAACAACTCGGATTAGTTAACAGACTGGAGGAGAGGCCAGGAAAAGATTTAGCTTTCATCAAGATGATTTTCAAGCCAGATTTCCTACGACTGACTTCCTTTAAACCCTCATAATCTCAGTCAGACCAAATTATTTCAGGCCACTACTGCAGTGTGCTGAAGGTGAAGATTACATAAACTTTACTTAAGGACAACCACATCTGAAGTGTTCTTTGTTGAAGATGTTTTGCTTCCCATGAGTACAAGGTGTAAAAGTGGGAGGACAAATATAATTTATTTATAAAAAAAACCCTAATCCAGACTGACCATCCAGCTATGCTTTACATGAGAAGACTCAGACTTCTTCTTGTAAAGAATTGGGATGTTGGCCCCTTAAATAACACCATTACAGGACCCCAAATCTGTGAAATTGCCTCATCAATTATTTACACATCTCATAAAATATTTAAGATTTTTAAAGTTGCAGGGACAGAGCTCCCAGTCGAAAGACAGAAAATTGAAATTAAAAATGGACATAACAGTGAAAATAAGTGTTTAATTTCAGAATCATAGTTGTCTAATTCTCTGGCATTATTTCCTCTAGTTGTTACAGTTTACACAGGGTTTACATTGAGCTTGCCAACTAAAGTGTTGACACTGTAGCAACAACAGGACAAATGCCAGTTAAACATCTAATCTCACTTCATACACAAACACTCCAAGAGCAGATGGAGCAATTACATCACAAATATTAGAACTGCAAAGTACAGCAAATCTACATTGTGTTTGACAATATGGTGCAGTGACATTTACATGCAGAATGTTTAACTTTTTTATATTGTGTTTATATCACAACATGAACCAACCATAGATCACACTTCCAAGTGTGAGCAGGCTTTTCTACTAAACGGTTATCTCTTGTGTTTTCATTTTACTTGTCAGTGTTCACACACTCCCAGAAAGGTGCAATTTCTGGCTTAGGCAGTGTTGTGAATGAAAGTGGGCCATCTCCCATTGAGGAATCTGTTCAGACTCTGGCTCTCTGCAATCACCATCCATGTGGGGAGTCTCTATTTTAAGAATAATTATTGCGGGGTGTTGGCTTGTTTAGTTAGACACTTAAAGCAAAAATTATGCTGCTTTCGTTTTTTTCTATACATTTAAGAACTTCACATAAAAAATGTTGGGTTCACTTGCCAGCTACTGCCAAAAAGTTCATTGGCACCTATCAGGCAAATTTCATAGGGATTAATCTATTTAAAATGACATTTGCACTGAGTCTCATTCGTGCAAACATAGATTGTCCTCGAGCAGGAACAGATGACAGTTTGCAAAGTCCAGGAGTGATTTTTTTTTTTTTTTTAGTTTGTATTAAATGAGAATTTGTTGCAGTTGTTTCACCTTACCGCTGTAGGGAGACGATGGCCGCCTGTTCGTTCTCATTTTCAGCCTGGGTGGTCCCTAACACTTGCCAAGCCTGCAGGGACACCAAACACAGGTAATGATAAACAGCAGGGTATAAAACTGGACTCCATAGTCTGTATTCTCCAGGGGTGAAACACAGTAACAGTGACTAAGTTAAGTCTGTCAGACACACTGTGGGATCCTGCGCAGAGCAGCACTTCAGACGCATCACTACACAGGAGCTACATTCAAACAATTAGAACAGTGAACAATTTAAAACCATTATGAGGTCAATCAAGGGCCACGTAATCATGACTTAAAATGAATTTTAAATGTTAGGTTGGAGGGTTGTGCTTAGGTGCTCACAGATACACTATTAAATGATTTGCCTGAAATATATATTGCAGTTTAAAAAGATATCAAACTTATGTGTGGGGTTTATCAGTATCAAGTTTATGAAGGCTTTGTGTCCTTTGTTTTATAGACCAAGCAAAATAATTTTCTTGATTGATTGACTGAAAGGTGTGTTGTATTTTGAAATGCAGAAAAATCAACTGAACTGAATCGGGCTACTTGCTTGTATGACAGCTCTTGTTATCATTTGGCGAATATAAAATAGATTTTTCTCTTAACTATCCCTGCGCTGCAGTGCTGCTTGCACGTATTTAAATGATCTGTTTTACATTTACTGTATATGAAGCCCCTTTCCATGCAAATAAGCCTTGCAAAAAATGTCTCATTCACAAACCCCTTTTGCTAACAGCCACGCAGTTGAGGGGAAATGATTACTATCTGCCGTTGTTGATGGTAACTATGCTGCAGAAGAAGAGATGTCATGCTTAAACTTTCCTCTGATCATGGCAAAATTCCCACCTGTAGACGACCTCAAATCTGTAAATATAACTTGGACATTATTGACATGACATCTCTCTTATCCCTGCTATCTATGCTCAACAGTTATTAGTGTGCTGAAGGATTTGGAAACATAATCTCATTTAAATTTTTGTTATCCCAATATTGCAATTGCGATTTAATGTGCGATTATTTTTTAAAAGTTCCTTATCTTCAGTATTTTAAAAAAAAAAAAGCAATAAATCATTCTTTATTATAACCAACACGATATACAACACTATTCTTTCCTGCAGGCAAGGCATTCAATCACAGTAGTACAGTATATTGACTGACTTGTAAGCTTGTAATAATTATCATGAAAACATAACAAAGCACTGCCAAATACGCATGGTGTATACATTAATATGAAAGTCAGTAACAAATCACACACGCTAAAGTGCTGATTGCAGGAATCTGTGGTTTTCGATCATTCAAAAGACTAAAAAACCCTGTTTGAACATTAGTATAAGTAATTGTAATGATCTCCAGTCGATAACAGTAACACACCACACAGACTACAGTGCAAAATAAGTATGGCACTGCAAGCCACACTGATCCTACTGTATGCTTCTCAGTCGCTTACAGGTTTTTGCTAGGGAAACCAGCATATCGACTTTTGCTGGCCGTATGGACGAGCGAGTGCAAGACACGGCACTTGGGGCTGGTACACAAAGATTCTTGAGGGCAAATTTCGCAGAGTCGTGGAAAGCTGATCTTGTGCACCTTCCACAAGGGCAAGGGATCCTCTTCTCCATCAGTGGCAGGGTTCATCAGGTAACTGTTTAACTCTGCCTCTGCAACATTTTCAAGTTGCATCTAGGCAAAGCAAGAGAGGACACACTGGTCTCGAAAAGCTGCCAAGAGACTTCTACGCCTTTTACGATGCAACATTCAAAGGCTTCTAGGTGTGTCATTTGTCATTTGAGGAATGCCAGGAACTTGGTTTCAAACGATCTAGTAAGGTCAGCTTCCAGTGCACATTGGTCACCTGACAATACCTGGGATACGGCTTTGGCTGGTTCCAGCACTTTGGCAATCATGATTTCTTTGGATCCCCATTTTGTTGGGCCCTCACTTTGAGGGTGTGCTCAGGAAGTTTGAGCTCCCTCTGTGCCTCCATCATTGCTGCCTTCTAACTGTGGGAGAAGTGCCCACCAGCTTCTTGAACAGGCTTTTTGCTATTGACACTTGAGTGCATTTCGTGAAAGAAAGAAACATAATAATGGTGTAGTCCCTACAATTGGAGTTGTGTGATAAAAGGCTATCACCATTACACACACACACACCGACATTCTCTCTCTCACTCACTCTGATACTCACACTCTCACCTCACAAACACTCGCACATGCACGCACACATTCTCACTACAATAGCGAGATGTAATCGGTTCCCCTAAACCCTGGAGCCTGGTCCATTCATTGAGCTGCGCTGCCATTTGATGCTTTGTCCGTTGTTATGCAGACATGGTTCGCTTCATGGAGATCCCTGCTGGCATGCCCCTCTCTCAGGCCGCACGTAATGTTTTCCCCTCTGTGGTCGTCTCGTAAGTAGGCGGCTTTGAGGTTGAGGTCTTCTTCAATGAAATGCACCACAAGTTAGAGCTCTGCTGTACAGCCTGACCACATGTCAGTTGTAGTAGCGAAAAGGGCACGCTGTACCGCTTATCCAGTGTAGTTAACCAAGCTGTAAACCCAGTCTTGGTCGCCGTACTGAGAGGCATTACGTCTTTCCCTATGAACTCTCTTATTGCCTGAGTGACATCCCTGTCCTGTTTTGAATCAAATTCACAAGGAGTTACGCTTTCAAACATTTTGGTCCGAGTCTCTGTCAGGTGGTATTTGGCTGGCTTGACACACTGGTGGGCATTTTAGCCATGCAACTATCGTACATGGCTTTGTGGTCTTTTTTCAAAGTGCTGATACAGGTTAGTATCAGCTGTATCAGTGCCAGGTTCTGCCAAGCTTGAGGCGATTAACCCTCTTTTAGCAGACTGCTATACTCTCGCTCGCATGTCATGTGACCAGTAGGTAATCGCAGCCTTAACGGTTAGAAAATCGTATAATATAGTGCATTTAATCGTTCAGCCCTTCTTATGAGCCACCTCGCAACCTTAGATTCTCGTCCTTCCAAATTTGAGACTTAAATCTAAAGGATTAAGCCTCAACTTTTCATTCAGACGCACCAGTTACGCTAGTGTCTGTTACAGACTGACACGAGAGAGGGACAGCGATGTCAACCCATCACTAAGTTTTCATTAAGTATTGACCTGAGTGTTTGCTGTGATTGACACACATGATGAGGATACCTGAGAACACATACACCACCTTACACTTCAACCGGGTTATGAGTGATAATTGAGATTAAACATTTTAAATGGGTCTATAGCATCATTTGGGGAAAATCCTCATTATGCCTAGTATTACTGTTAACAGTTGGTATATGTTCATTGTTTCCAGTACTAGCATTGTGAGCAGGTTGGTAATTAAAATAATTAAGTAATTCAAATTCAAATCCTGAACTAATCACAATACCATTTTGTTGCTTAGGTATCAATACAGGTGACATTGTTTAATTTGTACTAGTTTCATATCGACAATTACAAATCGGTATTGAGAAAACAGACATTTTGAATTGAATAGTTTTGACTTAATCACACAACTAAATTGATTTCTCTGCTACTATTAATTTGACAGTAAATAATGTAGATTTTAGCAAGTAGTGCGATATACATCTTATCGTGATAAGATTATCGTGTATCGCATTGTAAGGTGTTGCCAATGCACAGTTGCACATACACTTTCCCCACACATGTGGCAATGCTCTTGATGAGACTTACTCAATTTGATGAGCTACTCTCTCTGACTCACACCAGGAAAGAAGCTTTGTTAAAAATGGAGAAACTCATATTGGATCTGTTGAGACTTGCCTTCAAACTAAGTGGATAAAAATGGTCCACTCCCCAATAAGCCCGCCATGAGAGTGCAAAGTGCAGCTCTGCAGTAAATATAATATAATCCACCGCACACTCGAAATGACTTCACTGTGACTTAATTGTAAGCACAGTGTAGTCATTTTCAGTGTGTGGCGGATTATTAATTAATTTTCTCATTGTATAATCCTGTAACTGAGTGGCACCTGAGCATAGTTTGGTGGGGCATGAGGAACCCTGTTGGTTTCTATTATTTTTAGAGTTTTTCTCTCAAACTCAATGTAATTGATTAGTTGATTCATGAAGGTACTTGATCATTAATTTTCTCTCAATCAAATGATTTATAAATTGATCTATATTTGAGATGCTGACATTTTGCATAGTAAACCTTGAGAGTGTCTGTGTGAGAAGCATTGTGTTTGTGCATCTGTTTGACCTCAGGGAGATAAACAAGAAGATGCATTTGATCAGCACAAGAGGGCAGACGTTGATAAAGTACTAACCCCAAAACAAAAAATGTTAGATTAAGAGATTAGGTTTTTTTTGTATCTAAACACCTAATAACCTGTTCTAAAGCTTATCTGTGGAGATGCTTTTTGTCCTATTCTTTGGAAAGAGGGTCAAAATTATTTCTGAATGGCTCCGAGGTCTTCAGAGTGGGCCATAAGCCACTAAGCACCGTAGGAGGAATTTGGGAATCGTATTAGTTCCATACACCGCAGGATAATCCTCTCCTCGGAATAACTGGCACATTTCTGTATATTCCAGGGGATTCTGGAATTACTTTGTATCAAGGCTTTGCTCTTTCAGCCGAGGTACCTTATTTTGTAACAAGGAGTATTAAAAAAGGGGGAATCAACTTTATTTGGTGCAAATGGAAATTCTCATCAAAAGTAAGAACAGATCTTTTTTTTGTCTTCTCCAGTAAACACTTCTTTTAACAAGAACAAAATCCTTTGCCCTCTACAGGCAATCAGCATCCAGCCTGTGGGTACTGCCTGCTAAATCAGCTTCACACCCCCTGTGGTCAGTGAGGCATTCTTCCTCTCCAGCTTTTCTCATCATTTGGGGGAGTTACTGGGGTTGGATGTGGGGCTGAAAATCAAACATATTCTTTTACTTGTCGACCTGACTGAAGCCATGTCCATCCCTTTCTGGAAACATATCACCAGCTGTGAAACAAATAGTTTTATGGTTACCTTGCCCGGTGCGTGCGTGCGTGTGTGAATTTAAGAAAATCACCTCTGAATCATGAGGGTCCTGCAGGACAGCAGCTTCCAGCATAAGAACAGCGTTTGGCAAGTCTCCTTCTTTGGACTTCTTTTGTCCCTCTTCAAATGCGTTAGGCAAGTCCTTATATGGATTATCTGTGTGGAAGTAGTAACCCTGTCAGCGAAAAAGAAAACAACAACAAAAAATTGGGACAGTGGCAATGTCAGTTTGTCTCCTCTGTATTTATATGCAAACCAGGGCAACTGTCCTATGCGACTGTGTATTTAAGCAAAGCTCCAGCAGCAGGAATTGATCTTTTCTGTTTCACATCAAACCTTTGCTGGGCTCCCCGGGGTTTGTCTGTTCTCTTTAAATGTTAAACTTTGCATTTTCAGTCTGTTATTACCCTTGTGTGTTGTTGACCGCTTCTAAACGAGATGACTTTGAAATAGCTTTTACTTTTAAGAACTAGCTCTGTGCTGGGATCAATAAGAGAGCCCAAATGTTCAATCTTGTATGATTTCCTCATGTATGGAGCAGCTGGAGGGTGAAATAAACTGTTCAGCCATATGCCCAACCTTGGAAAACAAACAAATCTCTAAAAAATGCTAAACACTTGCATTAGAATAGGATATATTTTTTATATCCCAAAATGTTCTGTGTGTTCCTATTGTTGATCACTTTCTTTATTCACTTAACCAAAGGCTCAGCCATACAGCAGCCTGTACCCTGGCTAAGGTTGCTGCTGATTAACAAAATAAATCAGGTTTACTGCAAAGCTGGAACCAATTCTGCTTCTGTTTCAAGTTTTTACTTTATTTTTAGCATCCAAATTTGTGACTGTGAATAGATCAATACCACACACCCTCATGCCGTAAGAAATAAACTATAACCTGGAGGTGATCATTTTCACCTTGCATTAACACCAGATGCAGCCAGCTGAGAGTGCTAGTCATCTCCCTCTATTACATTACAAACCAACTACCAGAACACACAGAGCTCAATAATTAAGATATTATGTCCATGGTTTAGCCCACACATATGTTTGTACATCAACAGGGTCACATGGTTTACAGCCACTATGTAGGGTTATTACTTGGGCTGTCAAACGATTAATAATGAATCGCTGAATTTCAATAGTTAATCACATTTTCCTAACAAATTCCATTATTTGGCATTTTATTTGAAAAGTTAATGAAAAAAGCTGAAGTGGACGGTAAAAAAGTGAAATGTTGTCAAAAGATGGATATTACTTTTGAATCGTCAAACCAGCTGTCCTGGAGTTTATGAAGTAAAACGGTTAATTTTGGACCTTAATCACATCCCGATTAACGAGGTTAATGCTGACAGTAGTTAGAACCGGTTGCCTAGCAAATGCACAGGGACAACCAGGAACTTGTTTTTAATCCAATCAGTGCATGGGTTTATGCAAGACATAAATAGTTTGAGTCAGATTTAGACATATTGGTATGCTTACATTTCAACTTAAGAAAGCTAGTGTACCTTTTATTCCCCTCTTCTTTAGAAATACCTTTAATAAGCGAGAGCTGTCAGTAACTAGAACATTATTTATGAATCGGGTAATATTTACATAAACGCTTACAGTCAGAATATGATATGCTTTATTCAAATAATTCTATTTAGAATTAGGGACAACTAATTATACAGTATGTTACGGCTATCAATCTTCATCTACAATACCATTCAAATAACATTCTTTAATTTTAATTTTCAAATGATATTCAAAATGTTATGCTTAAATTGTATTAATAATATTTAATATGTGTGTAGATACATAGCACTCTTACAGTTTCCATTGCCTTTATTAGCATGTAGTTACACATTTTGTTCACTAGAGGGCTTTCTTACATTACAGATACAGATATTTTCTTAATGAGTTCTTTGGCGGTGTCGTACAGTTTCAAAACTTTGTCAGTGATGGTTGCACATTTACAAAATTAAAAACATACAAAACACATTGTTTGTTTATACTTTTGAAGTAAATTCAAATCCTGAATTTCGTGCCAATAGCCCTACAATATATATATATATATATATATATATACATATATACATATAGGCATGCAATCTTTACTCTATGGATACTCTCAATATCTCTTTCTCAGTGTCATGAAGACGGATTTGTGCACATGCTGATTTAGACATTTTAATTATATTGACCTTCTCATGCGGAGAGACACTGGAGGGAATCTGCGCCTGCTCATTTTCTGTCAGCCAGTTCCGCCGAGCAAGCTCTTCCCACTCCGCCTGCATCTTATCCCAGAACTCTGTGTCTGACTAAAAAGAGTCAGAAAGAGAGCGAGACACACAGGGAGAGGAGCATATAGGTTATTAGTGCACAGTAGAACAACAGCTCTTGTAATTTCCCATCATCCTTCTGTTTGAAATGTCACGTCTGTCCAACTGCTCTGACTCATTACATTTTCAAGTCAAAGCAGAGCTTAAGCGAACTTTCTGATTCTCACATGTCAAATAAAAAACATCAACCTTAATTGACTTCAATGTTCACATGCTAGAAGTGATTTTTAAGAAGATAATTAGTTTTAAAATATTCCTGGTTTTCTTTCATTTTGAGTGACATCTAAAACAGTCTGCAAACAGCCTGTCCTTCGTGAATGATCATCTGAAAGACTCAACTTTTTAAACAAGAATGTGGACAAAGTTCACATTTATGGTTTCAGAAATGCAACTGGATAAAAGTGATTGAAGTACATCTTCCTTAGCCTCACTTAATTAACATAGACGTGTGTTTGTCTTGAAGGTGATTTAATGAACAAACTGCTGATAGTCAGTGAGCAGAGAAGACAAAAATAGTGCTATTAGTTTATCTCAGATAAAAGTTACTTTTGTTGAAAGACACGAGGGTCCAGCTGCTGCAAGTATTAAAGTGAATTTATTGACTTGTGTGAATTAGGATTTAGCATATTTATTTCACATTTATTTAGGTCAAAATTAAATTAAATACACTTTGTTCTTCCAAGTAAAGGATATCAAGGTTACATGAAAATTTGTTATGCTTGTTATGGGTGCGGGGAGCCCCCTTATATAATGAAAGGGAAACACTGCTCTGCTTTGGAAGGGAACCATACATTTCTTATGACGGGCCAGGGGGGCCATAATGAAAGATTACCCTTAGAGCCCTATTTTGGCCAGGGGCAGCCTTGCCAACCAACAAACAATGCTGGTAAAGAAAAAGTCAATAACACATACAAACTCATTTCAAATACTGTTGACCGTTTAAAAAGGGCCTAATGAAGAGGATATGGCCTATTTTGAAATATTCAATCTCAATTATCACTCCTCATAACCCAGTTGAAGTGTGTGGGGATGTCTGTATCTGCCCTCTGTGGGCAGGGTCAGGTTCTGTAGATCAATGATTGATAACTTTCTGATGTGAACTGACCACAAGCTACCCCTAGCGAACTTCCTGCCCCCAGGGCACCGCCCACAAAATACATCATCACTGTGTATAAACACAACCATGGTCTATTTAGTGATTATTACTACTTTAATGATTTTTTTAACACAGCATTGATGCTTACAGTCCTTCTCAGCGATGGTCATGGTGCATTATTAGCAATTAATAGTATTAGTAATGCATCATGATCGGAAACAGTTGTAGGCTAGTTAAGAGTCACGGTCATATCAGACCTCTGTAGTTTTTTAGTTTGAATTGTAGTTTTAAAAACATGTAAAAACCTTTTCAATCTTTTTTCATCATCTCTGATGCCGAGCTACAATTAGAGCCATCATGAATTTTTACTGATACAGGGGATTAAGAGCCTTTTATCGCTCTCATTTTCAACAGTGTTTATCTGCTTTAGCCAAGCGGAGTTGAAACGGCATCAGAGTGCATAAAAAAGCGGCATCCAAAACTAAAACTTGAAACCACAACCATGCAGTGTTTCCTTTTTTACCATCCACTCATTGCACCCTGTTATTTCCTACCTACCTAAGTACTTTAGAGCTGATTTAAGGATGTATGGTTTATTTATAATTTATTATAAGAATGTCAACATGCTGACTTTTAACATTTTACCCGAAGAGCTACTGTGAAGTACACCATCACCAAGCTGATACCATGGCAGACTCTTGAGCTCTATTTTTGAATTGGCTCACACACAGAAATGGCTAGGTGACTGAACTGTCCAGTGGATAGACCCTCCCTAATCGGATTTATTCATAACAGCACATGCCCTTGCTCTCAGTTACGGGCTTTCTCCTACAAAAACACATATGTCAGACTAACACTGTGCTAATTGTTACGTTTTTTTTAGTCTTTTGTGGCAACTGAATTTTTGCACGTTCTGTGAGGCAAGGTTTCACTCCAAAGCCAAGTAGTTGAGGTCAGGTTTGGCCCACCCACAATGCAATGCAGATATTCTAACTTAACGATCTGCACATCTATTTCTATCCCTGCACAGGTTAAATTTCTTTGTATGAGTCTATTTTTAATTGCACGGTTTAATTTTGAATAATGTAGGGGCTTCTTTAAATCTTTGTTTTGGTTGATATATACATATGGGAGGGGGGACGATTTGAATTTCTCTCAGGATCAATAAAGTATCTCTTTATCTATAAACTAAAGAAATCAATGATTTTTTCTGGAGGGGCTCGACATTTCGATACAAACTTTGTACAATTTAAATATTATTTATAAAATATTAATTGATGTTTCTTTAATAAGAATTGGTGAGAACTTGGGTCGAGAATAAATATTTGTGATATTTCGGGTGCGTAAGGTTTTTGTGGTCTCCAGGGGCCCCTGAGTGGCCCGGCCCCAGAATGCCTTTCCCCTTTTTTTACCCCCTTATGGGCATCAAGTGTTACGTCACCAAACTAGCATGTACCTGAGTGCACCGAGACTTTACAGCTTTGAACATAACTCATGTAGAGGCACAGCTTCTGAAAAAGTACAAACTGTTCTGAGTTAGCCATACCTCTGCTCCTAGCATACAACATTGTCATAACATGTGCAGTTTATGTCTTTCAAATAGTGAACATTCAAATAGTGAAAATTCAAAGTGTTTATTAAAATTCTTATGTAGTATGATACTCTGGAAATACTTACTTTTTAAAGCTGAATCTCTGTAAAATGTATATTTCTTTTACTATAAAGAATAATGGAAGCAACACTAAAATGTGAGTTTTCCATTTTAGGAACATTTTTGAAAACAGGGCTTTACCTAGATCAAATACACAATTATAATCAGCTAAACCTACCAAGGAATCCAGGTTTTGACAGAGACTATAGAGCACAGAAAGAACTAGTGAATAGGGACTCAAATGTGCAAAAAAAAGGGAGATTTGGAAGACTACAGATGTGGTGGATTGAGAGTAAAAAGTATCTTAATGGAAAAAAAACTAATAAAAGAAACTTGAAACTGGTATATATTTACTCAAAGCAAAGTCCTACAGTGAACGTATAAAGCCTTCTGATGTCTATCACAGCAGCATCATGGATAATGTAGTCATGTAACAAACAGTCCAGCTGGTATATCACTGCTCAGCCCAGCTCTTGTCCTTTTCAGCTCATGAGTGGCTTTTGCTCATCTAAATAATAGAATAATTGTTATTTCATTATTTCACACTGTGTTGGGGGCCAATATGTGCACTGTGACCAAGTCCATCATTGTATTATTCGCGCCTCGACAGTCTGTTGTTTGAGCTGTGAAATCCCATCTGGTAAATAACTTGTCCGCCCCCTAATTGCACTACCGGTTCAACAAATTGCTCACAGAATTGAAATGAAAAAATATATTATTTTTAATTTAAAAGATATTGAGTAATTTCTTTGTAACACTGTGATGGGCGTTTTATACAAGACATTTGATTATGTGGAACAACAAAGATACAGCATAGTAATTTACATCCTGTACGTCACCATAGCTGCAGCTCTAATAGAGAAGCTGATGAAATGTTACGTGAAATAGATTGAATCCTGAGTGCCTTCTTCCGTCAAATCTGTCACCATTGTTTGAAATGAACTGTGGGTCTGGTATTCATTTGTTACCTCATGAATACATTATTAACACATTTAATAATAAAGGTAGTAGATTGCACACTCTGCACTGTTTTTGTATGTCACTTTAAAAAAGGATATATAAATATTTTTCCTCAAGATATAAGTGTTTTATTAGTCCGCTGGACTACAGTCAATAATACTGTTATCTTATTTCAGACATTGGAAGTTTAAGATCCCTTACATAGAAGCAGCCTTCCTTTGTTGAATAGGCAACATTTTAAATTCCTGGACTCATACCTCCCCCTTAAGTCAGTTTGACTTGTTGACTCAACCTTTGGAGGAAACCAGGCACATGAATATAGTTTACTTAACCACTTTGCCTTGAGGGGTATCCATACAAAAAGTCTCATTATTTACCAATGACAAAGAGCAATGGCTGTAAAAAAAAAAAGAGCTCTCAAAGAGCTCTCATCTCTGGAGCAAGACTGGCTTGGCCTTTTAATGTTAATGAGCTTCACACACACTGCTGCACAGGCCAAGTCCTCGGTCAGTGAGACAAAAATAGGAGACTGGAGTCCCGATAATGTCACTTGGAGATGAATAGAATACATTTCCACTGACAAAGTGCTATGTATGCATTTTGGCCAACAATATGATTACTTGCTAGAGCCTGTGATAACAACACAAAGCTGCTTCGGCAATGGCATTACTTTTACAAATGTGCAGCCCATTATCACAAAGATTTTAGTCAACTTTGAATTTATAAAATCAGCACTGTTCTGATGTGTTTTGTTGCTTGGAAATGTTGCAATGTGACTGTTATTTCACAGGGTAGGTTGCAGTTTTTCCACTAGTTTTTAATGAGTAACCTTCAAAATCCACAAAGAGACATCTGAACAAAGCAAAAGACTTGACACCAATTGATCCGGGGAAATCCCTGCACTAGGGTTGTAAGTACTTTGTGTGTTAAGCATAAATGAAAATGTCACAAACTGAATACAGATTTCTTGTGAGATTGATTAAGTCAACCTCTGTGATCTATTTCATGGAACATTGGACTTCTAATTATTACAATCCTAACATTCTCTTATTTGAGATTTTTCCTTTAACACCCTGAACACAGTCCACTCTGAAGAGGTGCAAAGGGGTTTCAAATCTTGCATTTTTTTAGTCAAGTTAATTTTGACTCAAGTCGTTTTCACCCTCCGTGCTGCGATTCACTTGGGTAGATCTGAACACAGAATCAGAACATGGGGCACAGGACGCTATCCTGTCAGTTATTCTGAAGAGGTTTGTTGTGGGATTGATGGATATTTATCATCATAGTGTAAAATCAATGTAATATGCTAAATCCCTGTGAAAACGGTCAAATGCTGATATTTCATTGTGTGTGGTTACTTTGAATGAAACAGTGCCTCAACTTTTCTCCTCTCACTTTTATCATTTATCATTCAGGCTTTAGATGGTGGTTACGGTGACAACAATCATTGGCTTTAAAATGAGTCAAACACCTCTGTTATACAGTGCTGTGCTCGGTCCAGAAATTGAAGATATAGTCCCCAAATGCATGCTCACCTATTTGTTGTTTCAGATAACACGCGCGTCCACTAATTGAATGGTTTGTATGTTGTTTGTTACATTGCCAAAGTTGATTTGACAAAAAACTTTATTCTGTAGATTACAGCAATCTTGTTTTAACAGAAGGATTTATGTTTTGTGTTTGTAATGCTGATATAATAAAGTAGTCCGGGGTCTTTTCATATTACATCCTAATGTACTCAGATTTTGAAAAGCACTTCCTAAATGAAAAGGCACTTAAGGTTTATTGTACTGCTTGTATTAATGTTATTGGATTTGTGGCAATGTGATAAGTTTAAGTATGGAGAAGCATTGTGATCGCAAAGTTAACGTCATGGCTAAGTGACAAGTGACCTTAACCCTGAAATCAGCCAGAGTTCAATCTCCTGGACACTGCCTTTTCATTGTTCGTTTTGAACATTTTTATGTGTAAAGGAATAAAACCTATAGTTTCTCATCAGTGCCAGCTTTGTTAAATGGATTATATTTTGGAGCCCATTTCCTCCTCCCTCTATTGGTCCTAATTTTCTTACATTTGGCTGCTTCATCTAATTGAATGAATTTGCAAAAAGGCGCTGTGCTGATTTAAATGATCTCTCTGCCATCTGAGCCATCTCTACCTCCATGTCTTTGTAAGTATAAAAGAGCGTGCATATGCTCAGCTACTTAGATGGGGAATTATCTGATTGTGAGCTTTGACATTGGCAGCCAAGGCTGAAATGACCGACCACATGCATCAGAGCTCCTCTAGAGTGGAGGCCAGCACTCAAGCTGCACGATCAAAGCTTCGAGATACAGTTACAAATCAATGCTCTATGCTTGGATGATTGACCAGGGAACATCTCATATCGGGCTAGGGCATGCTCTCAAACTGCACAAATATTTGGAAGGATGCTGCTTACACAACATGTGACATCACTGCTTACTTTGGGGAGGGATCCCCAAACAGACAGCCCACTCCTCTACAGCTGTGCTTCTCATTTTCGAAGCGTCTTACTGTCCCTGCCCTATTATTTATTGACCATTACCCATAACTCTGTGTGCAACAGTCTACTATAGCTCTCAGCAGAGCTGAGTTATTCCAATAGTGCAGGGCTTGCCCCCCTTTTCTGAGAAGGGAGAGGTTCATAGAGTGGTAGTGCAAGTAAAAAAAGAATCTTTGCTGGTTATCTAGAGTCCTATATAGCAGAGAAACAGCTTTTTTAGACACGCTGTTAGTTGATGGGCCAATGTGATGTAACCTTTAAAAAATATCTTACTCTGAAAGGAAAGCTTCAAAGTATTCAATCCATCTGCAAGATGCCAGAAGAAAACTGAATGTTGAAGGAAATATTTTTCTCCTCATCAGTGGATCAAATAGTAACTGAATGTATGACGACATTGAAGAGGGAAAAGTGAAATGGCTTTGAGTTTCAAAGAAAACAATTGTTTGCTGAGATGTAGGATATTTAGAAGTAATTATCCATGATGGCTTCATATATTGTTGTGGATACGGTATCTTATTTTCCATGTAATTATTGTCCTTACACATTTTACACATCATGTCCCTGATAGCATTAAAACATCAAACATTCTATACAACTCAACAATTGGAGTATATCAATACACAGTCCTATGTAGAATGAAGTCAAATGTAATTACTGTAAGTTCTCTGTCCCCTGTGGTATCTGATGTCTGGCCGTATAATGACTGACCTATTTACCTCCCTATTGTTAGCCAGCTGAGAGTCACCCTGTGAACTTGAGTGTGCAAATTATAGCATGGACTATTAAACTGTCCACTAACACAACAGGAGTGATTTCATTGCAGGAGGAACAAAAGCCATAGTCTGACAAGGCAATAAAAGGGCTGAAGGAGTCAAATGCAAATCAGTTCCACATGACTTTAGGTGGGTGTATTCAAAACCCTGCAACAATTATGATGCCACATGGGTAGTAGTGGCATTGTAAAAGCAGAACAAAATAGTCTTGGCTTCAGTTCAAAGGATTAAAATTAAAAAGTCTAAAACATTTAAATTGGAGCATTTTCCAATTAGAAACATGTTCTAAACTAAATTTAGGATCATCTCCGCGACGCAGACTGCATTTAAGATCTACACGTGTCAAATTATTCTTAAGGTTCCAATCTGCTATCCACACCAACCGAGCACCGGTTAACACATCATCAGACCTTCACCCTCTGCTGAGGTTAAGATCCAGTCATCTGAAGCCTTAATTAAGAAGTTAATTGAAATAAATAAAGTAAAAATATAAAAATAGTTAAAATTTAAAATCTTATTAAAGCTGTTTAATGAAAGGCAGCTGTAAACAGGTGTGTCTTCAACCTCGATTTAAAAGAGCTTAAGAGTTTCAGCACACCTGCAGTTTTCTGGGAGTTTGTTCCAGATATAAGGAGCATAGAAACTGAACGCTGCTTCTCCGTGTTTGGTTCTGACTCTGGGGATAGAGAGCAGACCTGTCCCAGACGACCTGAGCGGTCTGGATGGTTCGTAATTAATCAGGAGGTCACTAATGTATTTTGGCCCTAAACCTTTAAGCGCTTTATAAACCAGCAGCAGGATTTTAAAGTCTATTCTCTGACAGACTGGGAGCCAGTGTAAGGACCTCAGAACTGGACTGATGTGATCCATTTTCTTGGTTTTGGTGAGGACTCAGCGTTCTGGATCAGCTGCAGTTGTCTGACTGATTTTTTCGGCAGACCTGTAAAGACACTGTTACAGTCATCAAGACGACTGAAGATAAAAGCATGGACAAGTTTTTCCAGGTCCTGCTGGGACATAAGTCCTCTAATTCTTGATATGTTCTTCTTCTTCTTCTGTTTTCTTTTGTCTCTTGTCCTTGGCAGAGAGAACTGATGGTTGAGGCAGGGAGTAAAATATGTTCAGGCAAAATCCATCTGCCTTAAAAAGATGTCTGCGTTCCCAGAAAATGTTAAAATTGTTAATAAAATTCACCGAATGGGCATTACAACCAACAACCTGTTGAATCTCTCCTCTGCTCTTCTGACTGGTGGTGTGGGGCCGCTGATAAACACATCCACATCCAAGGGGCTGACCATCCTCAGCAGACCAGTGGAAGTCCTGCTTCAAGACTTCTGATTGTTGTTTTGTGACATCATTTGACCCAATGTGCAGTATGACATTCTTCACAGCCGGGTGTTCAGCCACAATATGCATAAATCAGAGACCATATCTCTGGGAAAACACAGTACTTCTGGTGGTAATGTGTTGTCATTCCCGCACAGTCCGTTCACTTCCACATTCACTTCTAGATGATTCATCTTTGTCTCCAGCACTGCAATTTTCTGAAGAAGTTTATGGTAATCGTCCTTGGAGAAGGGAGGCATCTTGTTGCTGATTACCTTTAGCTGTGTACAGCGTTTCAAAGTACTGCGGCACAGGCTTGTGCTTTTGTCAGGCCACAGTCGTGTAGCGATGCAGAGGTCAAAAAATGTAAAAAAAATATGGCTAAAGACCTCCTGTATCGATCAAAAAAATACAGTCCTGAGGATTTGGAAATGTCCAGGGCCGGCTGTCGATTAAATTAGGTTTAGAAAAAAGCCGATTTCAGCAAAAGAATGTAAGCAAAGCAGAGAGCAAGAAGAAAAGAGTCTGCACTGTCTGCACTGTCTGCACTGTAAGAAAGCAGTGGGCAGTAATGGGTCAATTTCAGAATAAAGCAAAAACGGGTAGTTTTAGATGGCAGGGCGCCTACTTCCTCTCCCCTGAATCTGACTCAGAGAGTATAACGACATAATGTTTGCATACTGTGCTACACTGATTGCCACTTTGACCATTATTGTATGCAGAGCTGTGATGTCAATCAAATGTGATTTGCCACACTCACACTTCCTTCAGACATGGTTTAAACAGCAAATAATACTGTTTTAAAAAAATTAATTTATGTTGTGCTTGATAATATGCATTGATATCATAAATGCATTTCCACTATTTCAAGACCCATTTTTAGAAGCCTTAACCTCTAGCTCAATCTGTTAAAACACTTGACAAAGGACAATGAAGCAAGGAGACAAACTTAAGCTGTTCAATATGTTCCAAAGTTGGTCTTTCTTGTTCAGTCTTATGAAGAGTCAGCTGTAGAGATGCTTCTGAGCTGACAGGTGACAGATGTGAGCTGTACTTAGTAGCACTCTGCTTACCTCAACAGCAGCTTTGGCTCGCTCAAACTCCTCCTCCAGGGACTGATTCCTGGACAAGAGGGCGCTGCCCAACCGCTGCTCCTTATTTAGGCGAGCCTGTCACACACACACACACACAAACATTTTATTATACAAATTTACTCTTTCAAAATCCATTTAACAGCTTACCATTTGCAAACAATATCACAATTATCATACGCATACACACACACACACACACACACACACACACACACACACACACACACACACACACACACACACACACACACACTCAGCACACATATACACACCTACATAGCAACACATCACACACACATTGTAAGCTTAAGGTTGAGACAGACAGGGAGAGTGTGCAGGGTCAGCCATCTCCGCTTTCTCAGGGGCCAGTAAATATCCCTGCCTCGACAAAGCCTCTGACATGCTTAGGAAGGCCAGCAGAATCATTGATGTCAGCATCTCACCCTACCCCTCATCTGAATGCCACTCTTCTCCCCCCCCCCATACCTCCCCCTTTCCCATGCACCTGCACATGCAAAATCAAACCTGCAAATGCTGATTTGACTTGCACATAAAGCTTCACTCTGCTATTCAAATGGTAATCAGTAGTTTACACTCGAGGTTTTGCAAAACAAGTGTATGCAGTAGTTTACATGATTTCAGACTGCATCTGCACAAGATACTGCAAGGGGTAATTACATTTTCAGATGCACTTCCATGCTCTGATATGTTATGAACCAAGATTTCTGTAAAATGATAAAAACTGTACAGTAGGTAGGGCTAGTGAATCCAGTATAGTCTGAGGATGTGTGGAATCAGTGGCTTCCCCCTGAGGGGCCAGCTAGTACCTGTTAAAACAGACCGCCATTATGCAAGATTAATTGAGGTCACGTAATCTCACTATTAATGGATGAAGAAGTAATTGCCTCATCCATTCAATGTAGATAATCATATTTATTTCCTATTTACGCCAACAAAAGGCATGCCGTGTATAGAGAGAATCATCTTTGCTGTGGTTTGTGTAGAAACTAAAATTTTCTGTTGTAGTGTATTTAACGGAAAAATCAAACCAAAGAGAAACTATAAACAAAACAAGTGTCATACCCACAAAGTTCTAAAAAGTCTTGCATCAACTAAACTAGAGAGTTTTTAAAACCATGATTAAGGATCATTTGACGACTGTTTTCACATGTTTCTCTGCTTAAGGCTTCTGATTTGTTGATCAATGTAATATTTGTTTATTGTCTGTCTTTGTTCTATGTCTGAAACTTTCATGCTGCTGTCTTTGCCAGGCCTCTTGAAAAAGAAATAGTATATCTCACAAGAATTTTCCTGGTTAGGTAAAGGTAAATTAAATCAAATCAAATTTAAAAATAAAAATCAGGACAATATTCAAGGTTGACGTCAGTCTCAGCCCTCTTTCAAGGGGATGGCACAAGTTTTTCTGCCACACATAAACACATAATTCTCAAAAAGATAAACAAGATTATGATATCCGATGTGTTTAGCTGTTTGTTTGTATTCCAAATATAAACTAATCTTGTTTAAACAGGCTTTGTTTGTGTGCAGACAAATTCATGGAGCTAGATGACATGGAAAATAGAAAGTAGGACTTCAAGAATTAATCCATAGAATCGATAAAAATGTATTATTAGTGCGTGCAAAAAATGTGATTATCCATTCGTTGTGTCGCGCGATTATTAAGTCCCTGGCCATCATGGAACTGTTCACTTCAGATGCAAAATTTGAGCTGAGTGTTGTACAGCACTTTCTTAGCGTAAACTGTGTTCAAATGTGCTTTATAGATAACTTTACTTTCATGTATTACAATGATGGCAATAATTTAATGATTATATTTTTCCATGAGATTTAGGCAGGCTAAAAATAGATGATTGATTATGAAAACTCAGACGAAACTGAATTTTGGTTTTCAGAGGAGATGGGAATGTATGTGATAGGCTGTCGGACTTTCAAAATCCATGATATTTTCCACCACTGTGGGTCTTAAGATGTCCCTGAAATACACTGATGACAAGTTTCAACGAGGTAACAATAACCTGGCCAAGCAGTGAGTGACTAAGGTTTGTATGGTATCAATGGTATCATAATATCAATAACTTTTGAAGGCTTCCCTTTATAAAGGTGTATGGAAAGCTGTTTGATGGATTAAAAATGTAGCGCTTTTGTGCTAAAATGTATGCCCAGAGTAGTAATAAAAGTTATCTTACAACACTGTGAAAGTACTCCACTACAAGTAAAAGTCCTCCATTCAAAGTATATCAGTAATTTCACCAGTATGATGTTAAATGTGAGTGAGGAGAGAGGTAAAGCAAAAATCTTTTACACACATATAGCATATATTTGTTTTTGTTTTTATGTTAGTCCATGGCCTGTTGAATGATGTAGCGAAGCCTGTCAACATTAGTTTACAGGGGTGAATACACATTTTTTTTTAAATTTAAAATCCCATTAATTAAGGAAAAAAACAGCAGATTAATGAATATTAAAATAATCATAATTTGCAGCCCTTATAAACACATAGGATCAGACACCTTTGGTTAAACGTTACCCTGTTTGGATGTTTAGAGGTATGACATATTAATGCATTTGGCAAAAAAAAAAAAACACCAACAGAGTTCAGACCTTTTTTTAAAAAAAACAACATGAACCCAATCAGCTAATGTTGCATGTTAATTATTTGCTCCCCACACTTGTAGATTGTGTAGATGTAGATTGTTGTAGATTAGTGATAACTAATCTAATCCCAGCTGGGCATTCTCACATTTAATTGGTTCCTTGTTGTAGTTAATTCCAAGTACCAGCTCAATGGATATTTCTTTAACTTGAGAAAAACAATGCTGGGCAGGTCTTCTTTTGCCTGTTTATAGTTGTTAACTATGGTTGGATTTTGGTTTTTCTGCAATCCGTAGCCTAACATATTTCCTCTTCATAGAGATGATATTTAATAGTATCACACGAGAGGAAGTGATGTACTGGAAGATAACCACAGCAGTGCTGATATTCATCTCAACCTCAATGTGATATTGCATTTATGCGAAAGATATACAAGCAGAAAATAATAAATACTAAAACTTCACAACAGATTCATTTGAACTGCACCAACCCATATATTTTACCAATTTAACTGAAACTGGACTGTCTACTGCACTCTTGCTACTCTGTCCGTGTCCATGGTTACCACACAACAGTAGTATGAACATTTACTTGTGTGTTAAAAGTAATGACTTGTATCAAAAAACTGGTGAAGTTAGAGTCTGCTGTGAGATCCTTTTTGAGATTGAAGCTGAATACTTTTGCATGTTTTTGTGGTGTGGGTTTAGTGTAGGCCTGTATTAATATGGAGTAACACAAACATCGCTCTTCTTTGCATGCATTTCCTGTGTGGTACCTGGCAAGCAGAAAACTAAAACCACTCTTCGTAAGCTACTATGTAACTCCTGAGCTAAACAAAATGTGTTTAATTTGCCAACAACACCCTCTTATTTGGACAGTTAATCCAAAATCTATTATTTATCAGACTGCTGAATGGGTGATGTATGTTTAGCTACTTTGGTAAGATAAGCTCTAATGGGCCTGATGAATAATTTATTGGCTATTAATCTAATAACGGTGTCTGGAAACAAGACCCCTTATGCAGACCTACACAGAGACATCAACTCGGGGAAAGCACTTGACATTTGGACCTCATAGCACCACAAAGGAACAATCTTAATGTCAACAGTACATCAGAATTTTCTTATAAGCACTTTTTTGGCTTCAATGTTATCTCCTCTTTTTTTTATTGTTTGAGTCAAATTTAATGAGATACAGTGATGCTTTTATTTCTGGTGCAAATGTAAAAGTCTTTCAATACCATATGAAAGGATGCATAGGGAGGCTTACATGTCTTCCACTAATATACTGCCTGTTGAGCTGAAATGGAAGAATTGAATGTGTTAGGAGAAAATGATGGCAAAGAATCACACAACATGGTGTCTCAATTTAAAGAAACAGTAATATCAGGCTTCTTTATCATGCGTTAGTACATGCAGTTACATTAATTCTTTCAGGAAAGTCTTGTGAAGGCTTAACCATCAGTCAGAACAATGTTTCTGAGGTATGTAACGGTTTCTCCTCAGAAGGATGTTCATTTCAAATACATAGTGATCATTACTGCCTGCTCCTTTTGTGATGAGCACTTACTTGAGATGCTAGGGCAGCCTCTGGATCCGCTTTGGTATTTACTTCTAGGGAGTTCTTATTCGATGGCTCTAATTGGGATTTACAGTCGATGGACCTAAAGCAGAAGAGAGAGAGAGAGATTGTTTACATTAAAAGGGAACATTGCACTAAACCTTATGTGATTTTTCTACATACAATATCTAAATATTTCTATACTTGAAATCAGGGCCAACTTGGTAAATTGGAATTTTTGTTCATCCTTAAAATAAATCCAAGAGAACCTAAACTTTTTACTGTATTCACTTGCCTAAAGGACATGGGCTTATCAACAATAAAAACAACCAATTGCACCTGAATCCATTGGATGAGCTGCATTTTCACTTTCCCACAACCTGCTGTTGTTATCCAACGTTGAGCCAATGTTTCTCATTGTATTTTCTGTCAAACTTGTATTCTCTTTAACAGACCAAGTTGAGAACTTTTCTTTTGCTTTCCCCCCCTCTGTTCTGATTCCTGATTGTCGTCCTTGTCCGTTTTTTAAATACTTTTTCTCTATACCGTCCTTGAATTGTTTCACTTATTCAGACTGGCTTCTCTGGTTGTCTTCATTGCCTGCCTCACTTTTCATAAACCTTGAGCTTAGTGTGAATAGCATCACCACTGCATCAGTCGTCTGCATTTGGGTCTTCAATTAAGTGAGACTACCTCTGAATGCAACATTATAAGTTGTATAAGTGTTTTTAAACTCAGTGCCCTTCCCCTGTTCAATGTTTTTTTTTATTTACAACATTGTAACAACACTGTAGATTATAGGAAAATGCAAAATGTTGCTACCATGTTAAAGCCTGTAAGAAAAATGCCTACCAGAGAAACTCATTGGAGGAGTTTTTTGAAGAACGCCTTCTTTCTAACTTCCATTTCCTGTTGCCATTCCTTTCAGGGTTTGGGTTCAGCTCTTCCCATTTATCCAATGGTGAACCAATCGTCACTTGTGAAAGTAAGCAAATGATAGGAAAATTAAAAAAACATGCTTTTTAAGCAAAAGATTCTCATTTGAGGTAAAATATTGCATTTCAAAAACATGTCATCAAATCTATCACTGTGGAGTAAGGGTGGCTGATGGATGATGTAGAGAAAGTCTATTTATTTGTTAATTTGGACAATGTTCATGTGTTCTTGACTATTTGATCTCTGTGGATGTCCTTACAAAAGATGCCCAGAATTGTTTGAAGACGTGGACTTTTGCAGATAAATTATGCCAAGCTAATAATAAATCTCATTGTCATGAATTATTCAGTACAACATACTCAATCTGCATAATGAGTTCTTATTAAAGACTTTAACCTTTTCAATAGGCAAATAAGAAACATATTGGCTGTTTCCTTTTGAATGTCTTTAAAGATAATCCCTATCATTACAGTAAATGGCTTGCTCTTTCTCTGCCTATAAGTGAATATTTGTGAGGTTAGTTCCTCTGGGGATGGTGGAGTAAGAGATGTAGGATGTTTCGGGATTATGTAGAAATTGGTTAAATGCAAGACAACGCAGTCCAGGGAGATTTTCCAAGAGTTTCAGAGTTCTCCTAATACAGTTGCTGGATTTTTAGTGCACACCAAGTTAAGTTATAGTCTGCATCACTGTCCTTTTAGAAGAATACATTTTGCTCGTAGACTGAAATGTATTTAAGGTATTTAGAGTCAGTTAGATGTATCGGTACACCATAAGAAAAGTAACAAACCAATTTACAATCTGTCTCTACCTGAATCTATGGACGCCCTCTCAGGGGTTCTCATGCTTGGTCCTGTCTGTTCTATTTCCACCTGGATCAGCTCGGTCTCATCCGTCTTCTTCCTGTGAGCGTTTTTCTTCAGGCTGTTGCCGCGGGACGACAGCGGACTCCTCCTGTTCTTGATGGTTTTCCTATCACCAGGTTCACTCAGATCCAGCAGGTCCAGTGTTGAAGACAGAACTGTGAGGGACATGGCATCAGTATTTAAGAAGTCCTCTTTTGCATAATTGCAGTACTTCTCACACGAAAATATATTTCGGCCGTCTGCCCAGACAGCAACCAAGGTAGATTTGGCAACCCGTTCAAACTATTTTTTTCTGACAAAACACTAAATAGAGTGGAGAATACAAATAATTAAAAACCCCACTAGTAATAAATCAATGCACCTCTTCAAACTATACTAAGAAATGATGCCTGCTTCTCTTTCTTTTTCTTCTTCCTTCTTTTGTTGCCATTATGATCTGCTTTGAAAAGAAAGATTAAATATTAGAATTGTGAGTCATGGTTATCGCAAGGATTTTTTTTTGCTTAACCCGAACCTCGATAGCTTTCTTTTGTGGTTATGTCAAGGTAGTTTTCTTTTCTGTCTCTAAGCATGTGTCATACTCTATGAACTTAGCTTTCTCTTTGTAACAAAGAGAACAGCTGGCTTTCCTTATTTTACAGCAGGAAGCTTTGATTTTGATCTACGCTTTTTCTGACAGTGAGAAAGCTGTCAAAGGTACTTAAGATGTCAGGAAATGTTACCTCTAGTTGGACATGTAAGAAATGTGCTGCTGCTCTTTAAATATAGTCTAAATATGCTACTCGCTGCTGCACTGTTGGATGAGGATAAGGCTGCCCCTTGAGGAGATCAAGTTTGGTCAATTAAGTAATTCAATCTCAGGCTGGCTGAGAGGCAAAGGACAGAGCAGTCTGTCGGGGGCTCAACTTTTGTCTGCTGTCGTCTTGCATTGTGATAAAAGTAAACGCTTATTTTCGGGTTTCATTAAAACCAAGAAGTGGATTGTCTGTGTGAGTAATAACTTTTAATTCTTCCTTCTGTTTCCGCTAGATTTGTTTAATGGTATCAAACCAATAATATACTTCCCCTCCAATTCTGGTTTTAATATTCTTTTTTCTTCTATGATTTAAAAGGTTGTGGTTTTAGTCAGACAATCATTACATTCTGCATATGTCTTGCTAATATCATCATAATTCAAACTATCTTTTCTCAGTGAAGTGTGTTTTTCCTCCAGTGTATCATTAATTGATATGCCTCTAAAGTAAAACAAGTTTTAACATTTCTTAAATCCATGATATACACAGAACCAAGTTCCTCATATAATCGGTGTTGTTTATGCTCATTTTCCAGGGATATACTTGCTGTCTTGTTGCACAATGAGACTCAACACACATGACTGCATATTTGGTGTGTGCTGCTGTTTCATGACAACCAACTGAGATCAATTGTCGACTGAAATCTCTGCGTAATTAGAGCGCATGCTTGTCTTCCATGCCTTGTGCTCTTCAGATGACAAGTACAAATCAGGGGAGGCACACTCTTGGGAAGGTTGCCAGAAGAGTTTCAACATCAAAAAGAAACACAAAGTTGTTCATGAAAAGGCAAAAATGTCAAAAATATTTTGGCACCCTGGAGTCTACTGGAGATTATGAAACTGGGTAGCTCTGTACTACTACTGTACCAACAAGTACATGTATGATCCAGAAACTTTTGATATAGTATTAATGTAAACTTGATATTTATCTAAGAAGGGGAATAACAAACTAATGCTTTGAATTTGACATGGCTATTGATTTGGCTTTTGCTCTAAAGAATATGTAAAAGCTTGCCACTGTGGATGTTTAGCAAGTTTGTGAAGAGTGATTCCCTTTGCAGCTCTTGTTAGATGAACCTTACATTTTTTGAGTGTTTTCGGTTTTCGGATGAAATAAAAAAAGAACCAATTTTCATTTTTACATGTACAAGAGCGTTTTCTGTTATTCAAAAAAGTGCTAGTTACTGGTTACAGGCTATGATGGACAGTTGCTACTCAGCTGAAGTGTGTTCTTAAGCTTTTGGTCACCTTGACATTTCCAATTAAGTAAACACTTAGATTTCCAATTGTACATACACAAACAACAATGTTTTAAATAAAGAAGAGACTGTTGTTAAATAGATTATTATAACCTCAAGTATCCAGTAGTTCTACAGCAAGAATCATGCATCCTAAGGAAACTCCTGTGGCCATTGAGCCATCACGTCAGAGCAAAGTGCTGACTAAAGAAGTTTCAGTGCAAGGATTGAGGAGAAGGCCTTTGTATAGGGATACAGTGGTGATCAGAGGCTCTTCTTTAATAAATTAGCTTAAGCGTTCAGACAAGTGATGGATAACCTAATCTACGTGAGAAGGACACATACTTGTCTAAACAGCTACCTATTCTTACCTGAGTATATCCAAACCCATGTATCAACAAGACAACCATTCAAAGATGGATTTTTTTTGTTCAATTCTATCCATGTGCAGAGCTAGTCACACACCTCAAAATCAGATGGCACTGAAACTGCATGCAAAGAAAGAGCACACTATAATGTATAGTATGTCCCATATGGATAAGCATATTTATTATGGTAATTATTATTCTTTATTGATTTTCTTTGGCTGCTAATTCCTGTTTAGTGTGGCTTCATAGTACACGTCTTTGATGGTCCATTACAATGTGAAAACAGATGGACATAAAGCACGCCTGAATAGATTGACATACAACCACACGTGAAAATCAACTTCACCCTCTTGTCTCTGAACTGTAGGAGGAAATCATGTAAGATGGAGAAACTAATGTGAGCATGCCGAGTACAAGAAAACCTTTTAGTGCCACTTCCCGGAATAGTATAAAATCTAGATCTTAATAAATAATGTAAACAGGATTGGATCATTTTGTGAATTTTAAAGAACCATGATCAATTAGAGTCAGCCTGCGTCACTGTCAGCAGGAACAGCAGGAAACATTACGGAGACAGACGGTGGAGAGTTTCCCCACAATATTCCCCTTCACTCTGCCAGGCTGATTCAGCACGGCCATCAGGCAGTATGGTGACAACACATGTCAGCTAAGCAATCTGGTTCTGCAAGTAGTTGTTCAAGAGATGTTACAGTTCAGTGATCAAACTCCACCCATGTGGAAACCAGGATGGCATCTGGCATCTGTTCAAGTCAAAACATTCGATTTCTCAAATCCTTACTTTGACCTGGATGATTTTTAGATTACTTATTGTCAGAATTTAAGCTTGTACTGAACATCCGGTGCAACATACATATACATAAAGGGAGACACATATTTCCTGCGTGCTTTAGTGATATAGTTGTCCCCAACTCAAACTAAAAAAAAGCAATCAGCAATTTTGCATGAAAATCTCATTTAGTGACTTGAATTAGTCTCATATTTTACATTTGACTGCTTGTTTAGAACATTTTAATAGACAGAAAACTTGTTTATGATAAGGTTATATAAAAACCAAAGACTTACACAATGACTATTTCCATTTCACTAATGCAAATATCAGATAGTTACATAATAATACACAGTTTAATGGAAAGAAATGTAAAAATTATCCAAAAATGCAATATCTGTTTAACTGCTTGACTAAGAAGGGAACATTGGTATATAGGTACACACAAAAACCTTATATTATGTTACTATTTTCATAACTTTGTCTCTAGTTTTTCTTATTTATTGATTAATTCCGATCTACTCCTTATCTTCATGCACCGCACTATTAATATGAATTTACCTAACAGAAGTGGATAAGATGCACATCTGTATGCCGTTCTGTTTCTTCTCAAATCTGCAGTACATTTGGATGGACATGTGACTATTGTGCAAGAATCAAACACATATACATTTATGGCTCATGTAGTCAAATTAACTCCAATTTCTTCTGTTATCTGAATCTTCTTTGAGACTATTTTCTATCCTTCAAGAAGCATGGAAACCCACAGTAACTGGAAAAGTGGGAACAAAAATGAGCCATAATTAGAATTCACAGTACATTGTCCATCAATGATCCCTTTAAAATGGGCACATAATTGTGTTTTTAATAATCACATAATCTGTGTTTAATTATGTTTAGTGATATATTTTATTTTCAAAGCAGAAGTAAATGACTGTTTGCTACTCAAAACCCTTTGTATTTCAGTTAGATACTGTAGAGTCATTGCACAGTTCAATCCCAAAAAAGCAAATTCAAGATTTACAACTAGTAGTACTGGTTAGCATCCTATGTATTTTTTGCATGCAACCAGTTAAATTGATTGTATTTGCAGATGGAAATGATTGTAATGTACCAGCTGTGTTGGAAGTCAATGGGCGGGAAAGCCCATCACACTTGGTCTCGCAGAGAAAATCGTCGATGGAGGGGCTTAGGAGGGGGCGGCTCTCTTGTTGCTCACTCACCAACTGAAACAGAAAACAGAAAAAACTGTTCAGGCTCTCACTCAGCATGGAAGTCCAATCTTAATGTATATAGGCCATGTTGTGTTAATTAATACTACTAATAATAATAATAATGATAATAATAACACAAATTCTACCAGGAGTTAAAATTTCTGTTTAAAAACCTAGGTGCATGTATTAAGAAAACTGGCTGTCATTTATTTAAATCACCATTGTATTTAATAAGTCATTTTATTATTGAAAGATGGTTATGTTAATATAGTACATGACATGTCACTGAATGAGTCACCATTGAGAAAACGACATAGATTATCTAAGGTGAGTGAAACCTAATGGATGTCCACCATTACTGCTTATCTCACCTTCCAAGTCATGAAAATGCTAATTACCTTGCCTGTGATTCACCAATTTGTATGCATGCCAGTGCAGCTGTGGAATAGCTTACATCCAATTTATGATCAGCACCCTGAAGTCACGATACTCCAGCTGCAGCTGGCCAAAATATGCTAACTAGTGATTCATCATTTTGAGGTGAAAACCAGTTTTGGCCCATAGTGATGGTGAGCCACCTCCACTAACATCAGCCTTTGCAGTGTATAAAATGCTGGCAGCTAACAAACATGACATTTGCTATTGTTGCTCTGCAGACCAAGCTCGCTTACAGAATTTTAATGAAGGTGCTAAAAGATTAATTACCAAGCAAGAATGGACAGCACACAATGCTATATATGAGAGTTGCTGAATGGGTTTTTTATAGTATGTCTACAGAGAGTAGACATGTAAAGTTATCTATACTCTATTGTAATGTAACATTGTTTACCCCATGTGCTCGATATTACACCCTCATTGTTCAGGGTCCTGTAAACCTCACTTCTATTTTTTTAAATATAATAGCTGCTGAAATGATCAAGATTTTTTCTCTCCCGTCCTTGCTTATATTCAATATCTAATAAAGAATTTGAATTAAAACTTTCCATTTACCAAGACCTTGGATACATATATATTACAAAATGACAAAATACAGACATCACCATACAGCTATATTATAATATCAAGTTAAGAAGGCTTTAACACGGCTTATTCTTTCAGGAAGAGGTTTGTACAAATAGTTTTTTAAATGATTAACCTTCAGCATCACATCAAAAAAATGGGTAGGACAAACAATATAGAGGACCCTCTGTTACCATAACCTGCATAATGCAGGCTTTATTGCAAGTACACGTATAAGGATGCATTTATTATCGCTCAGTGCACAACATACAAATGTAACTTTGTGTCTGTATTCTGTGCCTTTATTTTCCAGAAAACCAAAGTTTATGGAGGTATGTAATATGGCAAAGAAGAGAAACTGCTGGAGCGTCAGTAGCCCAGTGGTTAGAGCACCTGCCCCCCCTTAAGGTGACAACAGTCCCTCAAGCGGAAGTCCCAGGTTCAAATCCGACCTGTGGCTCCTTCCCCCAATGTCATTCCCCACTCTCCTCGATTTCTGGCTCTATCCCTTGTCCTATCCCAAAATAGACCCTAAAAATAATTCATAAGAGAAACCGCTATGTCCTGGAAAGTGACAACATAATATGAGAAGTAGAAAGGAATACAATTGTGTTGTTTGGCAGCCTGAAAAGTGGGATTGAATGGCATCAAAACAAAAACCATTTTTGGAAGGAAATCTCTTCTGTCTGGTTTGCGGCCCGATTCCAGCGGAGGTTTTAATATTTAATTTACGCATGCATGATACGTTACTTGTATAGTCTAGGCTATGATACAATACTTTTTACATTCAGGTTAAAAACAAGTGCTTAATATCGCAAAAAAAAGTCCAGTCCGGGGTTGTTCAGCTTCAATTTCTCAAGTGGCGGTGGACAGAGACGAACCTGGACCTGTGTCAGAGATGGGTAATGGTAAATATTTAATAACCTAGACTACTAGTATTTTGTAGCCCTGTCCATATCAAACAAATAAATAATTGCAAAGATGCAGAGTTTATTGATATTATTTTATTTATTTTCCAGATAATTAACCCCCGCAGGCACAAATGGCCTCCAGCCGTCGGCTGCACAAACTAGCCTGGTGACCAGCCCCACTGAGACCGGCAATGGTGGGTGCCTGTCCTCCTTCTCCAGTGCTGGCCAACCGACACGACTCTGGGTCCATTCTGAAGAGGTCCTAGAGAGACAGACAGAGATGTCGGTCAAGGGCGGAGAGAAACCTCTTTCTACTTGTCATTAATGTGACTTGAGAAGAGGTGACTGAAAACCTGAAACGTTCTGCATCAATTTAATAAAGTGTTTGACCAAACGTTGTGTAATGTCTAATTGTCATCTGAATAGCCTATTTCCAAACATAAGAATTGAAGACTTACGTTTTAGAAGAGCTGGATGAAGTCCTGTCAACGTCTTAAAGCCCCAGGATGAAGTTAATTGTTATTTTGTCACATGTAGCCCGGCTTAAATGCGTCTGTTGTGCGCAATTACGCATGTGGTACAGCAGCTTATGACATTGTTATTTAATTCTCTGATAAATTGTGATCTAACATTAATTAAAGTTCCGTGTATTTAAATTATCAGCAGTTACACACACTCACAGAAACACACACACACACACACACACACACACACACACACACACACACATGCAGTTCATGTAGTAAAATTGTTACGAGTAAAACAGCCGTCATCCTGACAAATTTGCTTTAATCAAATTCATTTAAAAGTAAAATTGTTCATTTTGCCAGATAATATCCATCAAAGAGATAATAAAAACAAATATGCTTTGAGGATAATTACCCATGTTATGAGATTTAATTTATAAATTTACTGTAATTACACAAAAGAAGCACAACATTTTTCTGCATACAAAAAATTCAAACAAAAAACCACATGAAAGATCATTATGTTGTTGGGTATTTTTGCTGCACTGTAAGATTGCTGATCCAGCACAGGTAATTAGAATATTTGCTTTGCTGGCATCAGAATACAGCTTCGGTTCATGTGAAGTCTCACAGTGTGAAGTAACCCGATTTCATCCTCTGCTGCTGCCTGCCCAGCCATTCATGCATTTCCTCCCCAATTTTCAATGCACATGACAAATCACACAGGGATAAACTTGTTTTTAAAGGTCGCTTGTATTCGGTAATTTACACTCTGCTTGTTCAGGGAAAGTGTAATTGTAGGCTGAGGCGGTAAACCATTGAATCTATTACAATGGTTATTATTGTGAAAGAGGAAGAAGCCTTATTTAATCTCTGCTTAATAAAAGCTAAGAGTTACCATTAAACCCTTGTCACTGTATTGACTGAAGACATAAATAATGCGATTAAGGTAAATAAAACAGCAGTATTAATCCACCATTAAAATTAGTCATACCCAAACACTTTTTCAGTTTGAGTCTTAGTGTTAGTTGTTAGTTAGCTTCATAGCAGATCAGTATGTCACAAGGCAGGAAAAGGAGCCTATTTTCTCCAAAACAAATACTAATTATACACACAGTATTTTACTATGGTACTTATCAATATTGATTTGGTCAACTCACATATGCAACCATTGTAAACATTTTAACAACTTAATTACCAAAATAATCATCTATAAAGTTTGTCTAGTCTAATGTCTGACAGGTGGTGTTTAATGTAAGTGTAAACTGATTATTGTATAAAGTTGACATAAAAATAAATCCCACAAGGCTCTGGGACTACGTGATAGAGACATGTCTGCGCTTTATTGTTTTATAAACAATTAATATGATAAATAAATCAAATACATAAACCTTAGCTAAACCTATCAATGTTTTTTTTTTAAGTTAGTTAGTTTTAATAGTTTTCTTTAATGGATTCAATGTACAGATGTATCCGTAACTATATATACAAGCAGGGTCCGAAATGAACTCACAGGCCAAGGTGGCGGAGAGAGAGAAGCTAACAGTGTAAATAAATTCATACATGCACACTTTTACAGTGGCTGAATTGATGGAAACCAGAGAAGCATCTGTCAATGCCTGTCAATGAATAACATTTTTTATTTACAAAGCATCTATTGGAGGACATTCAAGAGTTACTCTACATTAAACAGAGATTCTTGGATAAATCCCCTGTAGTCTGTGTAAAAATTCCCCACACAATAGATGATCTTGGAGCTCTCTTTTTATTTTTTAGCATTAAAAATGTCCTCTAAATGCAGGCTACAGCTGTCCCTGCAGGGTATCTGTTTTTGATGGTTTGGCTGAATGACTGAAGGTCACTACTGCCAAGGAGCTGAATGCTGCACATTTGCAGCAAGCCGTAATCTCAAAGTAACATATTTAATTCATAAAAAATGTTTAAGAGTAATGACAGATGTTAACAGAATCTTGGCTTTCAGCCCTTCTGAGTCATATTTAGTGTTGAAAGTTGGCAGCATTGTCATATTCCCAGTAAAATATAACTGTGTTAACCTTTATGTTGTCCTCAGGTCTTTTTTTACCCATTTTCAAAGTCTTAATTTAAAAATAATATGGATTTTTTCATCTAATTGCCTAAAAACGACATGCATGGTTCCCTACCACGCCCTTTGCAAATGTCCTTCATGATGAAAACTTACAATGAATTATGAGTGTTTTAAAACTAGCTTTTGTTTTCTTCGGGGGGAAAAGAATGACCTAGGGGGCTATGGTGCTAAGGGTCATCCAATTGTGTTTTTGCAGAAGATGTACACACACACACTGAACACACAAATCAAAGTTGATATGTCAAACTGATTTCATTACAACTTTTTCTTGAATGATGAGCTTCTAGACAACAAGCGCACACAGACAAAGACATACACACTCAGACACACAAACTTCAAATCTGCAGACACGTATAAATGGTTCCATTACTACTTTTCCCTGAACTCTGGGGACCCAAACTTTGAGACAACACACATACCATAAACTGTTTGACACGCACACACACACACACACACACACACACACACACACACACACTCACACACTCACACACACACACACACAGACACACACCATAGACTGTATAAGACATAAACACACACTCAGACACACACACACACACAAAAAACCCCTTCAACAGAAGCAGTGACCCACAGGTAATGTGATGGGGCAATTGATCACACTGATTTTCTCCAGCAGAACACAGAGAGACACACACAGATATAAAAACACAGTCACAACTTTAAAGCTGCACCTTTGTAAAAACTGTTCATATTGGACCTTTTGATGTGCTTTTCTGCCTTTGGGACAATATAAACAATAGAAAAAAATCAAAAGGCAACAAAACCCCCAGCGTTTGGATAATTTCACATTTGAGTCTGAGACAGAAACATGGAGAGGTGCTATACTGCTTCATAGGCTCTTGATTTTATCTGGACCCCATTGAAGAGGAAAATGACCAGGAGGAATGTGAAGGAGAGGAAGAAGTGTCAGAAGTAGAGGGCAACACTGAAAATTATGATAATGCTTCAGCTGAGAAGGAGGATGACTCAAGAGATGAGGAAGGAGAACATACTGAAATGAAAGATGGTTTCCAGTCAAAGGATGGAAATTTGCTCTGGTCTTCCATTCCTTCAAATGACAGATGACACATGCTGGGGCAGAGAGAGAAAGAAGTCCCCGTTGTCCAACAAGGAATGCAATATTTCGTGCTGATGGCATCAAGTCCAATTTTAAGCTATTTCTCCCGGAGTCAATTCAAAAGATTACCTGGGTCTGTTGGTTGCAGCTTGTGTCTACAGATCCAGTAAAGAAGCTACATTTAGCCTATGGCATGCCCAGTCTGAAAGGACAATTTTTCATGTCACTCAAGGGGTTACATGTAATTTCAAGAGTGATTGATGACAGTTGATGATCTTGCACAAGACGAACATGCTGTGTACGAAACAAACTTGCTGCATCTGATTAACAATCCTGAAGCTGATGTGACAGTGGATGAGTGCTTGGTTCCCTTCAGAGGTCGCTGGGCCTTCAAATCGTTCAAATCAAAAAGTAAACCAAGAAAGTATGGCATAAAAATCTGGGTTGTCTGCAATGCTAGGAAAAACTATGCCTGGAACATGCAAAGTTTCACTGGCAAACCTTTTGATGGACAACCAGAAAAAATGAGTTGATAATATGCCCTTGGACAGGATTTACTGAAGAAAGATGACTTTGGTGGTATTGGTTAGGAAGAACAGACCTGAGCTTCCCCCTGAACTTTTGGCAGCCAGAGAAAGGGCTCGATTCTCATCAGAGTTCACTTTCACTGAGACACATGCACTTGTGTCCTACTGACCCCAAAAAAGAAGAAATGTGCTCCTGATGAACACTTCAAATGGATATACTGCTGTGAGCAGTAAGGAAGACAAAAAGCACCAAATTATCCTGCGCTACAACCAGAACAAAGGGGGAGTCGACAAACCTGGACAAGGTACAGTATTAAACTTTTTTAGGAATATTTATTGTCAATCATACAAATAAAAATGGCTGTCTTCCTGCACACTTGACGTGTCTGCCTACATCTCAACAACAACTAAACCCAGCCTGTTTTCTGTGCTTTTTAGAAAGAATTGAAACAATTCTGAAAACTACATTTTGTCAATGGTTGCAACTAAAGTAAAGATTTTTTTTGTTTTTGTACATGAAATTGATTTTCTCTGTTCTCTGTTTTTTTTTTTTGTATACATTTGAATCAGTCAGATCTGACCTGTTAGTATACTTACTATTATTTGTCAAATACCAGTTCGTAATTATCCATAATAATCCATAAATTATTTTTATTTCGAGAATTACTATTAATGAGGTCCTTCAACCTTTAATTTCATAAACAAGTGTCAAGTTTGGTTATCACTGATAATGACTTTGAACACAATTAGGTGCGACACATAATTATGTGATATAGCTCATGATTTATAACCAGTCAAACCAGATAGGGTCAATTTTAACCCATGAGGACAACAAGACAAAGCCTCTGCCTCACCATGTGTTTAGCTCTAAATTACAAATGTTAGCATATTACCATGCTGAACTCGGATGGTTAATTCACATCCTAAATATTGTATCATGTTAAACATAAGCATGCCTGCATTCAGGGACCGATTCTTTTTATTTACCCGGCACCTTGGCTGTTGTGACAAAAAGTTAATATTGGACTGCATTGCCATTGAGAGCTTTAGACCCTAATTACATTATCAATCAATCAATCACATTTATTTATAAAGCACGTTTAAAAACAGCAACAGCTGACCAAAGTGCTGTACATGAAACAAGAGAGCAATACAGATTCAAAAACAAAACAAAAATAACAAGGCAAAACTCACACATACATGTTTGCTTACACACATGCACACAGAATACTAACAATATAATTAGACAATAATATTATAAGACATTTGATAGAAGTACATTTGAAAGAAGTATAAGCAACCTAACTAGGACTCAAAGACCAACGTGTAGAAATGTGTTTTGAGGCGGGACTTAAAAGATTCCACAGAGGGGGCAGACCTGACTGAGGGAGGAAGGCTGTTCCACAAGTGAGGGGCCTTGACCGCAAAGGCTCGGTCACCTCGAAGTTTAAAGTGAGAGTGAGGTACAGCTAGGAGGCCCATGTTAGAGGATCTGAGGGGCCTGGCTGTTGTGTAGGGGCTGATAATATAAGAGGGTACCAGGCCATTTAGTGCTTTAAAAATAAACAATGCAACCTTAAAATCAATTCTGTAACGAATTGGAAGCCAGTGAAGAGAGGCTAAAACAGGACTGATATGCTCCCTTTTACGTGAGCCAGTAAGCAGCCTGGCTGCAGCATTTTGAACCAGTTGCAGTCGTGATAGGAATGACTGGCTGATCCCCGAGTACAGGGAGTTACAGTAGTCGAGACGGGACGAGATGAAGTCATGAAAGGAGAGGATAGGTTTAAGTTTCGAGATGGTTCTTAGCTGAAAGAAACTGGTTTTAACTACTGAATTGATCTGGTATTCAAATGTGAAGGCGGAATCAAATATTACTCCAAGGTTCTTAGCGTGTGGCTTGATGAGGGAGGAAAGATGACCTAAGCTGCTTGGGACCTGTTTTATGGCTTCGGAGGGTCCAAAAAGAACCACTTCAGTTTTGTTCTCATTCAGCTGTAAGAGATTCTGGGCCATCCAGCATTTGATGTCTTCCAGGCACTGTGTAAGAGAATTTCAGTCTGATTGATTTTTTGGGTTTATGGGTAGGTATAGTTGGGTATCATCTGCGTAACAGTGATAAGAAATGTTGTGCTTTTCCATGATTTATTGAAACGGGAGCATGTAAATGGAGAAAAGAATAGGGCCTAGGATGGAGCCTTGAGGTACCCCGCAGGACAGATTGGCTGTAAAGGAAGAGGAATTGCCTATGTTCACTGAGAACGTTCTATTTTTTAAATAGGAGATGAACCAATTCAGGGCGGAGCCTCCAACACCAACCGTATATAAGGCGATCAATTAGAGTGGCGTGATTGACGGTATCAAAAGCGGCACTCAAGTCCAATAAAACCAGGACAGCACAGTTTCCTGAATCGACTGTGAGTCAGAGATCATTATGGACTTTTAGTAAGGCGGACTCAGTACTGTGAGCTACCCTGAAACCTGACTGAAATTTATCAAGTATATTATTTTGGTGAAGGTAGGGCAAAAGTTTGTGCAGAACAACCTTTTCTAGTATTTTGGAGAGGAAAGGTAGTTTTGAAATGGTTTCTTTAACAGAGGCTGCACCACAGCATGTTTAAGAAAGGCTGGGACTTTGCCGAATGCCAAGGAGCTGTTTACAATTGAGAGGATACTTGGCCCAATGGAGTCAAAGGCCTCCTTAACAAGACGAGTAGGAACTATGTCATGCGGGCAGGTTGTAGATTTCATGTTAAAAACAGTTTCTTTAAGTGAGGCTAGTGAGATGGGCTCAAACCAGTTCAACTGGGCAGAGCGAATAAGAGAGACAGAAACATCCATCGTTGGTACTTCAATGCTCTTTCGAATGCTTTCAACTTTACCAGTGAAGAACTTCAAGAAGTCGTCACATTTACTTAACGGCACACCTTGGGTGATTCTGGTAGACGGACAGATGAGAGAATTTATGGTACTAAAGAGGACCTTAGGGTTATGGTAGTTCTTTGAAATAATGTCAGAGAAATGTTTTGCTCTTGCTGCCTTAACTGCTTGCTGGTACCTTAACAGCTGGTCCTTTAAGATATCATAGGAAATCTGGAGCTTATCCTGCTTCCATTTCCGCTCGGCTTTACGACAATCGCTCCTTAAGGCTCTAGTTGTGTCAGTGAGCCAAGGTTGAGATTTTGGTTCAGGTTTTTTTGATTTAAAGGGAGCAATGGCCTCTAGAATGGAGGAGCAGGTGGAATTAAATAAGGTACTGAGTTCCTCTGTGCTGAGCTCGGGAGGTGAGGCCTCAATGATGAGAATGTCTGGGGCAGCTATGAGGGCAGCTGAAAAAATACTAGCGGTAGAGGAGTTAATGTGGCCAGAGCAGCGAACAGGAAGGAGAACAGTTGACTGAGAAACAGGTCGAGAAACATTAAACATAATTACACTGTGATCTGAGAGGTGAGGGTCAATTATTTCCATATTAAAAACAGGACAACCAGTTGTCAAAACTAAATCAAGTGTGTGCCCAAGTTTATGGGTGGGACCAGTTACATGCTGTGTGAAATTAAAAGAGTCAATTAAATTAAGAAATTCACCAACCAGTGGTTTGGAAGGACAGCACACAGGGATATTAAAATCACCAAGAATCAGCACGCTGTCATATTTCGACATTATCTGAGATAAGAGCTCTGCAAATTGAGGAGCGGCCCCGCCACATTAGCATTCAGTGCAAATTAATAGTGATAATCTGATTTTGTTTTGAGCTTATTCTGAAAGAAATGTCACATTTCACAGAAATGTTTTGACCTGAAAGTTGAGTCATAACTTTTAGGGACCAAGGATGGAGCTGTGTGTCACATCTTGCTCTCTCCTAATGAAGGACATTGCATTATCTGCACCGCACGCAGCATGATTGTTGTTGATGTTCTTCAAAGCACTTCTTGCGATTGCCATTGGGGCCAATTTTAAATAATGGTTCTAGAAAAGATGAGACCTCTGCATTTTCCTCTTCTAATCATCCAGAAAATGGGGACAGAACATCTCCTGTGTTCATCTGGGGAAATGCATCAGGCACTTTGATAGCAGGTAACATAGAAACGCCAATTATCGTTTCCCTCCTGAGCTGCTTGCTCATTACTCTCACTTGGAGAAGGATATCGTTTTCCCTGCCATTTTTTCTCCTTTGTTCCCATCTTGTTAAACCGTTTTCCTCTTCTCCTATGCAAAGCACCTTGTTTACAAGTGCTTAAAGGAGAATAAAGAAAATGATGTAATGGAAAACTTCAGCTAATTGTGCCGCTTGGGCTTTTAAGGGAGCGGTGTAGCAGTTGAACTTGTCAGAGTTTTGAAGGTGAGGAGGTTGAGGTTAGGACAGGAGGAGGTGGAGAGGATAGAAAACACCACATTCAAGAAAAGGTGTAAATATCAAAGACTGACTGTTGTTAGATTAAACCTGGAAATAATTCCAGCAATTGTTGTCATGGATACTAAAAGACACTATTTTGCATCATGTGTTGTTTATCTGTGGTTTAATTTGTGATCAGGATTTAAAGCATTACTAATAAATGATATGATTTCACTCTTAATGCTGAACAATTTGATTGATTCTGACATCATAAGAGCATGTTGTTTACTCTTTAGAGCGGTCTTGAAGCTGTTGCTGTGGGTGGTGATGAACTGTTCCACGCACTCCCTCAGGCCTTCATACTGTAGTTAAACAGATATTTATGACTCATCACCAATGTTTTTGCATGATATGTCCTAAGGCTACAAAGTCTGAAAGGACTTTGTCGAACTTTTTCTTTATTTGTGTATTCATGTTTTCTTAAGAATAAGGCAATCATTTTCTTTTGTTATCTGTTATTCAGCAAACCCCATGAAAAGACTGAAACCAACAGAGCAAAAGTAGTTTTCTATACTCTCCTATTTCCCAACCCTCCCTTTGGTCCCCGCACCTGTTTACTTCAGAGGTTAGCAGGTAACTACTACCTTTTAAAAATATATATATATTTTAAACTAACTGGCCACTACCTTGGCTGGTGAGAAAAAGTAATGTGTTTATATTTCCTTTACACAGTGGCTTACTTCTGCCAAGTATACTATAACCCTTTTCACACATAAGGAAATCTCCTGAAAAACTCTGGAGATTAGGCTACCTGGAGGGGCTTTCGGCTATATGTGAACGCAAACAGCCAAATTTTTCACGCTGACTTTACACAGCGTTTCTCCGGCCAGACCCCTAATATTTTTTATAGAAAGTTCGGGTGAGCTGATGTCTGAACGCAAATGACGTTTATATACAGTGACTGCCGAAAGTGTCTGCACGTGACTGCTACGATCTCTGTGCGCGTAATTAAATGGCTGCATTATGTTTTCTGTTCGTCAGTATGTTGTTCTCAGCTCTTTTGTTGATGTTGTCATTCCATTGGATTACACAGAGCATTGATATAAAGGCAAATATTCTCATTATAGCGTTGTGTAGCGGACTCTGTTGCTCCGGCTGCTACTTCCGCATTGTTTATTTACGTCACGTCTTACCTCAGGAAATCCCCCGACCCCCCTCCCCTCTAGTCTCCCGCTGTGAGGAGCATATGTGAACGGCTAGGTTGGGACAATCTCCGGAGCGGTCCTCCTGTTATTATCTAGATATTATCCGGAGTGCATATGTGAAAACGGCTTATGATTATCTTTTTTAAAAGGCAACTTTCAGGTTGGAAACCCCAAGTAAACCAATGGGTAAGAAAATGGTCAAAATATATTTTTGAAGAAATACATGAATTGGTACTCTACAATGACTTCTGGAATGACTTGTTTTTTTTTTACATTTGCTTTTATTGATTATTAACAAATACTGTTATTTAAATGATGCAGCTTTTCATATTACAGTCGGTTGTACTCAGATTTTTAAAAGCACTTTCTGAATAAAATGGGAGTTCAGGTGACTCTAACTGTTTGTATTATTATTATAAATTTTAGCAGTAAAATATGACTATCACTTCACGCAGAGAAAGAGAAGGGGGGGTGAGGAAGAGAAAGAGAGGAGTGAGAGCAATGACAGTTACCTGATACTGTAGACTTACTACTCAGTTTAGCTACGGCGGGTCATAGACCACAAGTCCTCTATGTGATGTATTAAGACGCAATTACCAAAAATAAAATGTTTTAGCAGCTTTACAGAAAATTGACACTTTTTCCTCTAACTTTGTGCCTTTATACCAATATCTAACAGTGTTGCAAAAAAAATTAGAACAGCGGCATGCCGCTTTTGTTTTTGTTTATTGCTTAAATTTTGCAGATGAAGTAATCGGTCCTGAAAATGGTGCCTTAAACCTCTTGTCTCAAAATGTCATTACTAATATTTCACCACTGGATCTTCTTTTATTTCAACCAGCCATTAAATAATAAAGAAAACATGAAACTTATTACTGTAATTCATGTAAACGGGTGTATTTTTCCATTGCGCCTCCTTAAAAGTCTTCATGAATTGGATGGTTGTTTTAACTATGACTAACTACAGAATAAATCTAACATGAGGTTGTGCTCTGACATATTTGCTTCATGTATGTTTTTCTCGGTCATCCTGTCAATATTGATATTTGCCATTAGTAATATACTACAAACAGGTTTGTATCATTGATTTTTGTGACACTGCAGCATGTTGGGGGAAAACAATCGATGTGTCTATATGCTTCAGAAGAACAGCAGTTCTCACATACAGTAGAAAATATATACCAGGGGTTTAACTCCTTGAGATGTTGTAGCTTTATAAAGTTCTTTGAAAACATTTATTTATGTACATGTTATAGTAATTTACATTGCAAGAAACTATGATTTACAGATTTTAAAATGTACTGTTTTTTTTTTTAGAAATACACATAATATCTTGTTGGTGCAAACTCAGCAGTTTCTGTCTGACAGCAGAAATGCTGAAACTTAATTATATCCTTCCACTTCAGTGGTAGCATTATTTTTGGTTGTTTGACAGCTTATAAACCAGACATTGTTAGAAAGGCAAACAAGTATGAAGCATGCTACAGGTTATTAAAAACACAGACAGATATACACAGCAGTACACACACACACACACACACACTGTACAAAAGCAATCAAGCACAGAGCAATACAACTCATATTGGCATGTGGCGCAACGTCTCCAGCCTATAATACTTTAATAGTTAAAAAGCAAAAGAGAAGTGAAAAGCTCAGCAGCGGGTAAACATTAATTTGCTGCAGGATTTTTTTTTTTGTACACAGAGAGTTCAATCAGTAGCTCAATGCCATGCTGTGTGCATTTAGAACATGAATTCATATGCAGTTTGTGCAGAGGATTAGCTGCTTATGAGGTGTAAAAAAAAAGTTCATGGGGAAGTTTTTGTGACCTGATTAGTAATGTTAGAGGAAATTTCTGTGGCCCTCTGGTTAATCCCCCCTTGTACATAAAAAAAATAGACAATGAGTTTTAAGTATGAGATCATTGTGTCAATCTGTCAGAGGCTAATTTGAAAAGATAAAAAAGTTATGTGTATAATTGCAGCAATTAGAGGCTGCCTCTATGGATCATAAGATGACTATTCAGTGTCTGTGTAAATGTAGTGGTGTAGTAAAAGGTTTTATACCCCATAGAGCAGCTGGAAATGAAAGATTTATTGCTTTGTTGTTACAAACAACATTTAAAAGGCTTAAGTAATGAGTTAGTAGACAGTAAAGGTCAGATATAGGACACTCAAAGCTTTGCTGTAGTTTAGTATGACCAACACAGGAGAACGTTCCACTTGGAGGCGGTGGGGGAGGAGGGCGGGGGGAGTTTCTGAAATGGTTCTGCCCACCTTGGTAGTCACTGTGAGGAGGGGCTTCCCTTCTGATGACGCCTTACTGGGTATCTCCTTCAGGACCATGGCAACAGTCTTATCTGCAGCCCTAGAGTCTTTCCCCTACAACAGTGAGATCAACAATGACTTGTGTCAGGAAAGTTGGACAACTCAGAGCTTTTTGCCCCCGTCACGGGGCATCTTAGAGAAAAGACTTAACTTTGTGATGATGGAAATACTGTGTGGGGTCGTCTATAGTAACACAACATCAACTAAAAGACATTTCCACAAGACTATGGTAATGAAAACAAGGTTACTGCACAATGTAGAGGGTATAGACGATGATGAGCATGGTCGTCCACAGCAGAATTTGACAGAATATCATACATAGCTCATTACACAAACCAAAGTATTTCTAGCACTTATGTACAATGTAAGACAGATGAATGTTCACGTCTACCCGGCAGAAGGTTTCAGAGCTACAATATGTATGTAAAAATCCCAAGAGTAAGATTATTGATTAGCTCAAACATCAGTTCTCAGAGTGTTGCACTGAGGTATCTGATGCAACCTTCCAATACCATCAACAATTAGTCTCAAAATAATCCACAATATAATAATCCAAAATATGTTCTGACAATTACAAACAGTGTTTAGGTAGCAGAGAGTTGAATGTAAGTCAAAGCTATCAAAATGTCAACAGTCACTGTTTGTCCACAGATAATTTCTATCATTTTTAAATTGATCTGGAAGACCCAGTATTGGTATATACTTAAATCTTCTTATTGGAATCTGTATCAAGAAGGAAAAAGTGGTATCTGAAAATCTCTAGTGTCAGTAAAATTTAGACAGTTATTTTATCCGTCTTATCACGTCTTTATCCGTGATCAGTTAAAGGGATACTTCACCTGTTGAAACATGAATCTGTATTGACATTGGGTCATATATGTAGTAGAAATGTGAAATACATTTTGAAGTTGGTGCCTTCTTGGCCGAGAAAAGGCAGAAAGTGTCTTTTTGGCTCATGTGGATGAAAGACACCAAATCCCAGAATGCACAGCACCGCAGGCCACTCCCACAGAATCAGAAATACTTTATTAATCCCAGAGGGAAATTCGATCATCACAGTTTCTCCAAAATATACAACATAGCAGTAGAAATATAGTGATAAAACATTTACAGACATATTTACTTCAACACATGAGGCCATTTCCTCAACAGATTCCGAGATTTCTTCCAGAATTGATCTTGGAAATTCCTGGCAGAAAACAGACTCTATGTCTGTGTCCATAGGCAAACAGTGAGAGCACCGACACTACCAGTCCGCCCCAGCTCGAGCCGGCCCCGGCTCCACGTCCTCACCGCCGCCGACAGGCAAGCCTTATGTCTCGGCTGCTGAGCTGGCAGCGGCGGCCAGCAATATAGCAATACAGCCGCGAGACGGTTGCTGCCGACAGGCTGGTCTTGTGTCGCGGAGGCCGGTGTCGCGGCGGCTAGCGGCGGCCAGCAGCCGCAGCAGCCAAAGCGAGGACGACTCAGCTTTCTCCATAGAGCCTGTTAGCATAGCTTCCAAGCAATATGGCGGACGTTAAGTTCCGATTCTGGGAGTGAATTCCCACCCACTGATCTGTGATTGGTCTGTAGCTTCAATGTCGAAAATATGAGGAACTAGCGTTGTAGTTTCACCCCGCTAAACGCAACAGCTTCCAGTGACGCACAAATCGTCATTTTGAGTCACTGGAAGCTCTTTTTCAGACTTAGAAATACAAAGATTTCCCATCTCAGGGGAAAATGAGGGCAGGATGCACGACCATTCAAAATTACTACCAGGTTTCTAATGATACAAAGCTTAATGCAGTATCCCTTTAAACATCATACCCCAAAAGAAAAAAACAGATTAGAATAAAAATGCTTATTCAGAAATAAATTTTATTCACAATGAGAGAATTGTTTTATGTCAATTGTTTTTCAGATCAATATCCATGTACACACTTGATCTATAGTCGTGTCTTCCTGGTTGTGGTAAAACTATTCTTACTATTCATGTCTGCACCTCTCTTCAACTGCGTATGTCTGGAGGTCCTGCAGACTTGCTCTCTCCCCTGTTAATCGATTTCAGGGTAATTATGTACTACTGAGCTTGCAGCTTTTGAAACAGAAGGGAAAAAAAGTTAGAAAAAAGGGAAAATAAAAACTGACCAAAGTGACTGACCAAAGTGTTGGACACGAGAGGAGGAGAGTGAAAACTCTGGCACACAGTGAGGGGTTAGCGGAAGAGATACATCTAGAGACCTGCAGCGACAGCGGCGGTTCTTACAACACAGGCGGAGTCATCTTGTACAGTGACTCTGGCCATGCTTCCCAAAAAACTAAACCCGAAAATAGTAACGGAGGTTTAAACACACTTAAGTTCTGCTTGAAATGGCTCCTACTCCGGAGAAAAACTTTATTGACCCACGCCCATTGACAGAAACATTTCCAAAGAACAGAGATCCGTTTCTCACAAGTTAAAGCACATTTTTGTTTATGTTAACGAGAAAGAACTGAAGCTGTCCCATTGAATAAGACCAGCTCTGTGCATTCCAGAAGTATTTCATTCTGATGACATACTTGATGCATGGACACGCACCTCGCTATCAGATCACTTTATTTAGCCTCCATGTAAACAGTGAAGTTTGACCCTCTAATCAGAATGTTTTTAAATGGATTGAAGAAATTCTGTACATGCAAGACACTCACTGTCTATATTATATTCCATTTGTAGACTCAGAAAAGAAAGCTGTACCGGCTGAACAAGAATCACATTTTAGGCATTTAATCTGGATCTTACACATTTCTAACTCCCATGAAAAATGAATTACTTTTTCACCCCCCCACTGATCATGACACTTAACGTGTGTGCCAGCCCTTGAGAGTTCCCTTGAAAATCTTAATGCTCTTATAAAGTCCTAAAAGCCACCTGCGCCCACTCTCTGGCTCAGTCTCCGTGGGTATAAATGAACAACACCTTAAACCAAGAGGATAACATGAACAGAGGGGCATTCACACACTCAGAGATGATCCAGAAAAGCTCTACTCAAACACTAACATTGTTTTTTTTTGAGTTGGTTTCACTAAATGGCAGATGAAGCTTTTGGAAAAGTGCTGAATGTCATCGCTGTGCCGTATGTGCAGGTATTGTGCGAGCCAACAGTGTCTCACAGTCAGTTTGTAGTGGCTCACATTGTTGGCAGGGCTTGCTGTGTTGTTTTGTATCAACTTTTGCCAAGGTAGCTTTTATTTTTCTAGGAGTGATTACACAGGTAGTGGATAATTTTTGGGCAGACAACTGCAGTGGACAGCTTCGAGGAACTGGATATGCGTTTGCAACTTTGTTTTACAACACAGCAGATGAAAATCTTGACGTTAAGATAATGAAATGCTTGAACCCCGGAGGGTTCTTATTTGAGAGCACTCGAGCTGCAAAGTATGAAATATGAATTATTAACTGTTTAAAAAAAAAAAAAGATGATCTGTTTACAGTGATGGAGCTTAATGAAACAACTTGAACACATTCTCATTTTATTGTTTTCTTTTCTAATACAGCAGAATGTGAAAAAGATTGAATCACTGTGGGGATGTTCTCCAAGATAAAATCAAAAACAAATTATGTTCAGCAGATGAGATTGACTGCAGCATTCTGCAAACAGTTTAATCAAATCATTAGTTGCTGATCCTGGCAGAGGACATAAATGTTGCTGTTTATCTCGAGGCTCTGAAAATCCATTTACAATCTCCCAGTCAGCATGGCGTGTTCATCACTGAACTAATACATTTTTGCAGGAAAGTGTATTACCAAGCCATTCTCGACGGTAGGACTAAAATGCTTTATGAACTTAATGGTAAAGTTAAACTGGAAAGTTCAGCCATAATTATAATAATCTGTTGTTTGTCCTCATCTGCAGAGAGTTTGTTCCACATGCAGTAAGCAGCATTTATTTTGGGGAACAGCATCATTACTTGGAAATGGTCTTTATGCAGAACAGCAATTGTGCTCTGAAGAAAAAAACCATAGAGGAGAGAGAAACCTGACTTAGCAGATCATCTCATTGACCAACTATTGCACTCTGTTTCCTGTCTGAGTTGCTGTTTTCAGAGTCCAGATCTAGAGTCAGCAAAAGGAAACAATGATGAATCCTTAAGGTAAGAAGCTAATGAAAGCCTACTTAGTCCAGAAGACTTTAGAAAGTGGTAAATGAAGGCCTTGGAAATCCGATATGCTGTGATTTTAGGTGGCTTAAGGTGAAACCAACAAGACAGGTTTGAGAGCAAAACCTTCCCCACTATTTGAAAAAGTCGTTGAAGTGCTTGTTTGCGAGTGCACCAGTTTTGTCTCAAAAGCTTTGCTCCTCTGTTCAAAAAGTCTGTTTGCTTCAAGTCGGACTGGATCTAGTTGGTCGAGTACGCTTAAGGATATAAACACTTTTACTGGCCGGTCTTAATAAGAGTGCCAGATTGGTTTACCATTTACTGTTGGAGTATGAGAGTGAGAGTTTTGGTGTCCATGAAGAAGACAGTAGTTCTGTCGACAATGGTGCATGTGATTTCTTTGTCTAATGTGATACTGTAATGGATACATATACTGAAAGACATATTCAGTAAGCATGTAGCTGCTAGCTAAGCTGAGTTGACTAACTTTAGTCACTTGCTCTTCATAATAATGCCACCTGCCCAGGCTGCCTTTAAGCCGGTATGAGGCTTTACATTTTCAGATGTTGAAATGGATTTATATAAAGTACTGAACTAAGTCTACTCGTTGCCCCACTTTTCTTTTGATTGCAGAGCAGAGAGTTTTCTCTTAAACCTGTTCTGTTTGTATATCCCCCTCAATCTACTGAAAGTTAAAAAGTTCAATATATGATAAAAGCTTTTTGTGTCAGCTCAATTAAATTAGTAAGATTAGTGTTGGTGCCTTTCTTTGGATTTACAGAAAAATAGACTAAAACAGAGTTAATCAACCAAAAAGGCCCAGAATGACTTCTGTACACTGAGGGTAATGCATTTCAAACACTAGAGGCATGGTGGTCCTGATTAATGAGGATAATGATAATAGTTTTAATGCACAACAGCAATATTACAGTATACCACCTTTTGATGCATTCACAAGAGAGCAATGACATACTCTACATCACATGTCATGTGCCATTGCTTCCAAACAAGAAAGTGTCATGACTAAACCTCTTCAGAGAGGAAAACTTGTTCATGGCTGCAGGAGTGATTTTTATACATGTCTGAATGTGTTGGTTCTTCAGAGTGGGTCTCTGTTTAATAAATTGCCGGAGAAATGTCCAAAGACTTGCAAACAAGAGAATATTTTAAACAGAGAGGAATTGTAACCAGTGATGAAAAGGTGGATTGCATTGTCACCCCATTTTTCATTAGACTTTTAAAAGATGGATCGCATGCGCAAATACCCTCTGGAGAAATTTTAGCTCTGCATTATATAGAGGGAGGGACTTCCCACTAAAATCTAGTTCAGAGCCGGATGGGAAAAATAGACGGCTACATAAAGATCTGGTTGAAAAAAATCCAGGAATGGACTTGTGTTCATCTCATCTAACATTCAGTTTTAAAGCCCATGTATGAATGCTGAATAAAGAAAAAAAAACATCAGTACCCCAGTGTATTACCCAGACTGTTCAGAAACTGGGCACAGTCTGCTCCCCACATGCTACAATCTCCGCTGGCTGTGATAATGTGGTGTAGTTTTTGATGTGTCTCTCTCAGCACTCTTGGGTCGACCTCTCACCTCTCACCTCTCACCTCTTGCATGAGTATGCTCTCGGCCTTAGAGAGATGACACCAACAACAGCCGGGGTGACTCTCTGCAGTGTGAATCGGATCATGAGCACATACTCTACTAACACTTGAGGGGGAAATTTGTTGCACACTACTGGCTACAGTGAGCTGATATACAATAATGAGTGGAGTGCAGCATCCTAAGTGGGACTCAGGGAGCTTGTGTTAATAACAACGATAAGCTGATCCTCTACACAGGGAGAAGGCTCCTCTACAGAGGACCAAGATGTGGCTGCAAGCAGCTTTGTACCAGCATCTCAGTCAATCATACTCTGTTAGCTGTTATGGTATTTAAACCAAACTATCCAAACACATTAACCAGAGTATATTCTTGTATTCTATATTTATTACCGGTATGTGCATATTGACAATCTTAATTAATTTTTTTTGTTTTACTGTACTTGATGTATAGTTGGGCTGTCAAACATTTTATTTCATTTCATTTATTTGTAAAGGGTCAATGTAAAATATTAAACATAAATGTTTCCATTTGATGCACTATACCACATTATTGCAGTTCTTCATGTTGAGTTGTTGCTTTCACACAGAATACTGCCCAAAGGCAGGGCCACTGAAGGGTACAACATCTTAACTTCCCCTGTATGGCAAGTATCTTCTGAGTAAACCTTTAGGTCCCCCTCATGTTCCCAGAGCGGTTTATAAAGACTCAAAAAATGTGACATTGAGTCACTCAGTAAATTATGTGTTCAAACCCGGGGGTGCTGGTGCCGCAGTGGTTAGAGCGCGCGCCCAATGTATGGAAGCTGTAGTCTTCCAAGCGGGCGGCCCAGGTTCAAATCCAACCTGTGGTTCCTTTCCTGCATGTCATTTCCCACTCTCTGTCTCCCTGATATCCAACTCTATCAACTGTCCTATCTGTCAAATAAAGGCACAAAAAGCCCATAAATAAATATTTAAAAAGCATAAACAAACATTCAGGATCATCAACACATTTTTATTTGTGAGGCAATGTTCTATTGTGCTTGGGGCAAAATTACCGTATTTAATTGCAATTATTCTAATGTGAGGATAATTATAACCCTGAAAAACAGCGTAGTGGATTTATTTCTCATTCCTAATCAGTTTTTGGATTCCTTTGTTACCTTATTTTCTCTATAACAAAGGTGTAATTCAGGACACGGAACTAATTAGGGGCATTTGAGGCTGCAGCAAAGTTTTTCTGTTTTTAATAGTCTCTGGTGTGTGCATAAAATGTCATCAAACAACGCATAATTTAGCATAGGAAGTATTTCCCACACTGCTAGGGGCGGTAAAAGTTAGTTCATTTTCTAGAAACAATCAAAACTAGTAGAGCAGGACGGCTTACACAGAAAGTGAAGGAGACAAAATCTCTATCTCTATATTCCTATTGATCATCTCATTTTTGAGTAATTGTTCAAGAATTTCAGTTATTCTGACTGAAATGTGGGGCTGAATTTAATACATACCGGTGTAATATATATATTTGTTTGAGTCAAAAACCAAGTCTTTGCTTTCTTTCCTTGGAAGTTACAATAATTGTAACAATGATTAAAACACTCACAACATAAAAGATCTGTGACACTGTATTTGATGTTTCCAAATTCACTTAGCATTTACAGTTGATCAACTTCAAGTGAGATCACATTAAATGGCTGCTGCCTTCATCTAATTAATTCAGAAATAAAATGTAAAATGCATCAAATGTATTAGACTTTAACCTGTCCAATCACTTTTTTTTTCCACCTCTGAAGTGACTTTAAAATATATCAGCTTATTTAATTTGCACAGATGTTCACCCACAGATTGCTTGGGCAGCAGCACTTAGCTGGTGATCTGTGTAAAAGTGTTTGCCTGCCAGAAATGTCTCCTATAGTACTGTGACAGACGAGTCTGTATGGGTTTAAGCTTTGGTGACGCTTTAAGTCCCTCGGTCAACAAAGGAGGTTTGAGGCGATTTGCTGAAAGCCGCGCTGTGGCTACATTTCTGCACCTGCAGCATTTAACTGCTGGAGGCCATGGCAGGCTGCTGATGTGATAGAGACCCAAGGCTGACAGTTAGCTTTGGCTTATTCAGGTGTCACATGTGAGATCGGCCTTGTAAAGTGGATGAGTTCTATGAAAAAAAGTTGTTTTAGCTCTTTGTTGTGAGTCACAGCAGCTGTTTAATTAAAATAACACCATTAAACTTTATTGTTTATGCATTTGAACCTAAGATCTATGCTGCCCTATTAACTCAGAGCAGTTCAATTGTTAACCATTAAATAACTTCTGTAACTTGTGTTATTGATGATGCTGAGGGAAGAACCCATGCTGATAAAGACACTTAACTTTAAAAATCCAAATGGAACAATATTCTTCTCATCTAAACTTATTAAACTAATGAAAAACACTTTCATCAATAAACAATATCCACAGTAATGACAGTGTGAGATTTGTGTGTGGGGAAAAGCTTCCACTTAATCCATCTAAACCAGATTCAGCACAGCCCAACAACATAGTGTTTTTCATTATGTAGAGGATGTATCACAGAATTGAAGTGACACTCTTGGAAAGGCAGAGGACTGTAATTCCGTTTAATGGGGATAGATAGCGAATAACTGTCCCTGTGGGTTTACAGGCTGCCGCTCTTTTGGACAGCTGAGCAAATACAACTTCAAGAAATCAGTGCTAAGGCATTTGGCTGTTGAGGTTGTCTGGCTATTATTGGAGAAACATCCACAAACTTACCTCAGAGTTCACACTGTTAAGAATCACCTCACTAAGCTAATGGTCACATCCATGAGGTGTGAATGCATTGATTGATTTCTGCTGGGCTGATTTGGCCCCTGGTAAAGCGTCCACGTTTGGTCAACAATTAACTTTTAAGAAAGATGAGATTTTTTAAATGTTAAAATTATTTGACAATGCAAGACTATTTGGAAATGGGTTTGGATATACACTATGTTCTGGTTTTGCAGGAGCATTGGAGGCATGCTTTGTTAACAAACAATGAGAGCTTAATATACATACACAAACTCAGATGCACATACAGCACTGTTCCGCCCTGCTGGCTCCTACATTTCACAGTGAAACAGTTTTTGCCTATGTTTTTAGCCTCTATTACTACCTCCAATACCAGCTGAGTGGAGGGACGACTTCCCCACAACATTATGCCCTCATAACTCTTACACTGACAGTTAGGGGGTGTGAAAACAGTGCATTAATAAACTGACCTCATTAAAAAGAAAATACATTATTAGGCTTATATGTACAGTTATATAGCAATATGGGAAGGTCTCTATCTGTAAATGGTTGAATATCAAGCATCAAGGACATAGAGACATCTGTTAAGTTGTTTTCTTACTCGGTCACTCAAGAGAAGAAAAAGTAAAAGAGCAAACTGTCATCTGCATAGTTAAGTAGTTCTGTCAGCTTTTCTGACTTTTTTAAGGCAGATGTGCTTGTCAAAAGAAAGGCCTGTTCCCAGTAGAGCTGACATTACATATAGCAGTGCAGAGAGCTTACAGTTCATCTTGAGTCTAGTGCACGGAAACACCTGGACATCTGCCATCTCCACACTTCAAACAAAATTAGAATGAGAAAACTTTAATAATCCCTGAGGTGAAGTTTGGGTGTCCCAGTTGCTCTTATAGTCTTATTAGAACTTAAAGTATATAATCCTCAGTGTGTTTATTCCTAAAAGAAGGAGAACAACAGATTTTAAAACCTGTATTTAAAAATAAGTGTTATTGTCCGAGTCTAAATGTTGTTTTCAACTATTAGCAGAAGTAGGGATAACTGTGCAGCTGAGGTGGTACCCCACAGTTTTAGAAGCACTGCTCTAAATGAATGATCTAAAGCTTTGTAAGAGCCCGAAATGTAACAAAGACCTGAAATGTAACAACTACCCTAAATGTTATTACATTTTTTTAAATAAAATCCAAAATGTAATAACTGGTTGATAATGATGTAACAAGATGCTGAGCCCAAAATGTAAGAACTTTTTGGCCCAAAATGTAAGAACTTGTAACATCTATTATTAAACCTAATAGTGTCTCCATAATTGACGGGGGCATTTTGTGTATGATACTACACTTTACATTGAAGCAATAAGCCCTTTAGTCCATAAATTATTGACTCACTCTATGATCTAATAAAATTATTACACTATTAGGAGAAACACATTTTGCCTGCTCCATAATGTTACAAGTTTACAGTTACATTTTGGGCAAAAAGTTATTACGTTTTGGGCTCAGCATCTTGTTACATTATCGACCAGTTATAACATTTTTGGTTTTATTTCATTTTCTTAATTACATTTTGGTCTCAGCACTTTGTTACATTATTGACCAGTTATTACATTTCGGGTTTCATAAAAAAAAGTTTTACAACATTTGAGGTCGTTATTACATTTGAGGTTTTATTACATTTTTTAAAAACATTTTAGGTCGTTACATTTCAGGTTGTTGTTACATTCCGGGCTCTTACAAGCCTACTTGAATACATTTTACATTTCTTTGTTCCAAAGTCTAATGTAAAGGGGTTAAAGGCACAGTCACATTTTTTTTCTTCCTGTACAGTATTACTGTATAGGTCAAATGTTAAGATGTCAGTGAGACACTGCAAGACAATCCCCTATATATTTAAAACACAACTGGCTGATGAACCACAACATGATACTCTCACTAACCCTTCAAACCTGGACGGTAGCAATACTGTATATGTGTGTATGTGCGTGTGTGTGTCGTCCCTGTGGCTTCTATCGGCTCAGGTTTCAACATGAACATGAAACACAGGCTGCTGCTCATAAAACATTAATTCTGGATCACAGAGCATGTAAAACGCATGTCAATTTCAACTTAGAATGTACTAGGACTGGACTCTGGGGGGGGTCCTACATTAATATGTAGGTCCTACATTAATATGTAGGACCTCTGGACACTATATCCACACTCATGCACTGAAGACGCAAACGAGTGAGGAAGCATTGGCATTAGTGTAAAAAAAAGAGGCCTGTGGAATTCATTACAGACGCTTCACATTAGATGTTTTTGGCACGTTGGTATTTCATGCACTAGAATCTCATTTGGCAAGAAAACACAAGGACCTTGCTTATGTCTTAAGTGTGCTTCATTGAGAACTAAAGTAGTGAAGCATGCATTCCCATTACTCATAGCAGCATATATTAAAGGGATACTTCACCCATTTGCATTAAGCTTGGTATCATTAGAAACCTGGTAGTATTTTTGAATGGTCGTGCATCCTGCCCTCATTTTCCCCTGAGATGGGAAATCTTTGTATTTCTAAGTCTGAAAAGGAGCTTCCAGTGACGCAAAATGACGATTTTTGCGTCACTGAAAGCTGTTGCGGTTAGCGGGGTGAAACTACAACGCTAGTTCCTCATATTTTCGACCACTGAAGCTACAGACCAATCACAGATCAGTGGGTGGGAACTCACTCCGAGAATCGAAACTTAACGTCCGCCATATTGCTTGGAAGATATGCTAACAGGCTCTATGGAGAAAGCTGATAATGGTGAAAAAATATAAATATAGCGGCGAGATGGCTGCTGCCGACAGGCCGGTCTTGTGTTTTGGCTGCTGCGGCCGTCGGGCGCTGGCTGCCGCGAGCCCGGCCATGACACAAGACCGGCCTGTCGGCAGCAACCGTCTCGCGGCTATATTGCTATATTGCCGCCGCTGCCAGCTCAGCAGCTGAGACATAAGGCTTGCCTGTCGGCCGGCTCGAGCTGGGGTGGACTGGTAGTGTCGGTGCTCTCACTGTTTGCCTATGGACACAGACATAGAGTCTGCTTTCTGCCAGGAATTTCCAGGATCAATTCTGGAAGAAATCTCTGAATCAGTTGAGGAAATGGCCTCATGTGTTGAAGTAAATATGTCTGTAAATGTTTTTATTACTATATTTCTACTGCTATATTGTATATTTTGGAGAAACTGTAACGATCGAATTTCCCTCTGGGATTAATAAAGTATTTCTGATTCTGAACTAGAGGACCTTAGTGGGAGTGGCCTGCGGTGTTGTGCATTCTGGGATTTGGTGTCTTTCATCCACATGAGCCAAAAAGACACTTTCTGCCTTTTCTCGGCCAAGAAGGCACCAACTTCAAAATGTATTTCACATTTCTACTACATATATGACCCAATGTCAATACAGATTCATGTTTCAACGGGTGAAGTATCCCATTAACATTTCTGCTGTTCTGTAACTGGAGCACATGCACATGGAGGTACATGGAGGTGGGGCATGTTGCATTTTTGTTTGCTTTTATCTTACTAATTGCAACACTTGCATACAGGTCATACCATTCACATTCACAAAATTTTTGCATCCTCTGTGATGCACAAAGCTGTGTTTATTGTTCTCTCAACAGGCTCCTCTATCCTCTTTTCCCTCCCTAAAGCTGTATGTATTCTCCAGGCAGCTCCACTATCAGATATCTCAGCAACAAATAAGAGGCTTTGTTTTCACTTCCACTATTCTAGGCAGAAGAAGATTGATTGGACTCTTTAAATTACTGCTCGTGTCCGCAGACGCACGACTGAGACTGAATAGTAAAAGCTCTGAAGTTCAGAGTAGAAGTAATTCATCCACACCTCTCAGCACTGATCATGCTGTTTTAGGATAACCTGATGACGATTCTTTATGGTGTTGTCATATACAAGGACAGGGAGCAGGCTTTCATGTGTGCAGCCATGACCATATGGTGAACCCACAAGCAACTCAACCTTGTAAGCCCACTGACTCGTAAATTACTAAAGCTATAGGACACTTTAAATCTCTCATTTTCAATATAGGTTTTACTTGTGTCACCTTGACATTACAAATTAAAAATTCCTCAGTAAATTACACACCAGAAAAGATGTCCAGATATAGACTGCTGCCCTTTGTGAAAGACAAGGTCATTAACTTAGAGAGATAATGGCAGCTTGTCAACAAAGCTGTAGTCCTGAGAATGTGTATGGAATATTTTCTTCCAGATGCCGAACAAGAATGTTATCCAACAAATTCCAAACAGCAACAAAAGATCACATTATGTGGTCTTGGCACTTTAATTAGCTCCAGAGGAATCCTTTACATGTTTATCAGACAACAAAGCTTATTCTCTGCTTCGGTTCCTGCTGGCATTTGGACCCTTCACTTTTAGATATGTTCACACTGCAAGCCTTAATGCTCAATTCTGATTCATTCTTCTGATCAATTTGTTTTGTTTGTCCGCTAACATTACTTTTTAGATGTGGCCCGATGTGAAGGGGACACGGTCCTTCACAAAATGCTCAGAAGAACAAAAAACTTCATCATATGACAATAAATTTACATTAAGAGCAGGCTTTTAGCAGGATTAACCTTATATCCCGATATTTCCCCAAACTCTGTTATAATGCCCAATAACTCTTGGGATAGAGACATCAGGATCCAGCAGATACAGTACAAGGTCATCTCTCCCCCCTTGTAATGTCATAAACTTGTTCAGCACTTCTTATTGTTCTTATAACAATCTTATCCATGAGCAAAAGGAGGCACCAAATTCAAACTTCTCCAATACTTTGAATAGGTATTCTTATTCTATTCTGCCAAAAGCTTTATGGGCATCGAGGGTAAACAAGACTTCAGCTATATCTGATGCTTTTGTAGAGTAGATGATATTATATAGGCGACGTAGATTACCATAGAGCTGTCGACCCGAGATAAATCCAGATTGATCAGGGTGTACAATCTTTTGCATGACTGTGTCAAATCTCGTTGCTAGCATTTTAGCTAAAATCTTATAGTCAACCCCTAATAGACTTATCGGTCTGTAACTTTAGCATTTCAACGGATCCTTCCCTTTTTTTGGGATAACTGAGATAGTTGCCTATGTCATTGTGGGAGGCAGTGAACCTCTTTGTAGCGCCTCAGTAAATACCTCCCGCAGCAGTGGTGAGAGCTTTGCAGTGCACTTTTTATAGAAATCAATGGGAAACCCATCGGGGCCCGGAGCTTTACCGCTTTTAATCTTACTAATTGCCCTTTGTATTTCATAAATTGAGATTTATAATTGAGATAATTTGGTAGAGTGACTTTGTCCAGAAACTGTTGTATTTTATCTCTATTTGTGGCTTCAGATGTATATAAGTGCTTATAAAAAGATTCAAACTGCTCATTAATCTCACGTCGGCCAATTGTTACGTTACCATCTGCTGTCTCAATCTCTGAAATATATGCTGCCACTTCTGCCTGTCTTAACTGGTGAGAAAGTAACCTATGTGCTCTCTCTCCAGATTCGTAGCATTTTAATCTGGATTTTACCTTACCCGTAGACAAATTATCAAATTCCGTTTGCCACCAGACCCTCTCTTTATACAGATCCGCTGTAGGCGAAGCTGCATGTTTTTTATCTATTTCGTTAATTAAAGAAGTTAGCTCTTCCAAGCGTTGTGCCTTTCTTTTGTTCATACTTGCTGTATATGCTATTATCTGTCCTCTAAGGTATGCCTTCGTTGTCTCCCATAGATTACCCCTACTGGTGTCTGGTGTATCATTAGTTTCCAAAAATAAATCTATCTGGTTGGATAGAAATTAAACAAACTCCTCGTCAGAAAGCAAAAGGGTGTTCATCCTCCACAAATGTCTAGAAGGAACATTATCCGGGAAGCAAAGTGACAAAACCATCGCACTATTATCTGAGATTACTATTTCCCCGACATCGCAAGAGTTATGAGTCTCTTATCTAAAAGGAAGAAGTCAATCCTCGAGTAAGATTGGTGTGCAGATGACAAAAACGTGTAAAATCTGGAGGTGGAGTTTTTGAAACGACAGGGATCCACTAAACCATAAGCTTGACGTAATGAATTGATATATTGTGCTGAGTTGGACATAATTCTACTGGTAGGACTTGAGCGGTCCAGGATGGGATCCAACACGCAATTAAAATCACCACCTAGGACTAATTGATGGTCATTTAATTCTGGTAGCATAGCAAAAAATTCTCTAAAGAATTCCACATTGTCCCAGTTTGGAGCGTAAACGTTTGCCAAAATAACTGGTACATTATACAGCTTTCCCTGCACAATGACAAATCTTCTGTTTCTATCTGATATTACTTTAGATTTTGTGAACTGGATGTTTCTATGTACAAGTATGGCTGTACCCCTACATTTCACATCCCAACTTGAATGGAAAGTTTGTTGAAATCCTCCCCTCCTAAGCTTGGCCTGATCACAGTTTTTCAAGTGTGTCTCTTGTAAATATGCCACCTCAGTTCTCAGTTTCTTAAGATGAGCAAAGATCTTATTACGCTTCACTGGGTGGTTAGCACCCCGTACATTCCAGCTGGAAAAGATAGTTTTAGGTTGGTTACCTATTCCTGACATATGAAATTGTGTATCATTTTTAGCCTTGTAACGTCTCGCTCCACCACTAGAAATAAAGCTGTATTGCCTATAAATGCAAAAGAGAATTATGTATATTGCCAGAACACAAATATCCCAACATCCAAAACGAAAAACCCAGGCCAGTCCCCGCCCCCCTCCTGCACGCCCGGCCCCAACTGAGAGGCTGCTAGATCATCCAACAGTGCTGTAGCAACTAGCATACAGAAATACCTTAGCAATGAGTCTGAGCCTCAACCTGAACTGCCATACATGAGAAAAAAAAATGCATTGTATCTTTCCACCAATATTAGCCATATCTCTATTCTATGTAAATGATCATGAATATGTGTCTGTAATGACAGTACATTAAGCCAAAATAGTAATAATACTAATGATGCAAATCTAAATAAATGTGATGATGGGATGCCTGTAGAAAATTTTAATTAAATCAGGTAGCCTACAGATGCCATTGAAATGAATAGGGAAAGTTCCCTGCTCAAGTGGAATTGTAGAATTGGCTCTAACTAACAAAACAAAATGGTGAACGTATTTTGGAAGTTCAGTATATTGCTCCATACACTCCCTATTATAAACATGAACAGGGTAGGGTACTGAAGAAAACAGTCAGAGTGCAATACTACCGTCTTACAGGCTGGTTGGTCGAATAGAGGTTGATAGTGGCTTTTGAAGAGAACAAAAACAAGAAGAAAAGAGCAGCTTTCAACACACAGCTACTGGTTTAGCCCCCTCACTTCACTATATTGGCCAGCACATATTCCTTCGCTGCTTCGGGGTCCTTGAAGCTTTTGCGGGTGCCATTAACGGTTATCCGGAGCTCTGCTGGGTACCACAGGCCGGCTTGAACCCCCTCACAGCCGTGCAGGATTCCTCTCACCTCGCTGAAAGCCGCACGCTGCTCCATTACCGCTCGCGTGTAGTCTGCGTATCTTATCCCCATCAGCCGTTGTCACTTGCTTAAGAGACCTTGCTTTCCCCAATATTTTCTCTCGTTCCTGGAAGTAATGACATCTCATTATCCATGCCGTGGGAGGGAGCCCATCCTCCTGCCTCCTCCGTAGTGACCGATACGCCCTGTCCAGCACAGGGAGCCTCATCCAAACGCAGAGACGCCGCGAGCAGCCGGGCCATAAATTTGACCGGGCGCTCACCGACTTCATGTCCCTCTTTAATACCAGTGACACGTAGGTTACAGCGCCGTGAGCGGGCTTCGAGGTCATCGTTCTGTGCTCTCTGAATGTCCATCTGTTTTTTCATCGCTGACACGTCTTTCTCAAGCTGTGTTATCTTATCAGAGTGGTCATTTGTGGCCGCCTCGAGCGAAGCTACCTGTCTTCCCAAACTTGCATTGTCGGCTTTTGCTGCGTCGGCGGCCTGTTGCAGTTCTTGTCTCAGCTGGTCAATCATAGCATTCTGACTCTCGGCTTTCTCTTCGATCTTGGCAAGTAACTCGTGCTTTAATTTGTCAATTGCACGGAGGATAGCAGACTCCCCAGTCTGTCCGGCTTGCGTGTTAGCCAGTGAGCTAGCGCTAATCTCGTTGGTCTTCTTCTTGCTCATTTCATCCCATCCACGAATCAAAAGTGCCTTTAGGCTTATTATTTGTGTGCGCTACTTAAATAAGCACTTATTCGTCACCTGGCATTAGCGAAAGTTTGATTATATCGGTAAATACAGCAGTTCAGGCGAGGAGCTCAGCAAGGACGCGTCTTCACTTCTTTCGCCGGAACCGGAAGTCCCACAACTCTCACAGTTAGAGCACCTTCTCAGCGCTCTGTCATCTCACCTGCTGTTATCAGGGTCGTGCATAGCGACATGCAGCGTGAGTGGTCGAGCGACTGAGAGAGAGGGAGCGGAGCGGTGATATGAGCGGAGAGGAGCAGAGATGATGACATTCTGACAGTTTGCTTATAGTTAACATCACATAAGGGGCTAACCTATATTTAGCACTTTCGGGGTTAAAGGCAGCGGCCTCCAGATCTGTGCATTCAACTTTGTCTTCAGTCAGAACGGGCTCTCGGTTTTGTTTTTGAGGTCTAAGTTTTGATCTTCTGATAGCCCATTTTATTGTTTATTCCACGCCTTACGATTTCATGAGCTGCCATAAAACTTGAAACAGTCGTAGTTGAATGTCGAAGTAATCCGTTGCTTAAAGTTTGCTTTGCTTCCTGCAGAAATCACCCTTTTACTCTTTCCAAGGCAGACCATCTTCACAGAATGCATTGTGCTTGTTCTAGAAATGTCTGTAAACATTACTTTTCATTGATTCACATCTCCGGCAACTGTTTACTCAAGCCTACAAAAAAGGCAGGAGGAGGACAAACTCTGTGAGCCATTGCGCATCTGCTCAGCCTGTATGTATGAGCGCGCTCCCACTGTGTGTGTCTCACGCGAGCAGGCTGGGGGGGCGCAGCACGTTAACATATTTAATAAATATCCCCGTAATATTATTTGGTCGCGGAGGGAAACTTAAATAATAGAGCATCAGTGCATGAGCGAGTTATTAATAAGTCTGACCTGATTTGAGAAGAATCACTTGCAGGAAATATTATAGATCAATATCAATAGACTAATTAACGGATATCAAAATGATTAAGACTCTTTGCAAACGCAAATAGCGTTCATGGAGGCAGAGAGAGACAGAGGCAATCAGGTGAGAGTTTGTAATCATCATTTCAGGGAGAGTCAGGGAGAATTCAGCTGAACAGAGTGAAGCAGTAAACTTTAAAAAAATACTGCAATATATATCGCAGGAAACAAAAATATTGCAATGTCATTTTTTCCCAATATCGTGCAGCCCTAATCCAGAGTGACTTTTGTTAGCAGATTATCATATTCCTTTAAATGCTTTAATACTAACAGAGGCCTGGGATGCATGACTCAGCAACAAAACAAACGCGACAGATCTAAAGTGAGTATAGTACAGGATCAGGACCAAAACTACAGGATGGAAGACAGGATTTACAGTACAGTGCACAGGTGAACACCTTCAGATTTAAATAATAAAATAAAGTCCCTGGAAAATTTCCACTATACCACCAACGCATTAGATCAAAGTCACCAAAATTGCTTTTTGTAAACTGCTCATTTCTTTCCTTTTATAATGGAAATCCTTAATGAAAGATTTCTAAAGGGCACACTGGCTTATACAGTGTTGTTATATCACATTTATTGTTTATTTCCCAGAAGCTCAGATGACCTGGCAGGAAGTGAGGCAGAGTTTCTATTTCAGCTGTGAAACAAACATCAGTTCTTTAATCATTCTTTGTACAGTAGACCTGCACTCTAAAATACACCAGCCACCTGCGAGCTGCTGACGAAATTAACAAGTGAAAAACCAGCCATTCAGCAAGTCCACATGTGAATTTGCACCTAAGTGCACTCTGTCAGTTAAGACTAATGATGTTTAGTTTGGTTTGTTTTATTCTATACACACACCTGCCCCAAATACTTCAGAGAGCAGGTGTGTTGTTTTCATGTATTTTATTGTGTGGTGTTTAGAAGAATCGAATGGTCTTTAAAGGAAGAATGTGTGGCTTTTTTATCCAGTAGATGTCGCCCGTCGAGCACCAACATGAAACCCAAACAAACTGCTGCTTGGCGACTACTCCGCCAAATTGTCACACATACGGCCTTTAAAGCACTTTTCTTTTAAAACTACAGAAATGCTTAGCTCATTTCTCAGTAATGGTCCTCTTAAATTTGTGTAATCTTACCCAAACAAGAATCAAATATAATTTTAACACTGACTTGTGGTTACTACAGTATTCACTGGTTGATGCTTTTTTTGTATAATCTGCAAACTTGAACAACCAAGCCAAAACTTCACTGCATAAGGTTCTGTTTTAGTTCAGTTATGTTTCAAATATCACAATATGAAAGAAACACATGAGGTTTCTAACTACCTGTATGTGAGTCTGTGGGTGTGCAAAATCTATTTTTAAGCCTGTATTGACACCTAAACAATAATAATTCTATATACAACTTTAAATTGATATAGATAGACCCTAGATAGATGGATAACGTTACAATGAGTAAAGTAGAAAACAACTATTCCATGTTTTGAGGCATCCTTTGTAACATGTCCCAGAGACACATTGAATTAGCCAAATGGGAAAAAAGGTCCGAGGTTCACAATTCTGGTTAGTGTTTGAATCAAAGTGATGGAACTACAACCAACATCCACATTCAATCAAATTTTAGATGTTTTCCCATAGGCAAGGAATGGAGAGCAAGGGGATACTGAACATTAGTGTATATGTATATCTTATAGAGATATATAAAAAAAGGAAGAAATATCAAAAATGGTTAGAAAATATTGTCTTTGTGTGGGAAACAAAAATATTTAATATGCCAATATTAATGTTTTTATTATTATTTATTTAGCATATTTCCCCGACGGGGATTCTGGCCATCAAACCTTCATCTGCCAAACAACTACATATGATACCAGCTAACTGAAACACTTATAGGGGGTACTTTGATCTGAGAAAACTTAATTCTCCCCTCTGACATTTAATAGTAAAGAGCCTGATAAATGGAACGCACTGGAGAGAACAAAAGTAAAACTAAAATAAATCAAGTCATCTTAACATTGGTCCCCTTCCTTGCTGGTGTTCCCTAAAGGAAGCCTTTGAAATAAAAAAAAATCCTCAGGTCTCTATAATTGACCTCATCTATTTCAAAAATAGGTTCTTGACCCCAACTCCAATTACCTGACTGAACAAAAACATTTCCTTCATCAGTGCCCAGAAAGAGCTGCAGGGGTTTTGTCTGTACTGGAGATATAATTCCTTCACCAGCAGGACAGTGGAGAAGAACACGAGAGTATGCTCTTGTAAAAAAGATTCAGCTAGTCTGCGCTGCTGAAATGCTGCTGAACATTTATCACTATAATTAATGTAAGATGTAAGTAGAGTAATGAAGGGAGACCCCAATGACCCCAAAATATCACTGAAGTGCAATAAGGGAATCAGAATTCTTGCTTCACACACTTTCTCAACAGTATGTCTTTATCTTGTATTTCATTGTTCTGCAGATAGAACAGCTAGCAGCATCCAGTGACGTAAGTTGGGGATGACAATGTAGTAAGGTGAGATGGTCCACCTCTTGGACTTCCCTTGTAAACTGCTGATGTTTAATGAGGGCGACGTTTACCTCAAATCTTCAGTTTGTCCAGGACTTTGGGATTATTATTAGTTTTGAAAGTGTTGAACCAGTTACACTGCTGTGAACATTTTGCAAATACCTTAGGCAGTATACTGATCTTATACAGTATATTTCAATACTCTGATCATGCAGTCATTAAATTAATTCAATACATACACACACTGTAAGAGGTACTTACTGTAGATCATGGGTTATGTTCAGTGTATATCCTCCCTGCTTGCTGACATCAGTTATACAATAATCACACTGTGACTTTGAGAAGTAATAGGTGTGGCCACGATGGCATGATTGAGCATGACTGAAGGACAAAGGCAGGTAATAGCTGGGCGGTAATTCTCACCCCCAAGTTGAACTTTCCCTCCACTTCCACTTCACCTGTCTCCACGTTTGACAACCCCTCATATCCAGGCTGAACAAAAGCCCTCTCCAGGCCCCAGTGGCCAATTTTTTATTTCCCCATTACCTCCCCATTAAGGAACACTGTGGAGAAAGAGGACACTGAGCTCCTCTTGCAGAGCCAGCCTGAGTCATTACTTACATTATAGCTGTGTCGCTACTTGAAGCTCTGCCTGCAGCTGCTAATGATGAGAGATGGCAGTAAAAGGAGGAGGATCCCCTCTGTGCATTGAGCAGCAGAGTACAGTAACCTGATTACTAGTGGCTGCCTGGAAAATGGCATTACATCCTAGCTGCAGACACGTCTCTCACTTTGAGCCTCCGACTGTCCTAGATCGGGGCGGCTGCACGTCTTACTCCATGAGGATGAGTTTATCATTGTGCTTTGTCAGAAGCAGTCGTACACACAGCTAAGAGGCTGCTCCCTGCCCCGGAGTGTTTTGATTGCAAAATAAGGCCTTCTGTCCTCTTCATACATTACTGTTCCAGTCAATCAAGACGTGTTTAGATTTGATTACTGCATGTGCCTGAAATAAGGGATGCAGGTCCAGCTACTTTTTGATTAAATGATAAATATGCCAGAGTGCAGTATGCCATTGGGAATTAAAGCGAAGATGAAGACATCAGTTTTAAAGTGCACCATATTGTGCAGATTTAGATGTGAGAGCTCTTCAGGGCGACCTTTTAATTCATTGACTTTAAGCAGAAAATTGGCTCTTATCATTTGGTTACCTGCAATTCAATCGGGGCCCACTCATTTGTCTGCTCTGTCTCAAGTATCTGTGATACTGAAATAGATTCAGAGCTATTTATGGACATAGAGAGAAAGAGAGAGGAACGGAAACGAGACAGAGATTGACAGAGTGTTGGAAACTTTCTCTTACAACAAAACCATTAGTGTGCAGCCAGAGTGGCTCTGTAAGGCTCTACTTCGTCACAGTGCTTATTTTACAGTTCAATGTGGATGCTGCTTAAAATAGCTATAATAACAATCTCACGCTTAATGGGTGCAATGTTTACAACAAATTTCAGCTTAATTTAGATTGCTTATTCAACTTGTGATCAAATTGATAGCTGAAACAACGATAGCTGAAAATAGTTGCCGATATTCTAGAACTGACAAAAGTGGTGCACAAACCAATCAACTGTGTTGATCAATAGAAACATTAAAAAAAAAAATTAAATCCCAGTGTATCATCTGAGAATAATGTTCTTGATTGTGTGGCTTTACCCTGATTCACACATTACCATAAATGCCCAAATTAGACTTAACAACTGAATATTTTCACAACAGGATCAACCTTATTCTCAACATGATTTTGGCAGTGTAACAGATATTTAATTCAAGCAAATCGTTAAGCATATATTTATTTTTAGCAAAAAAGTGCAATTACATGTCATCCTTGCTGACTGCTGTGCCACACTGTTGGTACCCAACTGACACACACACACACACACACACACACACACACACACACACACACACACACACACACACACACACACACACACACACACACACACAGTAATCTGGTTGCCCAGACACAGGCCCATGAGGTCCTTGTTACCTTGAGTGACTTTGGCCAATTAAAGGCTTTGAAAACAGCAACTGCAGGAGAGGAGCATTGTTGGGAGGAGGAGAGAACGGGTCATTAATGCAAGCATCAGCACCATAACAACCTCCCAGCCTGCTGATGATGACCATTTTCTAACTAGATGCTCTTTTTAGGACATCCTCTGAAATACCGGTCGGCACTTATCGTAAGCACCATAGTACCCTCATCATTGTGTCGTTTTCTCAGGCCTGCAGATGTGCCAACAGAGATAATCTAAACATCAACCTGCAATGCTCTCCTCCGAGGTTGCAAAAGTTTTCGGAAAGGATTTTATGTCATTGCCTCATATTAGTTCACATGATGAGAAGAAAAAAATATGAAATGTTAATGGACAGGAGTCAGGCTCAGTGTTTATGAATTATGAAGCAATCCCAGGTCAAGAGAAGGTCCCCTGAAATGATGTCGCACATTCCCATACCCACCCTGATTAGAACAGTGTCACGCTGCCTCTCTGATGGCCCTGACACCTGACTCCTCCTCCCTGCTGTCACCCAGCCTGCCTCATGTTCACCGCTCCTTCCCTGGAATTGATTGAGGTCCTGCTGCACAAACAAGATAGGCTGCCAGTAAAGGCTTATTGTTTGAGGATGCTTGCTTGTGCTGAGAGAGGAAATTAATGCTCTTTAGATGCAACCATTAACATATCAGAAATAGATCAAAAGATAAAAAGATGCCACTAAAGTAATAGAATTCATCAGACTCATGGAGATTTTCTCCCATCAGGGTATGCTTTTTAAGGATTCTTTTGTTTGTGCATAAAAGGTATTGCAAAATTGTTCTGGCTCAAAGCACTTTATTTTAATGTTCTGTTATTTTGTTGTTATTTGAAGTAATTTAACTCCACTGTGACAGTTTGTTCCACTCAGGCTTTTTCTCTGAAGAACTCTATCTGGACCAGCGCCTTTTTGGGATGATACTGTTATCTGTAAAACTGAGCCAGGAAGCTTTTTGGGCTTCAGCTGCACAGAGAGATCCAAGTGATTAAGCAAACATTTAAAAAAAAATGTTTGGTAAAACAGAACAGTTTGGGTTGCTCTTTTAGTTAACTTTAACTGTATTATACTCACTATTTTTCTCAGTGGTATTGAACTGAATTGAGCATGAGAACATTTTTTAGAAACTAACAACACTGTTGTCCTGTTGTAGTTATTAGTACTAAGTCTGTGACAATAAGGTTTCTAGAGAAAGGATCGTCATGTTTCACTTAAACATGATGCATACTTTATGAAGGTCCATTCAGAGGGATCGTTAAGCAGCCAAGGTGCACTTTGAATATCATATGTGGTTGCAGAAGAAGAAGGATAGAAGTCATTTCCCTTTAAGAAAGTGAGCAGTCAACCAACTAATGGCTGTATCGTGATCATTGCATTGTAATAGTACAGATCTATCAAAGTGAAGTATGACCCATAGAGAGGAGCCTGACTTCAATGGGAACTGCCAGCTGTTATACATGGAACTCTATTGTGCATAAGCTCTACAACGGGCAAAAATGTCTTCTCATTCCACACATGTTTGTGCTTCAGGTGTACAGTTCAGCGCTGGTGTGTGTGTGTGTGTGTGTGTGACAAAGAGAAACTTTGACAGAGACAGAAAGAGAGAGTGACGCCCACAGGCAGCTCATTACCGGTCCAACACAATTGCAAGGAATCCATCAGAAGATGCATGGCCTCTAACAGGAGCATTGATCTCAATGGAGGCAGGGTGACTCAATATGACAGGACATCATGGCGACAAACTTGTAGCCAAAATGTAAGGGTTGTGTGTCAGGGTTTAGACCTGGTAAAGCGCTTTTCAAATTAAATGTTCAAAGCACCTGGAATTTGTGACATCAAATCAACCTTTGATCAAGAGTCACTGAGGCCGACTAACACTTTTTGCAAATAAAGAAGGCATCAAAAAGAAAAGTCCGTGGTTACCTCATCTATCTTTCGCAAAAGTCAGACCAGACTAGATTTTCACTCAGAGCTCTTAATCAGATAAGACTGATGTCTCGATACGACTGAGAGCACTAATCCAAATACCCCACCCCGAAAAACAGATTTGGGGAGGCCATGGCCATTCATGCAGAGTATCTGTGCAAGGTGAGATAGAGAAGGCAGCTTTATAGCCAGTTATTTCTAATGCTCTGCACACCAGCTCACTGGGTTTCCTTTTGCCGTTTCCTCGATAGCTTTTAAAGCAGATTTGTGCCTTTTTCCCTTGTGATGTTTTCTCTCTGGCCCTTATTCCTCATCAAACTGAGCAGCAGCCAGTCACACCTGCAAGCCAAGATTGGAAACTTTCATTCATCATCCAACTGTGAGTTAGTCCAAGGCAGCCAATTAGCATCATATGGAATTAGGCTAATCTATTATGATCTAAGCCTTAGGCAAACGCACATAGTATATTTATTACAGCGTATTTTAATGGTTGCCCTATCATGCCAGATTAAGCTTGGGTGACTTGTAAAGTGAAATCCAGAGTTCTTGCGTCACATTGACATGACACAAAAGAGTGACCATATTAACTTTCTGTGCCATATCCCTTCTCTTTGGTCAACAGTTAGGGGACATAACAGAGAAACACTTTTTCTCTTAAAGGATATCCTTTCAACCAAATGCGAGGTTTCCCTTACTAAACTGTAGTTATCAGATTGTTGCATGAATGCAATCCAAGTGAGACTGATGTTTTTCTGCATAGACATACACATTCACTTAGGCAGGGATTCCTCAGCACAACATCCACGAGTTTGCAGCCGAGGCTGGCTGTGTGCCCGACCATCGATTGGGAGATCTCAGATTTCACAATAGCCTCCAGCTCCATTGCAAATTCCTATTTAAAAAAAAAAATCTGTCGGCCAAAGCAGCTCTTTTTTTTTTAGCTTTTTATTTTTATCGGTGATTGCTTTGTGCCGTTACTTCATCAGCCACCTGCTTGATCCCTCAAACCTCAAACACTCAATAACAGACTGGAAACATCATGTGTCCTACCAATCAGTGCAAAGAACTGCATTCATCAATTCAGAAAAGTAGATTCAAGCTGTTATGTCTGATGAGGGACTGATGTTGAAGCTTCCTTCATGTAAATGTACGACTTCCAGCGCAAATAATCACACTGAGGAGTTCATCATCTCAGGACAAAGTCTGCTGGTCATCCAGAACGGTCTGACGTGTGTGTGTATTTGTGTGTGTGTCAAGGTTTTAAGTGGAGTATGCTCTTCACACAAGATTAGATGTGGGCAGCGGTGCTGATTACACAAGGGGCTGTGAGGCACACGTAATCATGTCATACAGCTTAGTTTGTTGCTCTGCCAGACTGGAGAGTTTCCATCTCTGCTCTGTCTGTCTGTCTGTCTGCCTGTCTGTCTGTCTGTCTGTCTGTCTGTCTGTCTGTCTACCCTCTGAAAACAAACTTGGTGTAGCAAATGAATGCAGGGAGGAACAAGCTGTAATAATGAACATGCTGTGAAGAGGCAGCCATTGCAACTCTGAAAGTGCCAATATATCATTTTTCTCTTACTGTCTCAATCTGTTATTTGAGGCTGCCAACAGCACAGTGGAAATACCTCGCATTATCTCGCTCTTCAAAGCACGAGCACGTCCTCTGTTGTGCACATCAGGCTGATTTACATTAACAAAAAAAGGCTGGTGATATATGAAAAATGCTCGAATAGGATTGATGCAACTGCTGGTGTTTTTAATTGTATTTCCTGTTCCGATATCTTTGAGCTGCTACTTTAAATGGAAAAATACATTCCAATTAATGTTGATGTTACATGTTTGCTTTTATTGTCTGTTGTGAAGCACTTTGTTACCGGCATTGAAAAGAGCTACACAAATCAAGTATTGTAATTATTATTATAAAAGGGGAAATGTCTGAGCATGGGCTTTGTTGTTAAAAGAATGGACTGGAGTTGTGCAGGATGTTCAAACATTTTGAAAAGCAGCAGAAAAGAACAATACCGTGATTACATCTGAATTTATTTGATTAAAATGCCATTAAGTTTCTTGACATTCAATGTGCCACTTCTCACTTATAGCAACTCTTTAAGTCGAGTAATAATTAAGTATGAGTAATAATTAATCAACTGCCTCTAAAATAATTTGCTGATTAGTAGATGAATCAGTCCTGGACTTTTTTTAATAAGGTTAACTACTTAAGTTTTGGGGGCTGTTTTTTTCACAGTAAGCCTTAACTAAATTAGCTGTGAGTCATACTCTATATTTAATTTGAATTTGGTTATTAAAGGGAGTTTTTTTATTTATTTGTGCTGCATACGCAAGGTGGACAAAAACAAATCTCTTTGAGATATGACAAAATCGAGTAAATACACAGAACAGTACTGATCTGATCTGCTGTTGTTTAGTTTCAGGTCTGTCATTCCCCACAGCAACACTCTTCCGTCTTTCCAGTGTCTTCATTTCTCTTACTGTTAGACAGGCTGCCACAGAAAAGGTCATTCACAGATCTATCTATCCTGGGGTATGTGATAGCCTGAGGACGGGCTTTAATTGACGTGATAGCATTCTCCAGGTTTAGAAAGGTGAAGGGGAGGAGCAGGTATCCACAAATGTTGAGAGTAAAAAAAGGTTACGCTTTTAAGTCGTCTTTGCTCCGAGTTGGAAATGTCTCTTTGTGAGTTTTTATGACAATGATGTGTTTAGAGACAGTTTAGATTCTTTTTTAAGCATATTCTTGTGCTATTTGTTGTTTTTACTTAAAATAAGGTTATGCATCACATTTTTTAAATCTCTCTCCTAATATGCAGTGCCTGCACTTTTAGACATTTCTGCCCTTTGGAAAGTTATTTAAAAGATATTCACAAGTTTCTTTGTCTGACTGCTCACACGTTTCTTTTACGACCTTCCATCGTACTGTATAAACTAGTCTCCAGTTGAGCTGGAAACAAAACATCAGTGCCAAGCCTGAGAAAATACTCACTGGCTGCTGGCCCGACTTAAGAACCACAAACACAGAACTCTAATCTCAACTGCTTGCCTACCATTGACAAACTGTATAGAGATTAATCTTTATAGTAAGGTTTCAACTCTAAATGAACCTGAGTGAAGCTCCCCTTCCTTTTCTAAACATTCAACCATTTCTTACCCAGATATGTTGATATGAGTTTGGGGGGAATCTACATAGTTCCATCTTTAACCCAGCAGTAGAGGTAGTAACAGACATTTGTATTACAGAGTGGGCCTGCAGAAAGAAAAGAGCTGTGACACTGTTACTTAACGCTTTTTTTTTATTCCATATTGCGGTGGAAAATCACACACAGAAGCGACAGTATGTTTGTGTGGTTTGGTTTAGAAAAAGCCAAACCAGCGTAAGACATGCCAAAATAATTTCATGATTGCTGGACTAAAGGTTCTAAATGCTGCCATAGCCCTGACAAGTAGTTTTTCCCTTCAATGTATGCCATCCCCTAAACACAGAAGTATAGACCTCGTCTAAATATATCCATCCACAAAAACACAACAAAATAATTTCAGTCATTAACGGCTGCCTCTTTCCGTTCTAGAATCTTGGAGTATGTGAATTTCTCTATTTTTATTACTTGTTGAACATTGCACTTGCATTCAAGGTTACTTTGCTTACATAACAAAACTTCAGACCATTGCAGAATAAAATAGGCCCTGAGGGAAAAGAGCACTTTTTTTGACAGCTTGAGGAGCCGACTAGATCATTCTTTATTGTATACTGTATTTCTAAATGTCTACAAACTGTCACACAGGGGAAAAGAGGCATGCATTGATTCAATCACTGTCTCTAAGAGTTTGTGAAGGTCCGACACATACACACAGAGAGAACTTGAACAGTCCAGAATAGTAACAAACTGTGAGATACAAATTGAAACAGACACTCCCATAGCCAGCAAACCTGGAACAACACATATACTTTTGGCTTCAGATCCAGACTGTGTCACAGACAGAGAGGAACACCTCCTCTCTCAGGCCCTCCGTCAGTGATGGATTACACTGAGAGAGGAATGAATTGGAAAACACAATGGAGTAACATTCATCTTGCCACAGGAGAGGAGGGTTGTAGAAAGAAATAGGTTCCTTTTCTAACAGGGACATAAAGTGAGATTGCTGTTATGTCTACTTTACTGTATTCTTGTGTTTAGCAACTGCTCATACATACTCTGTCATGTTCCCAAATGACTTAGATGTCACATCATATTGAAACATTTTTTCATCTCCTTCAAGGTGGCTTTTTCCTTGTTCCTGTCGCTCACCCTCTCTTCACAAGTTTGAATGTTTTGTTTCTAAAACTGGCTACTTTTTTATTATAGTAAACATTACTCTGATTACCCTGGCTCTTCGGTCGGATCAGGCTTAAGTCAGTTGTGTATTTGACAGCAAGTGTCTAGGACGTTGAGGTCTTAGGGTTTTGAACCTTGATCCAAAATCAGTTTGGACAAAGAGAAATCACACATTTGTGTTTCTCAATAATCAAATTTTTTCATTAGTATTAAACCCTGTTATTTATAAAAACATGTCACACAACTTTTGTCATGTACTTTTTACCCTTTCAACATCTATCAAGTCAAATGTATTTGTATAGCATGTTAAAAACAGCCTCAGCTGACAAAAATGCTTTACACATATTGCATAAAAAAATGATAACAAAGACGGATTCAAATTGTGTGACTCAAAATGATTAATCTTCTGTCGTGGGAAGAACTGATTTTATGTTTTCATTAACTATTTGTTACAATATATGTGTGCTTGTGTGATGTACGTTTGGTTTAACTGAACTTTTATTTTGTGATAATGTGTAAAAAGTATTTAGTTTTTCAGGTCTGAACTGTGAAAGAAGTCTCGATCTCACTGAACTTCTCGTGTAAGGTTGAAATAACTCAAGCGCACACAAAAACAGATGTCATGGAATTTCTGCTGGCAGACTTTTCCTTGTATGATAACATATTGTCAGATAAAGCACCACATTACACAGAAACAACTAAAGCTGAGTGCTTTCCCCATCCACCAAAACATGTTCTGTACTAGTTCAAACTCAAGACAAAATCAGAAATCTGTGTTAAAAAAATACTGGAAGAAACGTATAATCTTTTCCAGCAGACTTATTAGACATGTCGATGATTTGTGCAAGTCGTGATGCTTGCCTCATAATATGAACATGCATGTATCATCATTCACTGGGCTGCCAAAAAGCATCGTTCATTCCCTGCATGTGTGGAGTGGAGTCAGGGGGAGCAGGGCCTTCTGACCTCTCCTCTGGCACTCTGCTGCAGCCTCTGTCATGTGCAGAAATCTGAATCACGCAGCCAAGCCATTCCTCATTACCTACACTCGTGCGAACATGCCTGTACGCTCACAGCATACAGATGAACACAGAAAAGACGCGCACCTTTGAAATGCAAACACAAACTGTTAGCTTCTACCTACACAAAGAGAGATGCACATGCAGCTGGAGTCAGATATAGAGGCCTGCGGGACGGCTCAGGGTGAGAAGTTGGACCTGCTCTGACTTTAGACCTCTCAGTTGGTCGTATACCCTTGAGCTCAGCATACATCCAATCTGTACAGCCAGCTCCTCTCTGTGCTCCACTCTGCAGCCCAACCCTCAGCTTCTGCCCGAGAATTCATTAACTGCATGGCTCATAGGTATTTATAGCAACACACGGCAGATCCCCCTCTCACCACCTTAAGAACAGACAAACTCATACAGAAAGTTCTGGTGCTCAGACACTGGAGTACAAGCAGACTGAATTTGAGAAGCACTTAAAGGAAGTAAGAGAGGCAGGAGGAGAGATCAAATTATATCCCTAAGAGGAGCAACTGCAGAAAATGCATCCATCGCAAAACACTAATCAAATTATATATTTACATTTTTCCTGCCTCTATTTGTTAAAACGGTTATATTGCAATTTTTTTCAGCTATAGCCTTGTTATCCCACACACTTCATCGTTTATTCAGTGTGCACAAAAAACATTAAAGAGTCCTATTTCTTACACAAAAGAGCTTTGGAGAGATTAATTTATTGCAAGATTATTTTTTTTGCCGCATGAACCGAAAATTCAAGGGAAATTAAAGTGGCTTCAGTTTACATTTCATCACTTCTCTGCAAACGGCGTGCTTCTCCCTGAAGTAAACTGCTGGTGCTCAGCTGTAAGTACAGGGCCTGTGATGCAGAGTGTTGAGACTGTCATTAGTGGTGATCATGAGAAGGAGGTAATTGGTATTTTTCAGTACAAGCTAATTGCTGTGACAATATGCAGAGCATGGTTTTCTTGCCGAGCATTCTCCTGCAATTATCTGCCAAGATCGCTGAGAGGAAGACAAGCTGTTGTATCTGAGGGTTGAGCGGGAAGATTCAGTTTCAAGGTTCAAATCAGGAAGCAGGATGTCGGGAGTCGACGAATCAAAATATGAGGATCTCTCGTGCTCGAGGCGGGAAAAAGACAGATTCACCCAGCAACACAGTGAACAGAATGAGCCATGATGAGGGAAGTGTTTACCAGCAACCATGGGGTATACTTTACTGCTGATGTGTAAATCTGTCCTCACTATCCAATCTCAGTTTACTGTACAAAGCCAGTCAAACATGACAAGAGTTCATCTGCATAAGATCTACTGACTGTATGAGCTTTGAAAATCAAATGAAACTGAAGAAATAAGTCGTAAATAACATTAATATGACATTTTGACACAGTGATTCAATTAGTTTTAAGCGTCACATAAATAGTTAAATTTAGAGTCCGAATGAGTAGATTGATCTGATGGCTTTTCAACATGAGTCTGGTTTTGCCCGAGGTTTCTGCCTGTAAAAAGGTGGTTTTTCCTTTGCCACAGCTACTTGGCTAAATTTTGCTTGGTGCTGCACTCATGGTGGCTTCATTTTGTGGCGTCGTAAATAATATAAAGAAAGAGTATGTCTTTGACCTCTCTGACTCTTTTTGTAAAGTGTCACGAGATAACATTTGTTATGTGTTGGCACTTTGCAAATAGAGATTGATAAGTGGAGTGATTTCAGCTTATGGTCAACAGTTGTACCACAAAGCTCCTAGAAGCAAAAAAAGACATGGTGGACAATTTATTCAGCTTTTTTGTTGTTTGTTTGAATTCTCACTAAATGTCAATGGTAATTACTCCACCAAGAGCCTTAAAATAAAAGATAGTCAGTTTATCTTGGCAAAATCTGTCTCTCTACCAACCCCGCCCTGTGTGTGCTCTGTGTGCAATCATTACAAAAGAGAAACTGAGTCTTTCTTTAGCTAATATAAGCTAAAAGCTGCAAAAATGGTGGTTTCATTTAGGTAAATGTTGACTTGATTTGCTAGCTTGTGGACTTGTTGTGAATAATAATTGAGGATTAGGTGTTTGGGGGATTTTCAAAGTTTGCAACTCCAGCTTTATTGTTCTTGAAGTAGTAAAATGAAGGTGGTTTGTGATAACAACAAAGCCTAAAGTTGAAGTTGGACTAAAAGAACAAAACATATGATGAACTTTACAGCGGTACCAGTGAATTTAATGCTTCAAAATAGTGGCTGTCAGTGTGAGAACCCCTTACCAAGAGAAAAGTATCGTAATTGATCACCCAAAATGGGTTTGATTCCTCCTCTGAGGATAACTTTTGGATGAATTGTTGATGTAGGACTTGACGTGGACTGAACGACGGACTAAAAATGGCCAAATCCAAGAGAAATTCAGATACATCTAAAATCTATCTAAAACAACAACAACAAAACCCCACTGTTAATTCAGTCAATGTAGGTTTTGGATTGAAGATGACGAGATGTTAAGACTTCTCTTTGGGTTCCTAAAAAATGCTGGCTTTTGACAGTAAGTGAATGCTTAATATACTATAAAAATCATTTTTTTTGTTTTTATCAACTAAGTATGGAATAAATGTAAAGCCCAAAAATCAACAAACAAAATCTGGTTTTCCGTAGATTAGATGATATATTAGATATATTAGATGTAGCTTCATAGATATAAATCAGCGTGGATACATTAGGGGTGGGGTGGCACTTACTCATCACTGGGCAGACCCTTTAAATATTCTGGTGATAATCCAGCACACATCTGCCCCGTCGAAGTGCATAGTTGTTTACCCACATCTCACATCAATGATAGCTCATATCCCTGGAGGACCAAACACATGCTCTTTCCACTCGCAAACTGAGACGCCTGGTTTCTGGAGCAAATTAATTCCCAGTTGGAGGATGACTGTTATGAATGGGTTGGGTAGAGAGAGATGGATGGTCTACCCATTCTCCTGCACGGCCCTCTGCTCCTGGTAACAAAGATGCTGCAGCTTGTCCTACTTTTTGTAGGAGGAAGAATGTGGCTTTGTACAGTACCTCTGGGGACTGTGGCTGTGGGTCCGGGAGGGTTGCCGTGTTAACAGACTTAGAGCAGAAAGATAACCCGGAGGAAATCCACCAACATAGGGAATGATAGTGAGCTGCAAAGCTGTGAAGTTTGGTGCAGCACATTGATTATATCCCTCCTCAGATACAGACTTCTTGTTTGAGAAAGTGTGCTCCACTGTGTGTTTGTGTGAAGTCTGTAGTTCAGACCAATGCAGGCACATGACATTCAGTCTGAGACCTCTTAATGTTGTGCGAGGCTTGTGATCTGCTGCTCTGCCTTGTTGTAGAGAGCACTTATCCTCTGTGAACCCTTTCTGTCAAAACCCAAAAGAGAGTTTATCTAAGCATAAAACAGCAACACAAGTCTGCACACAGCATGACACAGCAGTGCTGAAGGTTCTGTTCCTCCAAAATGTCATCTTATAAGATATTGATGAAACTACATCAAAATAAACCTATGTGATCTCGGGTTTAAACAAATCTTGTATGTTTAATCAGAAGCTATTTTTGATGCATCACTTTGTCCTTTACAATACTTACCACAAAGAAGCTGAGGGTGACATTTTCTATCATATAATGGTTATAATTTAATAATAAAATTTGTAGAATTTGTGGTTAAATCCCTATTCGCACGGGATTAGTATTACCTGTGGACCTCTGGTAATTTGTAAAATTTGCAGAGAATGTGTGTTTTCAATCCTGTGCAAATTGACCATGTCTGTAATAAGGACAATTTACCTACCATATTCCAGCACACACAGAGGACCTCTGGCAGTAATAATCCCATTCATAATCAGCCTCTCAGTAATTTTGGGCAATATATTTTTTTTAAAGAAGGTTTCCACGGCTTTTTTCTTGCCCATTCCTCCGCTGGAGAGTCGCGGAGGCTTAGCTGGACATTGTAAACAAAGGTTTTAGGTGCAATTCCAGCTTGTTTATCTTGTTTCTGTGTAGCAAAACTGATTCGGAGAAGGAGCAAACTAAAATCAACAGAATAACTGGAGACTGAACAATGTTCCTCTCACGTGTTGTTAGTGCTCGTTGTTTTTAGAAGTGTAAGTGTAAGGGATCTGGACGTCTGCTTCTGATGCTGCCCTCAGAGACAAGGTGGTTGTAATGCAGCGGCACAACGTTTTCAATCAACTCCGGAGTAAATCACAGGCTTTGTTTATCCTGTGAAAATGCACCGCACCAAACACTGACATTGAGGGGGGTAATTCCTAAATTACCAGTCATCCTGAGGTAATACTAATCCAATGCAAATTGGCCTTTTTACTCTTGAAGTTAACATTGCATTTAAAAAAAAAATAGCAGGACTGTTTGTTCTGCAAATTCCAAAAAGTGCCCGATTTGTAATTCAATGTTCAAACATGCACTTACGGGTTTGTTTACATTAAAATGTCATTCTTGTCTGCACTGCATGATTTAGCTTATTAGCACCTTTACAAGTGGTGTTATACTGAACACGTGAACTTTGTTGATAGGCTCAGAAATGTTGACACTATTTCCCATGTGCCACGGGTGTGATTCTTCTGTAGTATTCATTCATGTATGCCAACTCAAAACATGAATTGCAATCCCAAGGCCATGTCATGGGATCATGTGGTAGGTTTTGGATGAAAGGATTTAAAATCTGATTTATAAGTGATTAATCAAGCAATTAATTTAACTAAACTAAGACAAAGATAATGCTGCACTCTCCCTACTGTTTTCTATAACATTGATTGTTTAACAGTGTACTTATATTATCCTGAGGGCTTCTGGCTGTTTATTTTCTGTCATATGTATGCATCACTTGAGAACCACAGAGAATCTATAATCTGACTCACACCGCAATAATCAATAGTAGAATGGAGTCGCTCTGTAAAGTATGTAAAAGGATCGTTCTTGTCATTGAATGTTGGTAACCTTTGGCAGGGCATCGATCAGTGATCCATGGTTAATCAGTGTAACGTTATTGACGGAAAATTATACTTTAACTAACTGATTAATGATTTTAAGCATTAATTCTTAATTTTGAATTGGGCTCATAAATCCCTGTCAAAAAGGTTATGAAGTTGTGAAGAAGTATTACACACTTTTAGTACCTCCCGACAAGTAAACATTATTTCAATCCACTCACAGTTTTGGATTTTACACTAAGTTTCTCATAAATGAAAGTCTAAACCTTGGATTAGATTCCCCAAATGGAAAGCAATGATCGGCATTGTTTCACACACATACAGTACCTGTACACAGACACACAGTCTGTCTGTTGAACAGTGATTATAAGGAGCTAAAACAAAATGTTTGACATACTAAACACCATCTCAGTCAGAAGGTAGGAAGATCAATAGAATACATAAGTAGAATAAGCTGTCTGACTGTGCTGAGATTGTTGTATTCCTTTATTCCCACGTTCCACTCCCCTAACAGCAGTCTCTCACATCCTATTTCATCATTAACACCCACATCTGTCCCTGACGTTCACATTATTCCAATAATTTCATTTGATGAATGGGTGGGTGATAGGAGAGGGTGCAGATGACTTTAAATGGCAAAATGACCACATTTCCATGCTAAATTGTCGAGATCATAACCCGTCTTCTCAAGTCAGCTTACAGGAAACCTGCTTCCGATATCTGCTGAAATCCCTTTAAGTCTCCCTCTAGTCCGCTTTACCAGCTACACAAGCTGCTCAGATCCCTACAGAGCCTAAACTACACAGCGGGGGGGACTGAATGTTGAAACTGAATGTATAGTTACAGTTTTCAAATGATATTCAAAGAAAAACAGAGGAATTAATCCAACATAATTTAACGGGTTAGAATAGTGCCATCAAAACAGTTTCCTCTTATCCATACCAGAATTGCATTGACTGTATGTTTTAAAGGTCGGTGAGTTTGGGGTGCATGCCCTTCTATTGAATGGAAATAATGGCCTCCCTGCAATGCACTTTTTGTGGAAAAGCTCAGATTTTAAACCTGTCACTAGTGCCAATCAAATGATTATTTAAAGCAGCATGTACAGTACTTTTATAAAACACTGGGACATGACCACATTTAGATTTATATACAGAATATAAATTTTACCATTACCCAACTGAAATTGGTTTGCACAAGCTTTAAATAAACAAGTAAGTTAATCAAATTATGGCCAAACAGGATGGGAATTGCGCTTCATTTAACACTTTCTGTAGTCATGTTTGGGTGAATTAATAATCAAGAATCAAGAAATCAAGGTTAAAGACAAAAAGATTCCCAGCCATTCAGTCTCCTAAAATCACAGTTCGGGGTGACTGTACTTTTGAACTAATGTCTCAATACTTTCTGACTTGACATTCAAATACAGTGACTGATCCACCTTTTGCTCTCTATGTTCCTTGTAGACATTTTTTTTGTAGACAGAGATTCCTTCCCTGCCTCACCATCAATGAGAGCAGGCTTGTCTGTAGAGCTTTTTTCCCAGCCGGTTACCACTTGATTTCACTCATTATCCCTGCTCCTGAAATAGTCGGGCCTATTAAATGACTCTTAATCAAGACCACGGTTCATTAAATCATGCAGACTTTAAAACAGCCTCTGTGCAAAAAAAAAAAAAGGTGTCAGGGCTCCTTTGTCATGCCTGGAGCTGAGAGAGAAGCCTCTTAGAGGTCAACATCCCTGAATGATCGACTGTGCGACTATGATTGATTGATGAGTGCAGCTGTTGTGTAGCGAGGTGAACACTGTCATAGACCCCTGCTGGTGTTGAGACGACCCGTCAACCTGGGTGTTGATTGCTCTGCTCTCTCTGTTGTTTGATTATTTTACTGCTGGTTTCACCTTCATTGATGACTACTTTGTTTACTTCAAACATTGATTGTAATAGCGTAAATCATCACAACTTGTAGTGGACTGTTTTGCATTTCATGTAACATATCTGATAATGCAAATTTACTGCATTTTAATGACCTAGTATCACATCTAGGTCTACGGTGTAAGATTAGGAAGGGAACTGGAAATTCAGCAACAATAATCTATTACAGCTATATTGTCTTTTTGACATGCCTTGGCTACAATGGTGAGAAACCAAAATCATAAAGTGTTGCACTAACACCACACTTCAATAAAACCAAAACTAGAAAAGAAAACATAAACAAATCCAAACAAAGATATAAAAACCTCAACAACCTTTTTAGTTTTTAGGGGGAAAAAACCTTCTGTCAAATGGTAATTCCTCTTGATGAATGAACTACAACCTTTTAAGAAAAACTCTGTCAGCCAAATGAATCAGGAGCTTAATGAAAAAATGAAGTGAACGACTGAGATCTTGATCTACTTCTGATCAACGATTGCCTCCATCTAAGTTATCCCCCAGGGGATTTGAAATATGGTAATGAAATTATATAATCATGTTGTGCTTAACAGAGCAAATATGCAAAGGCCTTGGAGCATCATTTTCATTAAGCCAGCATGTATTTTATAGACGGAGTACAAAAGCTTGTGTAATTACAATCGCTGTAAACATGAATACCAAACAAGGGAAACCTCTGAAACAATTATGCTGTAACCTATGATGTCAAAACACTATGGGAAAGAATCCTGGAAAAAGACATCTCAAGGTCTGTTCTATGTGACTAACATCAAAGCAAAAAATAAATACAATGCAAAGGCTAAAATAAGAGTCTTCTGGCTTTTGTTTGACGAAGATGAGCGGCCTTGCTGAGTCAGCAAGCCTCACAGCATCTTCAGTAGCACCTTCAAAGAAAAAGCAATGAGGCTGACATCCACACATCTGAAAGTGCATCAATCTGCCCTAACACCTGATTCAGTGAGGCCATCTTCTACTCACAGACATGGAACAACGCACACTTTACATCATGCACAAAATAAATCTATTAGCTATTGCAGGCAGCTGACCCCTTTTCACTCATTCATTATTGAAGGGTTTTAAGACAAAAAATAATGATCTAAGTATTTTGTTTCTGCCATGAAATACCAAGACAACTTAGAGGAAAAGATACAGTATTCCATCATTCATGAAACTCGCGGCAAGATATTTGATCATGCTCCCAATATTGTATCTCCGCAGATCCATTATGCAAACATCCCATGGAAATACTTTACGCTTCATGGATCATACAGCCACATTAACTACTGGAATAAATGCATGAGGTCACAAAGATACGAGACGGTCGACAAATAAAAACTACAACAGAAAAGAGGGGGAAAATGGACATCCCTATATCTTGTTCCTACAGTTTGCTGCTTCCAGAGCTGCGAAACCATAAGCTGACAAATCTTTCTGGATGACAGTTGTGTTTTAAAGATGGACTTACAAGTGAAGCTACTTTGAGGAAAAACATCTGATAGTTCTGATTATGAGCGACTGCGTTAGGCTGCGTACTGTGACATCAAAAGTGTGTACATTACTCTCAACTGTCAGTGATTTATGTCCTGAACCAAATCAAATGAAAATGTTCATGAATATGTCTCTATAGCTGCTGTGAGAAAACAAAAACCCCACCCCGTCCCCCCACAGGGGAAACATCAGTTCTAATCTGGCTGTATAACTCACACATGTTGGTAGCTCTGATTTCATACACACATGAAGATACACAAGAAAACACTTCAAGGAGGAAGTGTTTTCAACATCCAGATAAATGCATCAGTTACGCAAGCGAGCGTCACTGCAAAAGATCCAATACCAACAGATAAAGCATCTGCTGTGGATTTGCTGCTAAATTAGCCCCATTTGGTTTAAAGGAGCAGTATCTAGTTTCACTTATGATCTTAACAAAGGCACAGTGTTATGACTCGCATGCATGAGATGAGAAACATTTAAAGTGTGAGATTATTGAAACATCATGGGATGAAACACAGAAAACTGTGAAATAAAGGTAAAACGTGTTCAATCTTTGATGTTATATATGTTACAAACCACAACTAAGCAGCCTTTTTATTGACCCTGAACAAACACATCTCGGGAAATCCAAACAAGAACTGCAGACCGCCTTTTCATGCATTTTCAATGACTACTGCTGCTTCAGTTATAAATCATGAAATATTAAATTTTTGTCTTTAAAGCTCAGGAGTCCTGACTCAGGACTGCTTTTTTTAATTACATAATCAAGTCTGGGAGCTGAAGTATCTCTGTCAAACATCTTTTTATTATCAGTCCACAACTGTAATGTAGAGAAGTGTCTGTCATGAAACACAGAGGCTTGTTTTCTGCACTGTGAAAAAGTGAGATTATATTGTACTTCACTTTGAAGAGCAGTTGTGGTCACGATCAAAAAGAAAAACGGAGGCATTATGAGGGCGACTGACCATTTTTCCCCCAGCATCTTGCCTCATGTGTTCTCATGTATTGGAGTCTTAAGATGACTTTCAGCCTCCACTGGTGTTGAAACAGAAAGTTGTTTTTTTTTTTTGTTGCAAGAAAACTGACGTCATGTTGCCTGACGTCACGAGCACTTAAGTGGGCTTGTTAAGCAACTAATGATTTGTGTTTTTTCAGTGTCAGGACTGCCCTGTGTAAACCGCCTGTTTACATCCTTCACGCACCTGCACGTGCGATTTTTTTTGCGCAACTGTAAACTTTATTTTTTTTCCTCCATGATTTTGCTTTTTTTTTTTTTTTTTTTTTTTTTTATTGATAACGAACGGTGGGCTACGTTATTGTCGGACTTCATTGTTTGCCACTCGTCCCGTCCCCTCAATTTTGCCGACACATCCCAGGCTCGATGTCTCTGCAGCTGTGTTTGATTAAAGCAGATGTCGCTTCACAAAAAGGCACACATTTGTTGACCGTTCACGCATGTTTGTGTTGTCAGCGCGGTTACTTTTCAACGAAATCTATTGCCTCGGATAAGCTTGATTACATCACGTCCCTTCTGTTAAAAATGCCCTTGACATGAACTAAGCTGCGTGTAGGAGTGCACCTTGTTCACATCACTTCATGTGTTCAACCTAAAAACAACAACATTTTCCTCATGGACAATGAATGAACAATGAGAAGCTTCCTCCTTACTTGTAAATGCCCCTGGTACATATTGAGCATACAGTCAGCAGCGGATCTCTCCGTCAGTGGATCTTGTTCAGACTTCTTCCAGACTTGTTAGGCAGCCTGTGAGACTGGAAGTGTTGGCGGTGGTTTTGGGGACAGGAGGTCCTGGAGGAGCAGCACATACGGGGGAGCTGTCCTCTCCTCAGGTGCTGAAGTTCACAGTTTCCGCTCATCCAGGATTCCTCTGTGCCGTGACACCGAGGCGCGCCGGGCGCAGGAGGAGTGCGACGTCGGACTTCACTTTTACCTCTCCTTGCAGTGTGCGATGCCGGGTTCTGTTTTTGCTTTAAAGTCTTGCAGTCCTATCGTGAGAAAAATCACCGTGACTTAAGTCTTCATCCTGACTACATCGTTTGTCTTCTCGCCAGTGTCTCTAAGCTCGCCTCTGTCGCCCTTTCTCTTCTCCTCCCTCTCGGCTGTGCTCTAAATGTTTTGACGCTCTCCGGTGTTCAGTCCCTCTTATAGTGCGCTCCTCTTCCCTGTTTGCTAACTACTCCCCCTGACCCAGCCCTCTGGTGCCTCCTCCGGTGCTGACGTACTCCACAAGGAGACACACAGGAACATTTCAGTCACACTTCATAGCAGGAGGAAAAAACTATACAAAAAAAAACAAAAAAACAAAAAACAAATAAAAGTGCCTGTATGTTTATGAAATTTATCCCATATTAATTTCGCAAGTATTTGATATATCCCTTTGTAAAACAACATATACATCTAATTGTGTCATTTGTTTTAGATATTTATTGGTGTTGTTTATCTATTTAAGGTAGTTCAACATACACACATTTTGGCAACTTAAGTAACAAAGCTCTCATCCGCCCTCACACATTATTATGCAATAAGCCCACTGCGCAATTTCCTAATTAACTAAAAGCTAACAGTGCACAGCACATGATATGTCTAAAAAAGTCTGATATATCTGCATGCCAAAAACAAATGAGTTGTTGTTCCCAGCTGTCCAATTAGAGGGAACAATATAATTAAAACTATGCAAGTCCTAATTGTTCTGAAGAACTAGGACAAATGGGTGGTATTAAAGCATCAACATCAGTCACGTGTTAACAAAGACCCATTTTTGCAAATGCCATTACAAAAAATTAGAAAAACAAATGAAAAGATTTAAAATTATTTTCTTCTCAAACATTTTTAATCTCCAGTCTTGTATGTTTTGCGGTTTGGCATAACCCATTTAAGGTACATTTCTAGATGAATATATTCTAGTCAGTGAGACTTATAATAACCCTGGGCAGATTACACAGACAGACACCCTCTACATTTTCAGTGAATTATTTTTATTTGGTGTCCTTCTACTCAAACAACATGTCAAGGAATGAAATCAAAAATGTAGATGGACATGTTTTACCTGAGTACCATTAAGTGGTGTTTAATCAAATCTAAGAGCTAAAACAAGTAGCTTAGTGAAGTTTAAAAATGAAATTTTTAGATACAAAGAAGCTGTGCGATCTAGCAGTTTTGTCGAACATGGTGTCTTCCCAACACTATAGTGAAGTCATGTCAGGAAATGTTAACACTACTGACCTAATGCAGAGGTGAGGGGAAACAGCAGAGTTCTTTATCAAAGCACAGAAAGAGGGAACAATTCAGATCAACTGGTGGTGGGCTTCTGGTACAAAAATCTCTCCAGGCGTCTACAGGTCACCCACTGCGGTGCATATTATAGACACGAACAGGATGTGGTGAAGGAAATACGCCAGCAGGGCAACAAGCAGCATTCATTGAGCAGGAGCTAGAGTTGGGAGTGAAGCAAGGTCAGAGAGCCAGCTGAGGAGAAAAATGGCAGATGAGAACAAGCTGATGAGGTAGATTTTAATAATTAGAAGCATAAAAGCCATCTTTAGAATTAAATTGAAGGGCCATTAGTATCTCTAAGTTAGTGGGGGAAGTCACAAACATGAGACGTGAGACTTAACTAGAGCTTTTTTACCAAGAGCACTAGGAAAATATGGATTGGGACACACTCTAGTGAAAACCTTTGCAGCACTTAGAGAACTGAAACCAAAGACCAAGGCAATTAGATGTAGCAGACCCTTGGATAGCTGGTAGGGTGGTGGCAGTTCACTATTGGTTAAAAACGGAGAATACATCTTTTGGTTTAAACTGCATGTTGTGGTATAGGGTCAGCAGTCAGCAATCTGCAAGATGTAGAGAAAGTGATGTGGCTTACCTGTAATGAATGGTGCTTTATAAATAAATATTCTATTCTAGTGCAGCTGGTAACTTTCAAGGGACACTTAAAAAAGACAATGTTTAGCAGGAGTGTGGGCCTTTTAGAGGTGCCTTATGTACCTGGTAGGCATTCAAGGATTCTACTCACCACTGATCTTTAGCTTCTAGTGGCAATGGTAAGGCGTTGCATACTGTATGTCACGATTCCTTATGAAAAAGTGTAATTTGCATCAGGAAAGGCACTGGCCATTACTTATCCATGGTCCCGATCACATTGAAGGCCATGGCAAAGACAACACCGTCCCTTTGCGGTCTGTTTCGCGAACGGATGAGACGCTACAAAGTGTACCAAAGCTAATCAAAGATTAATGGCCTGAACGACGCAGTAGCATCAACCACAGTGCCAAAGATTCTTACGCAGTAGAAGTACTGTCAACATATGAGGGTATTATCATACCAGGCAGCAGCACTATAATTTCATTGTCAGTGAGACAGGGAATGTTTGAACTCGTACTGTCAGACATCAAAGCCTGTCGAAATGCAGGTAACAAGCAAAGGAAAATGTGTGGTGGCCTAAAATATCTGTCGCATTGTGGATTTCTGCCACTTCTCCCTGGAAAACAAGCAAATACAGCACAATAAGCAAAATGCAACCAACATGCCTGCATAGAGGACCAATAATAATGTCAATAATAGCTGCAGATAAACCAGTATATGATGTAGACGCAAATAATAACATCTTGTAAAGTGTTTGAAAACCACTATTTCAAGATTTTCATTTGTATGTCACATGGAGTCCTCCCAATCCTCAGAAAAATAGACTTGCATCCTCAACTGTAACTATCCACTTTTATCATTATGTGCTACAGAGCAACACTGTCAACTTCTTCTGGTCTAAGCCCTGCTCATGGGATCAAGAACAGAACAACAGTCCCCATCATCAAAAGAATCCTGTACCATGCTGGCTCTTCTTAAAACTTAAAGCTTTTTTTTTATTGAACAAATGTTGTCATAATCCAGTGGTTTCAGATTAACATTATAGTTTAATTGGAGCCATGTTTGTGGTCACTCCTGCAGGAAATGTCTAATCTGGTTCTTTATATACGTAATACTCCACTGTGTTTACAAGCTAGTGAAATATATCATATTTAAAAAAAACATTTTTTATAGTTGATGTGACATGTTACAAAGTTCACTCTCCATTATGTTGATCCATAACTGAATCTATTCTTATAAATAACCTCTGTGTTGGCAGTAATGAAGCAATTTGTGGTGATACATTCAGGGTGTATGGTATTACCTCCTCTCAATAAAGACAGTGCATGATTTCACAAGTTCACCATATGTTTTGCATGTGAACCCTTCTCTTACCTCGCAGCTGCTTTTTAATTGGAGTTGAGTAGCAGAGGATCACCATCTGGACAGCTACACTGTTCTCAGGTCAAATTTTACCACTAGTGTGTGAGTTAAAGCTGCACTGGGCAACTTCTACTGGCAGCTCCAGATGGCAAACCAGAGTATAAGTGACAGTATGAACATCATTGCCCAGAAGTATTTTTCAACATGATGTAACTGCAAACAATGCTTCCTTATCTGAAGCAAAGGAAATAATATCAGCGAGTCTACTGTTCTACTTAACTCACGATCAAGAAATAGGTAGTGGAGGCAGCTTATGGTCTGTAGCACTTGAGTCCAGGACAAAATTTCCCAGGGGGACTTATAAGGTGTAATGTATCGTAGCATAGCGTGTCATATCATGTCGTATTGTATTGTATCATATTTCACTATTTTGGATCTTTCACTTCATGAACAGCAAAAACTTTCAATTGTCTCCAAATCCCACCCTTTCAATGCAAATCAGCCTCATTCCAGTAAAGGTCTAATTCACAAACACCAGCACTAACAGCCCAGCAGTTAGAAAGGAAACATTGCTGTATGTTGAGAGTTGGTGGTAACTGCGCCGCAGTATTTATAAGTGATGTCACTCAAAAACTTTCTGTGATCAGGAAAACAACTCTGTATGATTTAAAAATACATAATCTGTAAATTAAGAAGGTACAAACCTTCAAATGCTATTATTACTATAACCATGGATTAAATCAGTCCGGGGCTGTCAACAGCGCTTCACTTCATGGACATGTGTGGCGAGGACTGGAGCTGTTACGCATAACTTGAATGTGAGTGGGTTTTTCCCTTGACATTTTACTTGCTTGCTCCAGTCAGGGAGGTTGCTTTGTTTTAAGCATTCAAACTCATACATTTTTTTTAAGTTTGGCCTCACGAACTTGAAAAAGTTTCCGCTCCCCTCCTAGCTTATCATCTATATGTGGACAAAATGGTGCTCTGTCAGCATGAGAGTGCAGCTTTGTGCAGAGTTAAGGTGCAGATAACTTATATCCACATTTAGATGCAAAAAAGAGCAAACTGCATCTTTGCACCTACATATCATAAATGCTGTATGTCTTGTGATTAAGAAGATGAGAAAGTAGCAAATGATCCTCATTTTATGGAGCTTTTTGTGGCCGCAAAGAATTCTTACAGTGAATCAGGTCCTCACTAAGTAATATGTAATAAAAAAATACCTGCAACACAGCAGTCCTGTCCATCTACAATGTTTTGATGTCCGTCATGGCTCACCAGATGAAAACAAATCCAGCCCCAGGCATGAAAGAAATGATTATTACCCCCCACCCCAACCCCCCACCCCCCTATTGTTTACCAGAAATGCACCCACATACATTTGCCCAGCTGTACATCAATAGATGTTCACTCTTTTATTTTCTGTCCTCCTGTTTTATCAATTAATAATAATTACACATTCATGCTCACATGTCTATTTTAGGCTGTTTACATCTGACTGTGATTCCTTGTGTTGACAGACTCAGAGAGGATCAAATTCATGTTAAGACGAGAGGAATTAATTTTCCACACAATCAACAGACAGCCTTCTCTCTGACAGACAAATTATTTGAGTAAAATTGAAATGTATTATCTGTCCCTGAAATGTACCAGCTGAAAGAAAGAGCCGCTGAATTGTATCAATGCTGGGAAGGAAATTCAGTGAAAGAAATCATAATAGTCATAGTCATTGGCTTATGTTGAATGTGTATATATTGCCACACATGGGCTCTGTGATACTTACAAAAAACAGAAAGGATAATAAATTTAACTTGTAGGAAAATGCCAAACACATCACATTATTGACAGATTTCCAGACTAAAAGCCATGTTTAATGAACAAACGTGAATGCACATGAACCCTGTCATGGTGTTTCAGATGTAAATAAATGAATGCACTGCATGAGAAATGCACTGAGTCATCAAAACAAATGGCAGTTTTCACACATAGAAGCAATCTTTTGTTATTTTCAGGCATCACTGGAGAGTGCCTGTCTGAAAATGTGTGTGACATTTCAAATAATTGTACAGGGAAGAATGGGTCGGGCTTTGTGACCTAAAATGATCATGTGATGAGTCTCCTTTATTACAAATATAACTTCTTCTAACTCAAATTTGTCATATGTACACAGCAATGCCACCTCCAAACCTTGTCATCAAAATGAAATCAATCATTGCTTTGTTAACTCAAGTAATGCCCAATCGCCAATATAAAAGTCTAATATCATAAAACCACTATTTGCACGACATTTGATTTTTTTTTTTTTTTAAACTTGAAATTTGGAGGTTTACCCAATATTCTTTTTTTTTTTTTAAATTTCAGTTTTTTAACATCTAGTTAGTAACATCATGGCTCTTGGACTTGCAATGTTAGTCAGTCCATCACTTTGGTGCACAGAGGATCCATCAATAACTATGAGAGGGATTCTTATGACATTTTGTGCAGACAGTAAAAGTCCCCGAGGAATAAAGCACACTATGGGTCTCCTGAACAAAAACACCTATTGTCTTGACACATTGTGCAGATATTAATTGTATCCAGGGAACTAATGATTTGAGCTATTCCTGAATTATTCTCTGTATTAACAGAATGAAAAATGTTTCACTTTGTAAGTATAAGTTTCTCCATTGATTTTTGAGAGTTACAAAGCATGCCAGACATGCATGTCCCGGAAAGCATGTACTGTAAATCTGTCAATGACCTTGTATTTCTTAAAGGGGGGGGATAAAAACGTACTTCATTTTTTTCTCATCGTGAAAAAGCACATCAATAAAATGTCTCTCTTAACTTTCTCTTTGCTGTAGTAATGTATCAGTTCAGATTAAAGCTTTTTTACACATCTTTCAAATGACTATGCTAATATTGCAATCAGAAATACAATATGTATGAATTGTTTTTTCATAAAGGCATTCAAGCTTTTTATTTTTATCTTGAGAGTCTCACACTTCAAGATGCGAGCATAGTGCCACTTCAGATAAGTGTTCATGATTATCAGAAAAAAGGACACAATTCTATTCCTGAACAGCAGTGGAATTTTAGTGCAAAAAAAACAACACTTCCAGGAGTTAATTTCTGTTGCTTTAATCGGCCAATCATGACACATGAATTCACATCACTATACAACTCAGTCTGTCATTATCTTTCATCAGACTAATGTACATTTTTGAAATAGCCACTCTGAGCCAATCTTTAAATAGCAGTTAATTTGAATGAGGATGAGAATATAGACGCACATACTGTATGCTGAGCCCATTTTAGCAGACAGAATACCTAAAGTAATTCATTTGAAAAATGGGCTGGTTAAAAATTGAAATCTCTATTTTATCTCATGTATCATCTTTTGGCTGACGGCTGTATCATGAAACTTCAGAGCTGCTTTAATTCAGATCGGGGTAAGACTAAAGAGACTCCTGCAACAAAAGAAAGCAGCCATTCAACTTAGACATAAAAGCAAAACACATTGGGACTTTTTTTCCCTCTTTTATCAGTGAAGTTATGTTCAGTAATTAATGCAAAAACACACAGTAGAGCTTTATCTTAGAGGTAATGCCAATTTTACCGTGGAAAGTAGCTTCTCAAATAAAGTCCATTACACATCTCTTTCTAGAGGAGCCTACTGCTTGACGCTGTCAGTTTTCCGCAAGTTATTTTCAGAGTGACAGTTATTTCACAACCCACAGTGAAAGGTCACAGATTGTCTGTCAACACAATTCTGTGGCTTTGTTTATGTTCAAATGGAAATTGCTGTCTTACAGCATGTCCTGGCCATTTTTCAGTGATGTCATTTTCATGCTTTGTTTGCTTGGGAGCAGTCTGACCTTCAGTCTGTGTCAGGCAGCAATCTGAAAGTGTGTTTATTTTTCACAAACCAACCTATTAGAGCAGGTGAGTATTGTTTGTTTGTCCTGGACTCACTGTGTGTAACCAGAGAAGGCTGGGCACAGAGCCGATTTTTAGAGTCCTAAAAAGTACACGCTCCATCCGCTTATCTCAGACAAAATGTGATTTATTTTGATTTAGCACACAGTGTAAGTACCAGGCGAACATCTAATCTGCTGTTTGGAGGACAAGTCATTAGCAGTGAGCCAACAAAACACAGACTAAAGAGGAGGATGACAAAAAGTTAATAGAGCAAACAAATGATGTCAAATGATCCAGAGTGGCAGACACTCTGTACCAGTTTACACTCCGACAAACATCTTCCCTTTGGAGATTCTGCTTTGCCCTGGGTTACGAAACACACCAGCTCTATTGCAAAGTGTGTTGATTTATAACTGTTTTAAGGAGTATATACATTTTTGAAAACTCATCACAATTGTACACTCACTACAAAATGTGGTTTCCATCCAGCAATGAGTAAGTGGTTCTTTTTTTTGTTTAGTACAAAACCTGCACAGATTTAGGTCGTTATTGCGTAAGTGGATAAAAAATACAGTCACAACTTTGAAAATAGGTCACAAATCTCTTCAAGAACAGAATGTTTTTCATCTAGATTGTCAGAGGAGCCTTTGAGGATTCTGAGAAAACCTTTGAACAGCCAACTATTTTTAAAAAAATTGTTGCTTATTTCTATGACCAGAACACAGTTTCTATACACCAAAGGCACTAACATGGGCTAGACCTCAACATGTTTTGTGGTCTAGCCAATGTTAAATAAAATAAATGTTTTTCTCATGAACAGATGCCAATAATAACCTTGAATGCACAACGGCGACTATTACGATTACGAAGACATAACTCGTCCTACGCAGTTTCCATGTGGCTGGTAATCGTTGTCTTCGTTGCTTTGATTAAGGCGTGAAGCATGAAATTGATAAGCGTTAGGGTACAGTCATAGGGATAGAATTAGAGACAGAGTAGCAAAGGTCGTGCCTGAAGCATGTTAGAGGAAGCTGCACCGCTGAAACTGTCAGCGTTCTCTACACCCTATTTGCTCACAGCTAATGCTCCGAACAATGACGTGCAATGACAGATTAGCTTCGACTTTGTTCAAAAGGGTGTTGCAGGATCAAGTCTATTAAATGTCCAGTTTAGCTGATCCAATCTTTGTCATTGTCACTTGGTGCTTCTCTGGGGAAATGCCCAGACAAGTTCATGAGTGCAGTGCATATGTGAGAGGGTTGATAGGTTGACATATTCTTTGTGGTCTTTAAGACAGTCATGAACCTTTAAGTGGTGTTCTCTTTCTTCATTAGTATCTGCAGTGAACTGACCCCGCTTTAAAGTGTGATGAAACAAATGGTCTTGATTAACCATTATGTATTAAAGGACTAAACAGCATGTTATAATGGCCTGATTCAAGTCTCTAGCCTGGCACCACAAGACTAAAATCAAGTAAGGGTAATGTTGCAGAACAACTGGTTAGTGTGGAAGAATAGGCCCCATTAAAACAAGAATGTCTAATTACAGAGAAACCAATTTGGAGGAAAGACACATTTTCCGGCTGTCTAACTGGAACTAGCTTTTTTTTAGGGTTGAGTTTTGTGTTTTGTGGGTTTGTTGGACGCAACACACATGCTTCTGTATATTTCCCTATGCTTAATACATAAATTATGTGACTACATCAGCATTCTTAATGTGCAGCATTAACAATTTATTTTGAAGTGTTTGCAGAATCATTGTAGTGACTTCACAGTAAAGCCTACATGTGCTGCTTGTTACATCAGCCTTGGCCTGCCTGCACTAGTTACTCGCAAACATCAGTCCCATAATTCCTGCCAGATAATGCCCTCATCTCCAACCCACTCACCCTGCTCTCCCCTCTAATGTCAAGCTATCACAACGCCTGAATCTTTAATGCCCACATGACATGTCCACAAAGGAAGTAGCCCCTTTAAATATGTAGACCATCCAGTTGTTCTGCTGGCTTCATTACCACGGTTATCTGTGCACTGCACGGGATTCATAATTCATGTTTCTCAAATATTCCCTCAGATGAAAAGAGGCGTACACAGAAATCCCATTCATCTCCAATGCAAACACATACTCGTACGACAGCTCAACTGCTCCATTTACCAAACTGGGAATATTCATGTGCAAAAGTATTTATGTTTATCGGTTAATACAGGATTTTTTGATGAATAAAAAAGTAGATCAAGGGGTCTGCAGTGCTTTGATATCACTACCCCTTGATTGTTTAGAATGCAAATACAGCTGCCTGCTTCTGCTGTGTGTAGTTGTTCAGTGGTCAACAAAAGCAGGTTGCATTCAGGAGCCAGCTGAGATCCAAGCACCTTCAAACAAGGTTGACCCTCAGCACCTTTCCTTTTATCTGTGCACTTTACTATTTATGACAACATGGTCAATTACTGCAGCAATAAGTATTGTTTGTATTTTATTTAGGATACTTTTACCTAACGGCAAAGGTGAGCCACTCAGCATGGAAGAAAACACAACCAGAAAACTGTGGAGTACATATTGGTGACAGCAAAGCATTATTTAAATGACCAGGAAATGATGGATATACTGTATCAGTGGTGGAGTGATGACATTTCTAGGAATGGATGAAAGGACACATTTGTTTTCACTTCAACACCAAGTAATTCAAACTCATAATGAACAATGTAGATGCTTCAGGGAGAGCAATATGTTGTGAATATTGAAATGAATGCATCATTGGAGCTACTTCTGAAGAGATGTTCACTTTGATCTATGTGATTTGCTAGACATTTACGTCTTTTGTAGCCAATTGGTGTAAATTCAAATAAAAAAAAAATAACAGTATAATCCTGTGTGCATCATTTTAAATGCATATGAACAACTGATGAAACCCTCCTTGATAGATCCTTCAATAACTGAACGAAACATCCAACCAGATGTGTATAAATCTGTCTAATATGCATTTGTCCTGTTTGGACTGTTCCAGCCACACTGCATGTTAAATACTACACTACAAAGGGGGCACATATTTACTTGAAATGTCAATTTGGTGTTACCATTTTGATCAGATTGGCTTTCATGTTAAATGCTCCCTGTACGAGTAGTTTGTTGTCACTGTATCTGATCCCTCTCTCCAGTCTCATCTGCTCATACAGTGCAATGAATGGAAACCTGACACCCTCAGAACAAAGGGATGGAGATAGACGAGATATGAGACAGACTCTGGGATCTAGAGTGTGTAGCCTGAGGGCGGTTAATTGTCCCAGTATGATGATAACTGCACGAGTTTCACACTGATACTAATTAGACACCCTGCTAGCACTGAGACTCCCACATACATACGCCCTTCTGTGGGTGTGGAGCTCCTTTAGTGAATACACTGTGAGCCGTGGATAAGATCTGGGAGAGTTTGAATGATAAATCCATAACGGTCTGAAACATTAAGGCAGTCTCAGTGACATCATCACCCAATGGTTGAGTACAACAATGGCAGGCGCCATATTGGAAAATACTTTAGAACCTTGCTGCAAACATGTTTATTTCTACTGTAAAAAGGTACCATTTTAATGGGGATTTCCCTTCCACATTGGCTTATTTATTTGGTCAAGTGACAAAAATTTTCATATGCTACCTGCGTGACTAAAAGGGATTTTTTTGTTTCCCAAAGGATCAGATATTGCTTTTTTTTCTCCTCTTGCATAAATCCCATCAGGGTTGGATTCATGCCCAACGTGTGTTTTGACCGAGATGTTGTGATCATCCCTCAGTGACGACAGCCAATAACACTTCTGTGACCTCCTAACACACAACAGCACAGCGGGATAATTAGCTGGATAAACTTACAGTGATAAACACACAAACAAGTATTTTATTTTCTGTCTGTAAACTCATAATATCAACACTCACACTCCCCCTATTGTCCAAAGGTTAAAACTTTAAAGTTGGTAGCTCGTTCCCAACTTTAGCTGTCTCTATATTTTAGTGTAGTTTTCCATACTATAGTATTTTGCAAATAAATGCACTGTTTGTGTTTGTGGCTTATGTATTGGTTCTATTTAAGTACAACTATAACAGGTGAAAGTTTTACAGATGATTCTGTGTAGATGGCATGAATCATGATTTTTGTATAAATATATATTTTATTTCGGATGTTAATAATTACACACTTGTGAATAATGTGTAATATACGCTCACAGGGTTAGGTTGACACCTTTGTCAACCTAAAAAAACAAAAACATTTTCTCTGCTTTATACTACAAAATCATTTTTTAGGGCAATAACCAGACTCATTCAACTTTTAAAGCTTACTTGACAAAACTACAGCATTTACACATTCCCAGTTATTCGCAGGAAAATTGATCAGTCATATTTTGAGAATTTAAAAAAATAACTTCCAAAGAAATTTTTCATACTTTTTAAAAGTTACCTGCAATAACCCTTTGAGAAAATAAATTAAACCCGAAGCAAATATCTCAGAGGCAACACCAGAAGTCTGTGAATGCAAAAGAGAGCTCCATAAGCAAAAAATAATCAATACAAAAATGTATTTGTAAATATAACACGCACGGCCCTGAACACGTTTCTTTATATAAAGCACATTGCATTAGAATTTTTATTGTCCAATTTTGGTAGTGAATCTAAACTATCACTATCAGAGAATCACCATGACAAGTCTATGGCATGGTACCGCAATCTTCTTTTTGTCTATATGTAAGTAAATAATGCACTAAATTGATTTAAATTGATGAATAGATTCTAACAATTCTTGGTGTAATATACCTTCATCACCTACCTTTTTAATTCAATTTTTTTTTCAAACCTGCAATGCAGAGAAATTCCAAACATTGTCTTAAATGTTGTCAAGTGTGAGGCATGGTCAGTAAATATAGGGTGGTATGGAAGCTTGAAAACCCAGCTCCAACCATCTCATATACCTCATGTCTACTCAGGGTATGCCTCATTAACTTCTTCATTCCTCAAACACACACACATACACACTCTCTCATGCACACACATTAAACACCAGAAATAGGGTCACATCTCCCCTCCCTACCTCAGTCGTTGGATTATTAAAGCCTGTGCTCCTCAATCATTTGGAACGACTTTAAAAGATGGATTCCTGTGGAGCGATGAATTGTGTGATGAGCTGGTAAAAGAACAGACACAGTTTAATTAATAGTCTTATTCTCTCCGTTTCATGTTTCCCTCTGTTATTATTATTATGAACTCTCAAACTCTAAAAATCCTCAATAGTGCAATGAGTTTGAAAGATACTGTGAAAAGATGCTCATACAACATATGTTGTCTTTGTTAATTAACCAAATCATGAATGTAAATTATTTTCCCCTGCTCTGCTTACACCAGAAGCTTAGATGCTTACTTGCTCAATATTTTATGTAAAGTTAAGTACTTGAAAGCTACTAGGTTCTGACAACCATTCCACTACCACACACTGCAGGGAATCTTCAATAAGCCATTTCTGCTTGAAACATCTCATCCTGTCTTACTGGTCAATCATGATTTTCTTTAATTTCCTGCTGTCACCTGTCAATCAAAGAGAATGGGCAGTCCTGTGAAATGTCTACTGCTGTTCAGTTTCTTTAGATATTGCTGTTAATACTCATGCTTCAATGTCATAAACTCAGCCTGAACCTTCAAAATAAAATTCATCATCAGAGACACTATAATCCAGGCTCAGTTCAGACCTCAGTGAACTGTTCCCCTCAGAGTAAAGAGCACAGCCTAATAGACACAAACCCTATTGCACTCATTTATCAATATCAGACTGATAGAACAAGTATTTAAAGGCTGAGGTAATGATGTGGAGACATAGTCTGGGGTTCCCTGTCAGGACAGCTTTATTTCACTCAAAGAACAACAATGTCTTGGGTCTCTAGTTCAGCTCAGTTTCTACAGCAGGCGCCCCATGCACAGAGGCTTCAGTGCTCGTTGCATCGTTCAACGCCCTGCCTCGACCCATTAATCCATGTTTGTGCAACGCTCCTCCCATAATTTAAAGTTTTTCTTCAGCTGTCCTTTTAATGAAGCCAAAAAAGAATAAAACGGATTATTTAACCACTACTGTATTTCTGTAGATGTGTTAACCTGAGTCTTCCCTTCTGTAGAAACACACCCATATCTCTACATTTCATCAAGTCTTTAAATGGTTTCCAAACTCTCTCATAGACATCCAACATGTTTTTCAGGTATTCTCTCCATTGTCATGCATTGGGACATATTCTTAATCCAAGCACCTATTGGTGCCCCAGTTTTCTTCCAGTTTAGAGCTACTGTATCAATTGTTTGGCCTGCAGTATAGCAAAGTCAATATACTTACACTTTTTTGGTTTTTAACTTGAGATTTTTCAATGTTCCTTGAAGCTCGTTACATTTAAAACACATGTCAGGTATATTATTGTTATAGAAGAAGATTTACTTTATTAATTCCTGCTAGTAAATGTCTTTTATTGAAACATTCAAGACAAACACAGACCAGAAATACACACATATGCACAAACAGGACTCTATGGAGCTACATTTACGGAGAGATGTCAGAGTGAGGGGGCTGCACATGAACATATCCTCTATTTCCCCTGAAGACAGTGTTGATCTCTAGCCATGAGAGTTTTGATCAATTCTGCTACATCCTCAACTTTTTTTTTTTTTTTTGCAAGATAGTTTTCAAAGCCATGGATGATGACCTAAAAGTTGATTTCGATTGTTTGCAAACTATACCTCTGAAGTTTCTGCTCTTCACCTCATAAGTAAGTAAGCTGAAATAATATATATTATTGTCTGACCTAATGTCATAAAGCAGAGACTGTTTGATTGACAAGTGTCTATATCTAAAACATGACAACCACACAGAATTCTTAGGAGCAAATTAACCCTCTCTTAAGCCGTTTTCACATATGCACTCCGGATAATATCTAGATAATTACAGGAGGACCACTCCGGAGATTCTCCCGAACTAGCCGTTCACATATGCTCCTCACAGCGGGGGGATTTCCTGAGGTAAGACGTGACGTAAATAAACAACGCGGAAGTAGCGGCCGAAGCAACAGAGTCCGCTACACAACGTTATAATGAGAATATTTGCCTTTATATCAATGCTATGTGTAATCCAATGGAATGACAACATCCACAAAAGAGCGGAGAACAACATACTGACGAACAGAAAACATAATGCAGCCGTTTAATTACCGGTACGTGCACGGAGATCGTAGTAGTCGCGTGCAGACACTTCAGGCAGTCACTATGTAAACGTCACTCTCTTCCTAATGTGCTCAAGTTGAAATCTCTGGAGTATATGCTGCCACGTTCAGACATCGGCTCACTCAGACTTTCTGTGGAAAAAATACTAGGGGTCTGGCCGGAGAAACTCCGGGTAAAGTCCGCGAAAAATGAGGCTGTTTGCGTTCACATATAGCCTAAAGTCCCTCCGGGTAGCCAAATCTCCGGAGTTTTTCAGGAGATTTCCGTATGTGTGAAAAGGGTTATATTCAGTCAGTAATGACTATGCAGTGTAGAACTCTTGGCATTGCTGCTCCTCTCCAGTGTTTCTTCCAACACATCCTGAGAGAATGACTGACAAGGTGAACATAATCATTGCCAAGGTCTGCTGATTCTGCCAGGCTACATCTGATAAATGAAATGAGATGGAGAATTGATGGGGCGCAGGCCCAGCAATGCAGCACAGAACGCCTTTCTGTTAGTCTCCCTATATCTCTGCCTGCCTTTCTGTCTGTCTGTCTCTTTCTCTCTGAACCTGGGCTTGTCACTATCCTGACAGGTGAGCAGAAGGAAAAGCAGAAGGCATAAGGTAAAGATATTCTTTGTCAATGCTTTTAGGAAACATATGAGATGCTAGACTGGTGGGAAGGGACAGATTTAGTTTCCTCTCTCCCTCTGTTTTTTTGTCTTTTTGTACTGTTTCAAACACAAATGTGAAAGCTCCTATTGTTATCTACTATCCCCTTGAACTCTGGACATTTTCTTTGTCATGTATGATTGTGTTACTACTGTATGGTGTTCGATGTGCTGTTTGTCCCTTCTCCCATTCTTTTGTCTCCACCCCAGGTGAAGCTACTGATTGAACAAAGAGGCACACCACGCCTCCGAGTTTAAAAGCCCAATGCTTTAGGAGGATAGGCTTTTTGAGTTGGGACTGCTTTGCCTCTCAGCCAGGGACTGTGTTGTTGTACTGTTGTGTTTAATTAAATTAGTATAGCATTTGAGTTGATTTCCGTTTAATAATTTAGTTTGTCTGTTAATAAAACCCTTCGTATTGACTTTGGTAAGGTGTACAATGATTTGTTGTTAGCCCCATAGGGCTGCGTTATGGTGGGGTGTAACAATTACCATTGATAAACTACCTATTTGCTGACTGAACTTAAATTTAAACAATTCATTCCTCAATTCAATTTCAGTTAGAAAACACAGAGAACAAATTGCATTGAGCTGCTCCTTGGTAAAAAACAGCACAGCCATATTTAAATGACTCATTGTACATTGTTTTGTCAGCTCACCAGAGACTCAGCATTGCAGGTGATAATTTATAAGCCACCTAGGTAGAGAACAGCATCCATTTCCACTACTGCACAATCAGAAAATGAGATTGCTTCCCTCAGTAAACACACATGGATTACATGCTGATTAGACATGTCTCTGCTTGTCAAAAAAACAACTCCGTTATCCATGACCAATTACAATTGACCTGACGTCATGCAACTCTGGTGTAAGAGATTGCCCTTTGCTTTATACAATGATGTGAGGCTGTAGGGGTTTGTATGGAGGTTTCACATGAAATTGTAGTTAGTCTTTTGGTTGTGAGTCTACAAAGCAACAATTCTACTTGCTCTGCACCAAACCAACTGCTTTATTAAAAGCAGACAGGCATCAGTATGGATAATCAAATGTTTGATAAGGCTATTGCGTTTTTTGTTTTCTATATATATTTATTCTCTTTGTGGTGAAACATATTTGGAGGCATGAGTTTATTGAGTAAAATTACTGCCGAAGAAAATTCTGTGAAAAGTACAGAAGAAGTAGAACAGAAAAGCTGCTGCAAAATGTTAGAAATACTTATTATGAATGTTCTGTCCATCTGGGAGGCATTTGTATGACTTGTCTGTAGGCCTGTGGAGGGGAAGGCATGAAAATTAAGGAATCATTACTGTCTCCAAATAGCTAATTTATGTAGCTGGTTACAATGAATCAAGCTTTCTTTGTTCTCAAATTATTCTGCCAGCACAGCAGCACATACTTGGATAACCATCACAAAGCATTCAGTACTTTCGCTTAGTCAAGTTGATTTTTTTGCCACCTGGGTCATGAATCGATAGTAATGGTCAACACTCAACTCAAGGGTAATTTAATATGTGGGCAAGACTTTTTTCTACAATGAAAGCTATTGTTTTCAACACAATGGCTCCCAATGGGTGTTTTTTTTTTTTTTGTTTTTGTTTTTTTAAAGCTAAGCACCTGAATAAGTGATGTTCGTGTGTTCACTGATTTTTTTTCTATAATTTGAATTAAAATCACAGGTGTGATGAGCATCTTCTGCTATAGACTTTAGATACATGTCTCTAGTGTTGTGCCTAGACATGCTTAGAAAGTGAATTCATTGAAAGATCTCTATGTATTAGTTCTCATTGAGTGAATGTGGAACTGAACAAATGTTTTTGCAACTCATGAATGAGAACGTGACTGTAGCTCACTCTGGAGACGGAGAACAACAGCCAGAGAGGTACAGAGAGTTGCCAAGAACTGTGTGCCAAAGTCTGATTCACAGAATCCGACATGCATCCGCCATTGCTACATCTGCAGAAACCATCCCAGGCATGAAATGGAAAGTAAAGCAACAATTCCTGTATGCTTTGGGATGTAAATGCCTGACATGTTTTCTCTATGATTAGACTTTTTGCATTTTCACACAATGCTTTTATAGTGTGAAATAAAAGCATGAAAACTGTAAAAGGTTTTCACACAATACTTTTATCTGTCTGTGGACAGTTATTTAGTGAAGGACGTCACTGTGTTCAGGTCCTCAGGCAGGACGTTCCATTCACTCGGGATATAAAAACTGAAAGCAGCCTCTTCTCCTTTGGAATGTGTACATGGGAAGGTCGGAAGACTTCTGCTTGTGGGAAAAGCTGACAAGCATATCCCTTATATTTTGGTGGACATAGACATTCAGTGCTTTGTACACAAGTATCAGAAATTAAAATAATTTACTTTGAACCGGGAGCCAATAGAGGGATTTAAGGACTGGGGTGATGTGTTCACATTTTTTGATCTACTTGTTATTTAAGCATACATTTATTTTTCAGCATCTGAAAGTGACAGAAAGCCCCTGAATTATTTGATATTTTTAGTTGGTAAAAGGCTGATTTTGGGACCTGATTCATGTGACTTTTAAATTTTAGATTGTTGTCTATCAGAACATCCTTTTTATTTTTCTTTGCACTTGCTATTTATAAACAAAGAGCTGAGATAGGCTGCAATTTGTGTCTCTGACTTCTGGTAACAATGAGTGCTTCTGTTTTGTCTTTAAGTTGTCGAAAGTTTTCTGACATGTGTTGGTTGATATCATGAGGACACAGAGGGAGGGAATGTATGGGATCCAAGTCATCTGGAGCAACACCACACATTACAATGACCTTGTTCGAGATATAGTCTTCGATGGAGACAAGCCTTCCGTGTTGAGAATAAGGAGTATTTCCCTGAGAATTGTAAGTTGGAGACAGGTCTTTGGTTGGCAATGACTGTTGCATTGAGGTAGGCTTCTTCAGAAGTGCTTTAATGACAGCAGTTTTAATGGAAGTGATCACTGCAAAAACAATATTTTCTAGCTTTTTAAGATCTAGTAAAAAGTGGGTCATGGTGCCATTAACAATATTCCTGGAGAACTGGAGGGTGGGTTCCCTGTGTTCTTTGGGGCATTGATTTTTTTCTAATATGAATAATTTTGTCAGAAAATCTCTCACAATCAGTGGACGGCATCTTGGAAGGAATTGTAGGATGGGGTAACAATAAGTATTTCAACAATAGGTAGGAAGTTGTTGTTGATATTTTATCCAATGATTTTAGAAAAATGTGACTTTCTGGCCAGTTTGATTTCTTTGTTGTATGCATTAAATTTATTCTTGTAGATTTCATTGTGAACCTGAAGCTTTGATTTTCTTCATCATCGATCAGCCTGACGACATTCTCGCTTAAACTGCCTAACAACCCCTAACAACCTTTGACTGTGTAAAAACATAGTTGCAAAACATCCAGGTTCTAAAAGTGTAACGTAAAAATCTGGCCAAGATAAAATAAGATAAAATGCTCAAAAAATTGACAGATGTTTAATAATTGAAACCACAACTTGGATAAACTGTGTCCTGTGTCTAGGGATTATAAACATTAGTTTCTCTCACAGTAGGGAGATTAAGCCTCAAACAGATGAGACAGAAATTTCCTCCTTTCCTTTAAAAAACTGAGACATTTTCTGACAAATTTCTTCCATTCATGCCATTGTTATGGCAGTATTTTATTGTCATTTCATTAATGGATTCAATCTCTGCCGATATGGAGAAATGTGAGCGAGCAGTTGAGAAAAGCACAGAGGGACCTGTGCCTTTACAAGGAGCTACCTCTGTGTTATATAACACTGGCAAGTCTGCTGTATTGCCTCCAAGGGAGTTCACAGTTCTGCTCTTTTCATTTTGAACAAGTCTCCTGTGTGAGCAACAACAAACATCCACATACACAGCCACTCTCTGCAGATAAAATTGGTTTATATGGGAGCAGTCGGGTCTTCTGTCTGTCTGGATTAATTTATGTGACCTGTAAAGGTTTTACTGCCAGCACCAAGCAGCTCATGTTTGCCAACATGTACACATTTCTTTTAATAATGATGAAATTCCAAAAATAATATCACAAAAAAACAAAGAGGCACTGTGATCTTTGGTTTTCCTGACTGGCATTGATCATAGACATCATGAATAATTGATGCTATGCATCATAGCTGGGTCCATGTTGCTTTTCTGGTGCCACAAGTGGCCATATTTGAATGAGAGGTAGGGGTGGGAGACTGACAGAGGTTATTTTTTATTTGTTTGATAAACAGAGTTGTACATTTTAAGAGTTAAAGGAAGAATGTGCAACTTTTTGATGTAGACCAGTAGATTTCGCCCTTGAGCACCAGCATGAAACCAAAACAAACTGCTGTTTGGGGACACCTCTGCTATTCTGAAGCCTCCACTCTCCTCACATAGGATATACCGGTACTTGATTTCTGTTATACTTATGTGTAAAATTTCGCACATTCTGCTTGACTGGCAGGCTGGGACTGCAACAAACAAACAAAAACATTGTGATTAAAAGCCCTGAAAACAACTCCAAAATCTTAAATCAAAGTTTTCACCTCCTGGAAATGAAAGTGTCATTTTACCTTTGGTGGGTTTTCACTTTAAAGGTCTGATACTGTTCTTAATTTGCAATAGCATCCTTTACGGCACATCATCCAAATCCTCAATAAACTTTAACAAATCCAGAACTCTGCTGCACGCCTTCTCACCCATACCTGTTCCTGTAACCCCATCACACCCTGTCCTGCAAAACCTCCATTGACCCCCTCTCCCTTACCGCATCAAAATCCTGCTCCTCTCTCACAAAGGCCTCAACCGGCAGGCCCCCTCCTACCTCACTGACCTCCTCCGCCATCACACTTCTTCTTATAGCCTCAGTTGTTCCAACGCCCAACCTCTTGCCTCCACCTCTCAGAACCAAGCACCCATCCTGGGGCTACAGAGCCTTCTACATCACTGTCCCTTCCCTCTTGAACTCACTCCATACTGTTACAACCCGGCTATTAGGCTGCAACAAAAAAAGGAGATGAAGACGAGGTACCAAAATAACACCAAATTTATTTACAATATGATCAAATTATTGTAGCTCAAAACAGCTGTGCCACGATGTTCACACGGGGTGTGAGAACAAGGTGAGAGAGAGAGCATCTGTCCTGAGAAGAGGATTATATGTACACTATAAGAACTACACTGGACCAAGGTGTAGCCCCTGATTACGACCCTGCTTTGACAGGAAACTGTTACAGAAAACAAACAAGAGCACAGGAACACTTATAGGGTCGTCACACTACACAGATGTTGCTATGTTTGTTCCTAATGTTGTTTTTGTCTTTCAATTTTGAACTTTTGTACAGTGTCCTTGATTACTTGAAAAGTGCATAATAAATAAAAGGTTTATTATTATTATTATTATTATTATTTATTTGTATTTTCTGTTGTATTGACATTATTGCCACTTCTAGACAAAAATGCAACATTAAAAGTTATGTGGCTGCCGTCACAACGGTTATGAAACAGATCTAAAAAATTCTGCCTCACAGTGCATCAACTCTTAAATCCCCCTCATCCACCCACTTAAGACTTCTCCATCACATCACTGTCACTCCCTCTGCCAACTCTGCGCTCTTCCTCAGTCAGGGAGCTGACAGCAGCTTTTTTTCCCCCCACTAATCATCCTGAGTAATTACTCTCCCTGGGGAATTGATGAGAAGAAAATTTGAAAGAAATGTTAACAAAATAAGTGAGTTGGATTTCTCTTGAAGATGGCAAAGAGAACTAAAAACAGCCTCATAAGTGATACGTTTTGCTCAATTTAAGAAACAAAAATGCTGATTGGAAGTTATTTTTATTTTCATTGGAAATTGTTAGGTCAAGTAAAGAAAAATCTATACTAAGTGTAAGGAAAGGAGTCTTTTTGAAAGCTTAACCTAAGAAGAATCAAATGAAGCAGGCAGCACTGCAGCATTCAACATTAAAAACTCCACATTTATTTTACTTTTTGTGATGGAACAGTTGGGGATCATATAAACAATTCACAACCATTTTCTTTACTCAAAGCTTACCCTCCCTCATTCAATCAGCACTTTTGTTTTTTTTATATGCATCATATTTCTCTTTGTTGTCTGCTTTGTTGTCTGGTCTGACTGAGATCAAAGATTTGCATAATTCTTGCAACAGCATTTGCATGATTCATTTTTGTTGAACTGCAAACATATGTTCAAACTTTGTACTGTTACAAGTACCTTTTCATAAAAAAAAATCACACATTTCTTCTTGTTTGGTTGAGGAGGAGGAAGTGTGTGACTTTAATCTGAATGAAAACCTCAAATTAAATATTGAAGGTTCAGGGAGGCTGAGATGGGAGACTGTTTTGTGAAGTTAGAGTGCTCTGAGGAAATAGACTGTAACCCTCTCACCGGCTGGTCCCTGTCCCTCTGGTTGACCTCTGGGTAATGCTACATCTAGACAGAAACAACAGCAAACATCCATTAAGCCAACTTCTATTCTTTTTTCTACTGTGCCGCATCACCAGGGCTTTATCATATCCCAGCTCACACTGGGCCTGAGACCCATAAATTAACACACAGTATATTTAAATGTTTTTTTGCTTTGCTGTCTGTAAACCTATAAGGAATAAGACAACATCACAGGTAGTAGATAATACTGAAAATCAAAGGCACTCAGTGTTAAAATATTTCAACTTTGGTTTCCCCAGTGGCAATACCAAAAAACACAGGGATCCCTCAGCTCCAAGCCCCACCCTGACAATAAGACTTCTATATGGTGACTGAAATGATAAAGGCTGAACGCTTTCCTCTCTGCCAGGTCTCTCTGTATCTTTACCTTCAATCTTGTCAGTTTCCTCATGAGACATCAACCATCCAGCTTTTTATAACAGTATTTTATCCAGCCAAAGTACATGTGCTCATGAATTGAGATACTCTTACCTTTGTAATAATAAACTCAAACCAGCAGAACATTTATAAAGACATGACAAACAGGCTCCTGGTAAGAAGGTCTAAATGGTGTCTTTGCAGTGGACTGATTAGTAATGTACCAGATTAATGATTTTCTCCTTGACCACATCAGAAAATAAATTTTCCTTTGCCCTTCCTGCAGATTTAAAAAAAAATTATTTATATTACGAGTAAGTAAAAATCCTGTGTTAAAAAAATTGACAAACTACAAAAAGTTCCGTGAGTTTTTTTTTTTTTTTTTTACAAAAATAAAAATAAAGAAGAGTCATTCAGTATCACAACAAACATGGACTCCAAACAGTCATTTCAATAGCATCTTTATCATTGTTACTTATCTGGAAACGTGTATTTTCTCCTCTCACTCCATCGTCTCTCCAATGAAGGGACTCATTTCCATTTATATTGCTACTTAATGCACTCAGTTGTCTGTTGTGTAATTGTACGCAGGGATCACCCTTACACAGCAGGCAGGCCCCTCGCTGGGCCAACAATGCTGATCTGTGAGCCGAGATGACTCCACATAGGTCAACTGAATGCCAGTTAGATGAAGTGTCAAGTAGAGGATGAGTGTGTGTATGTGTAAGTGTGTGTGCTTTTAAAATAGGCAGAAGAGAGATAATTGATTTATGTTAAGCTGAATATGTTTAGTCTATGGCCATCAGTGATTGGTTGATATAAGAAATGTTACATATTTGGTTTTATTATGTCACCTTTGTCCCGAGGTTGTGATTAAATAATCCTCAGCCTCTGTACAACAAAAAATGAAATTAAAAAATAAATAGTTCAAGGTTATCATGTTTCTGTTATCACCATAATACATGCCATGCTAATCCTTTAAAAGCAAAAATACTAATCCAGATGTTTAAAAAAGGGCAGCCTCACTACTGAAACCGAAATCATGCCCTTTTAATCTGCTGTCCAATCTGACTGATAGTCACTACCAACTTTTGTTTATTACCAAGCTCTTTTATCTTTTGATGCCATCACATGTCTGTGTAGCAACCTGACACTGTCAGACCAACGTGACAATGTGTTTCAGTTTTCAACATGTGATTGAACCAGACCAAAAGGCCTCTGGATGCTACAGCCAATGCAAGCAGGAAATGTGTGATGAACTAGTAGCCTGCAAGGTATCTATGGATACCATGAATGTGTGGTCAGCACAAAACTTGAACTACAATCTGGTTCGTTCCTTACTGACAGGATAATAGATTCAGAATGTTCCACTTCGTTGGCAGCCATCTTGTTTTTTTTTAGGACATCACCTCAACATAACCCAACCCTAAATAAGAGAAACTGTTGGGAGTGGCTCTTAAGTGACTGTTAATGAGGCTCTTTCCAGTTTGTTTCCAGGTTTTATGAAGGACAGGATGACATATAACAAGAGTTAAGTGAAAAGGACATTAAGTCATTATGTCATCACATGAGGAGCTGACATTTTGCACCAGCATTCAATGAAACATTTTTTTAGTAGGACAAAGTGTTTGTGATCTGAACAAAGATAACCGTTCAATGCAAGGAAGCATATGTGCCTGGTTCAAAGGTTGGAATAACATGGGTACAAAATGTTCTATTAACACTGTCACTTACTTTAACACAAACTGCATTTTTTTCACATGTATAGCTAAGTTCTCTTTAGTCAACACTATAATCTCCTTACATGTGCAATACATACTTATGACATTAATGCTTTTGCATGTATATCATGACTCAGGCTGTGTCTTTGGTAGCTTGCTTTCTTGTAACTTGCCAGAGGATTTTTACACGTTTAAATTAATATGTTCTAAAATCTCGACTGATAAACTTCTCAGTTCACACTGTACTCAGCTCCTAGCTTTATCTACTTATAACAATTTTATTTTTGAACAATTGACGTTAAGTTGAAAGTTGGCTCAGTTGAATTACTCCTCAATCTTATGTTTTAGGATGACATCTTAAATAAAACATCTTATTTTTCTCAAACAGATAAACCGACCTGATTCATTGCCTACTGCCTTGACAGGGAACATTTGCTTGGAGACAAATCATGTGCTTGCTGCTATTGTCCAAAGTGTAAATCTGTCTGATGACGGCTCATGCCGGGCTCCAAATCACCTGCTGTTCCATCTCTCCATGTATTAACACAATGACTGAGAGCACTGTCAAATACACACACTTACACACACGTCTTCATCAGCACAAGTCCGGCTGTGTGTGCCAGAAAGACTTTTGTATCAGATTTTCTACCTTAATGTAGGTGTATATACACTGTAAATATTGAACAAGTAATACAAATATCACTTTGTGGATAATTTTTTCATGTTTCTGTCATTCTTTACAGACATGTTCAGCGCCTGAGGGCCCTAACCGCGGAGTGGGGTTCGCAGTACTGCAGGTTTGGGGCTGTCGCGTAGAGGAACAACTGATTCCCGGGAGACTCAGGTGGGGGCTGATTGCAATTGATTTCTGGCTGAGGTGATGTTTCTCCTCATCTACACAGGTGCATACTCAGTGTGAATGCTGTGATCCGGGCTGCTGTGTCATCTTTTCCCTGGCTGCATGACCTCTAAGGCTCATTTTCCATGCTGCTGCTTGCTATGGTTTATGTAAGATACTTATCCAGGGTGAAAAATGCAAATAAACAACAAACCAAAAAAAAACAGATCATTGAACTTTGACATGTAGCCTACAGGACCTGTAGTACAGATAGCACACAAAAAGGTTGCTGCAAGGCTCCAGCCTTTCTAAAGTGAAGATTTCTGATAATCATATATACAGGACATGATAGTCCATTAAATAACTTAGAGTGTAAGACTGTTAAAGGGGTACTTCACCCATTTGCATTAAGCTTTGTATCATTAGAAACTTGGTAGTATTTTTGAATGGTTGTGCATCCAGCCCTCATTTTCCCCTGAGACGGGAAATCTTTGTATTTTTTGTCTGCAAAAGGAGCTTCCAGTGACGCAAAAATCGCCATTTTGCGTCATCGGCAGCTGCTGTGGTTAGCAGGGGTGAAACTACATCGCACTACATAAGTTCCTCATATTTTCGACCACTGAAGCTACAGACCAATCACAGATCAGTGGGTGGGAACTCACTCCCAGAATCGAAACTTAATGTCCGCCGTATTGCTTGGATCTATGCTAACAAGCTCTATGGAGAAAGCTGATAAGAACCGAAAAGAAAAAAATATGTTTCATCTTCAAACTGATATGGATGAAGGGGATTTTGAAGGTCTTCTGCTCGAATTGGATGTTCGTGGCTATCTCTACAAGCTGCAATATAGCGGCGAGGCAGCTGCTGCTGACACTGCCTGTCGGCGGCGGTGAGGACAAGGAGCCAGGGCCGGCTCGAGCTGGTGTCAGTGTTGGTGTCAGTGCTCTCACTGTTTGCCTATGGACACAGACATAGAGTCCGTTTTCTGCCAGGATTTTTCAAGATGCCAATTCCTTCTGGAAGACATCTCGGAATCAGTTGAGGAAACGGCCGTATGTGTTGTAGTAAATGTCTGTAAATAGAGGACCGGGACCCTAGCTTCAGTGGGAGTGGCCTGCAGTGCTGTGCATTCTGGGAGTTGGTGTCTTTCATCCACATGAGCCAAAAAGACACTTTCTGCCTTTTCTCGGCCAAGAAGGCACCAACTTCAGAATGAATTTCACATTACTACTACATATATGACCCAATGTCAATACAGATTCATGTTTCAACAGGTGAAGTATCCCTTTAATATGTCAAAACGGTCAATCCAAGAACACAATCCTCAAACCTACTTTATATGTTAAACATCTTTCAGTCATTTCTAACCTTTAAAAGCATAAATAAGGTATGATACGATTACTGCATGCTGGGGTTATCTTCAACACTCCACCTTGTGCCTACTGTATGGCCATATCACGGCTGATATTCAGTGCATGAGAGCTCTCTCCTTTTGTGTGATATTGTCGAAGTGTTTAGAACCTCTGTTTTCTGTAAAAACACTTCATATTTAACTGATCTGAGAACTGAGATTAAACTTTAAAAATTCCCCAGAACTCAGTCAAAAGAGCTGTAAAACAAGAGTAGGGATTTTAACTACATGAATATTTGTGTGTGTGTGTGTGTGTGTGTGTGTGTGTGTGTGTGTGTGTGTGTGTGTGTGTGTGTGTGTGTATAGAAGTAAGTTATGGTGCAGTGTGATGTATTCAGCTGTCCAATCATATTCATTTTGGTCGATGCAGCTTTGTTGTTGGACTGCTTGTAGTATTTCATTACTGTCTCACGATGTTTGGGTCTAGTTTGACAGAATGGTGATATTCTCTTCATTCTTTCTCTAAAAATATACGGCTTTCACTTTTAATATGCCAGTGCAAATAAGGACTATCAGAGACTTCTTTCATCACTCAAACCAGAATTTCCCTACAGTATCATTTAGTTGGCATCATTCTGCCACATTTATAAATGTAAATATTTAATTAAGGTTATTGAAACATTATGAAAGTTAATTCCTGTAAAGTATTTGTGTGTTATTAAAGAAAAGTTGTGCTGTGCAGACTTTGAAATTGCACGAGACAAAAAATGATTTGATTGTTATAAAGAGATTTTAGTGTTATGCATTAAAATGCAAGTTTATTTTCTCATATCATATATATTTCAGAAAATGTAAAGACTATATTCACACATTGCAAAATGTTCCATCTTTCACTTTTCTCTTTGGGTTTGCTGAAACTTATTAGAGAAATATCTGTGTTTTAAGCTTCAAGCAGTTTGACTTTCTCTGAACACTACAAACTATTATACATGCTATGAGTTCATATACTTTCTGTTTTGTACTGAGTTTCTCAGATCTGCTTTTCTAGACACTAATGTCTGAGAAAAATGCTCTGATTTAATGTAATAGCTCATCTTTTTAGATTTCAAAGTCATAGCAAATGAGCTAAAGGCTGCTAAAAACAGCTGAAGAGCTGCAGAGATGTTGGTAAATATAAGCAGCTCTGTTCACTTCACAACTCAATCTAGTTGCAAAATTTGAAATTTGAATTTCAAATCAAATCAAATCAAATCAAATCAAATCAAGTTTATTTGTATAGCACATTTAAAAACAGCTTCACCTGACCAAAGTGCTTTACAGGCAATGCGTAAAAGCAAGAAATAAAAATATAAACATTAATCTATACATATGCACATACATACATATATAAACACATATACACATACATATATATACATAATACACACACACAAATATGTATATATGCACATACATATATACATGTAGTATACATACATATCACAAACACATACACTCATACCTAAATGCTCATGCATACATACAGATACATACCTAAGCTCAATATATGGGGTGTGTTTCAGCTTGTTTTAAATGCCAGGGAAAAGAGGTGAGTTTTGAGTTTTGATTTGAATGAATTTAAGGAGTTGATTTGTCTGATGGAGGGAGGCAGTTGATTCCACAGACGGGGGCCAGCCACTGAGAAGGCACGGTCACCTCTGAGTTTTCGTTGAGCTCGAGGGACTACAAGGAGCCACTGTTCAGAGGACCTAAGTGGGCGTGATGAGGTATGTTATTAGTTTGCTTAATTTATATACATGCCAGGTTTTTAAGTAATTGCTATTCTACCAGAAAGACATTATGTTGGGAGTTTTATATCTAAACTTAATTCTCTTACTATTTTTCAGTTCCATTTTAATAATTACTTATATTTCTGTTCGCTATGGTTGAGTCTTTTATTTCTAGAAAAAAAAAAAACGAAAATTATGATACATGATAAAGAGTCTTTTTCTCATACTTGCTGTAATCTAGAGTAAATAAAACACATACCAAAGCGTATTCAAAATGGCATCAAATGGGCAAATTGGTCCTTTTCTTACATACCAGCATCCGACTCAGTTTTTGCCCCATTTTCCCTCAGTCCAATATGCTGTTGACAAGCCCATGTTTGTCCTCTTAATCCAAAGTTTGTCATTTTATAAAAGTCAGTTTCTGTCATTGTCAGAAAGTGCAGCAGGGTTTGAAATAGTACTGTAGGTCATTTTGAAACAGAATTGCTGGATGGCTGTATTTCTATAGGCTTTGTTCGAACTGTAACACTCTCAATGTTCTTCTAATTAAAGCTAAAACCTTTACTCGGTTTTTGACCCAGGAAGCAGTCCTGTGGGGAAGGAAAAGAGAGGAGAAAGAATCACTCTGCATACAAATGGGCAATTAAGAGCCAATGCTTTGCTAGAGAATCCAGAAGTTGAATGGCAAAGTGTTCTCCTGTGTCCTGAGCGTGGGGCTAATGTCTCATCATCTACCGCTGCTATAGAGAAGGTGAAACGTCTCATTAAGTCAATGACACCATTATCAGTGATGGGTTTTAGGATGACATCATCATCTAAAAGGTCCCAAAATATGTCAACTGCTGTCTGATCTAGAGTGACTCAAATTGACCTCGAAATGAGCAAAACTATTTGACTTTGAGAATTGGGCATTTTTGTAAGAATACTGCTGTTTATATTTTAAGGGGGTCTGAGATTTTCATCACTCACAGTTGTTCCTGTAATATTTGCAACACCCTTGTGCAGATGGATGAGACCTGTGTCTGAGCAGGCAGCAAGAGTAATTCTTAACTAAAATTAGACAAAAGAGAAGAGGACAGGATAAAAATAGACAGAGGCAGAGCTATTTCTGGTTCATCCTCTCATTCTAATTCTGACACGTCATTATTTGAAGCCATTATTTCATCTTGTTTTGGCAGCCGGGTCACTGGCGTTGTTACTCAGAGTATCATCAAAGATTCATCTTCTCATCAGCTTAAACATTCACTTCCTTTTTCTAAATCTGCAGCAGCGAATGTTAATAGACTGTATTTAGTTACAATGCTTATCTGCACTCAAAAGTTAAAGCTATGATAGTTAGTTATAATTCTATTAGTTATACACTAATATATATATATGTAGAGAGAGAGAGAGAGAGAGAGAGAAAGAGAGATTTTGTAACTGTAAATGATGTGTTCTTTATACTAGATTGCACCTTTAAAACTTACTGCTCTTATCTTTAGCATTTTCTGGACGAGGAGTGTTGGTGACTCAAGGTGCTGAAGCTCATATTATTGATAAGCAACAGTTTAGGTTTCTGAAGCAGTTTGAGAGCTACAGCAGCTCCCTAAGCTTCATATGAAGTCTACTTTGTTTTTCCATGGGCCCCAATACAATTACATATCAAATCATCACCCTCAGGCCCTGTTTAAAAGCACAGATCTGTTAAAGCTTTCTTAAATTGTTTAGAGGTAAAATATTTCACCTGAAAAACACGTCACTTCAACAAATTCTCTGTAGGACATTTAACAATCTCTTCAATATCTCTCATCCCCTGAAGGACCCTGCCCATTGTTCAGATTCTCTGGAACAATTCATGTGATTGTAGTGTTTCTAAAAATATTTAGCCTCCTCCATGTTAACTGTGCCTCCTTGTAGCATGTCAACTTTCAGCACCTGACAGTTTCCATTTTTAGCAGTGAGAGAGAAGGTGTCATGGTGACCCCAGCTCCATGTTTCTGCACCCTGCCTAGGGGGTGCAGCTGGCAGCCAGAGATTGGACTCAGCTGGCGATGCTGGAGTCTGTTTGGGTGGGAGGTTGGGTTGTGAGGCCAGATGTGTGAGACACCCAAGCCAAGGTGGCTGAGATTTCCAGCGCCTGAGGCCAGGGTTGCCCCTAAGCAATGTGTGCCTGTTTGAGACTTGTGAAAATGTCCTCCCATTCCTCTGAAGACTATTCCCCAATAAATCAAAACAGCTGATGGTTTTGGTAATACTGTTTGTCCACAATCATTTAAAGACTTACGGTTTGAGAAAACATTTAGGTTGAGATGAAAGGTTAAAGCCAATTTTGGTGACAGTTGAAGAGCTGATGTAAAGATATCAAATTAAAAAATAACATGTAGTTTTTTCCCCATGTCTGAACTTGAAATGCAGAGAGAGGTTTTGCACTGACAAATCTGGGATAATAAGACTTTTTCCATATTTTTGAAATAATCACCAACAAGATATTGAATAGTTAAAAAAACAGAATGGGTTGGTGAGTAAGTCAAGCATTACTGAACACATTTTCATACTGTCAATCACGGGTTCAATAGCATAAAGGTAATAATATTAAAAATCTTTTCACAATCACAATTCAAGAGTTTGTTCCACATTCTCATATCTCCCACTGTGCACAGCAACACACGTCCCAGGGGGCTTCCCTCTTTAACTCGAGGTAGATGTTGAGGAAACATTACAGTATTAATATGTGTCTCAGTTTGTTGTCCTGATCTTTAACACATGTTTTTTTTGTTGACATCTTTTGACATTAGAAAGTGTGTGGCCGAAGCTGCAGGTTGCAAATGTTGCATAAGATGGATTTTGGGAAACCTTAACACACCATAGCAGAATACACTTTTATTAAGGCTGTCAAATAATGATATATATTTTTTAATCACAATTAATGACTGAATTTGAATAGATGATTACGATTTATTACATTTATAATTGCTTGTTTTAAATTCCTTTATTTTGCATTTCAAAAGTTTTTTTGTTATGCTTTTATTTTGTATCTTTTGTCTGAAGCTTAGTTTGCTTTGCTTCCTGTTTGGTTAAAAACCTGTTTCTATTTTTGAAAGAAAATGAGAAACTTCCAGTAGATTGAAGGTTAAGACATTAACCTAATTGAAAAAGGCAATTGCTTCGAATCAAATTTAAAATAGCTAAAGGGAATGATAAAAGGTGCAATGTTTGATGTCACAAATTGGATATTACTTTTGACTTGTCAACTTGTCTGTGAGTTTTATTAAGATAAATTAATCAATCAATCAATCACTCTGGCTGCAGTTATGGGGAATTAACTATGATAGGCTGAAAGGGAAAAAGTGTCACGAGATAAATGTGATTCAAAATAATTAATCAATTAATTTTGGATCTTAAATTGCATTGTGATTAATGCTTTAACGCTAACGTCCCTCACTTTTAGTTTTGCGAACAAAAAATAAAAAAATCTTAACAATAAAAACAGTTTGGATTGACAGCTGTTATTTCACTATTGATGGAGGCTTTTTTTTCAAACCTGTGTTCTCACATCTCATTCATTTAAAAAATAAATGTATCTTAAATTATAAGGAGACACTCATAGATTTTCAAGTCTCTTGACATTTAAATAGTGTCTTTTAATTGTCCAAACTAGTTCAGTAAGAGCTGATGGCGAGGTTTGGTAAGGTAAATCATATTCAATTTGAGGTGTTCAAATAAACATTCAGACAGGATGACAAACACAGTGTTAACTTGTGGTCAAGTTGATCTCCCACAAGAGCTGGATATGAGCCTTTCTTATGAAATCATAAAAGAAGAAAAAACGCTCAAAATCAGCCGTCCACATCTCTATCGTATGTTGCAAGTTTTCTTTATAATAGACCTCTGCTGGTCATTAACCCCAGGTAATCAGCTGTACCATCCCAGTTGAAAATCTGCCTGCTTACTGCAAACTATTTTCCAGTTGAAATGTCTTAGTTTGGCTGTAATGGGCTCCTCCTCATTTCATGGGCTCTTATGTTCTCCAGCACATTGCCCTTTTCACACACAATTACCTCCTCAGCTCCTTTTTCAGGCTCATTAGCAGGACTCGTAGGCTCATCCTGCCCTAAAAGCAGGGGCTTCAAGGGATATGACAAGTTCTTCAGCTTCTAGAGGAGGATCATTTAACTCATCTAAAACTGTGGAAAATGTGAAATCTTCACAACTTCAATGAGAAGTTGAAGTAAGCCCATGGATAGATGGGTAAACCTGCATGGAAGTATCACCAAGTCCTGTAAGTTTGAAATCAACATTAGGGTGTTATTGACTCTGCTAATGGCACTGCATTAAATTAGCACAAAGAATTTCTAATGGAGATTCCCCAGTATTATCTTTAAATCCCTGTACATGATGAGATTAAAGACTTTAGTGAAAGGATAACTTATAAAGGTTGTTTTTGTACCCTTCAACTACACCATGTTTACACCTACAAAAAAAATACCAGAACACTCACAACATCTAAGAATCCACAGAATATAACAAGAGATATCAAGACGGAGTAAAACAGGTTTGACACTACAAAATTAATTCAACCATCCAACTTAATTGAAGAACTTATAAGTATTTAACCCATGGCCCTTTACCTCATTGTATGTTTCCCTGAATAAAAGAGGGTCAACTGTCACCTCGTATAGCAGTCACAACTAAATTGCTTTGGAAAAATATCAAGCTTGATAACCTCCAGAGCGTGGCCATGAAAGTCCATAGTCTGCAAATTGCTCCAGCCAGTCATTAGACCGAACTGCCTTATGGCAAGGTCATGTTACCTTGTTTGATATAACTGACCTTTTGATGTCACTTTTTGTTGGCCAATTCACACATAAATTCTGCCTTTTGGCATTTGAGTCTCTGCACGTGCAGGTTTAAGAAAAAGCTCCTTGAATTTGTATTAGAATTAGAATTTATACTTTATTGATCCCGTGAGGGGAAATTCGTTTTTACACTCTGTCTAGTAAACATGCTACACAAACATAGGCTGAAATACACACACATGCACAAACAGGATCCTATGGACATGCACTAATGGAGAGGTCTCAGAGTGAGGGGGCTGCCCACAGCGGGCGCTCCTGAGCTTGTGGGGGGGTTAGGTGCCTTGCTCAAGGGCACCTCAGCAGTGCTCAGGAAGTGGCCTGGCACCTCTCCAGCTACCAGACGGAATTTCCGGACTTGGTCCGTGCCGGGACCTGAACCGGCGACCCTCCGATTCCCAACCCAAGTCCCTACAGACTGAGCTACTGCCGCCCACATTATTATGTAAGAATGATTGACATACTAAATTTAGCATCAATGTTTAATTGCCAGCAGTATCATGGTACTCTTTGAAGAAAGCTGTTTTCAAAGTGGGCTGGCTGTGAAGATGTGGAGCTTAATCCTGGAGCTTGGGCTTGTTGCTTTGCCCAAGGAGATGAATTGTTGTTTTTGAAGTTCCAAGAATTTAGGACATTTTGATGGATGCACTGGAATGTCCGACTGGTCAGACTTCCAATTAATGACAACAGATTAATTGGAAGTCAATTATAATTTTTTGAAGGTAGCAAAAGAGAAAGACCTTCAGGCTCCATTTATGTGAAGCAAGTTTGATTAGCCTAAGCCATGGGGGCGGCCAATGAAGTGGGGGTTTCCTGTGCTGGTGAGGAGACAGGAACAGAGCTGGCAACAGATAAGACAACTCCAAGTGGTTTGAAATGAGCCATAATCTGTTGTTATTGTATGACGGAGGATTAGGGCCATGTTAAAAAAATATAATTTTTTTAATTTCGAGATTAAATTCGTAAATTTACGACTTTATTCTTGTAAATTTACAAGTTTGAGACCAGCCTGCGCAAAAATGATGACAGAAGAGCAGCAGCATCCTGTTATCAAATGACAAACATGGAGCATCTTGTCCTAAAGGTTTCACTAATGAGGAAATAGGCTACTTCCTTGTGTAGTCGGTAAAAACAGTTCAAGGGAAGTTTTCACTTCTCAAGTTGCAAGACCTTGTTTATCTGTAAAATTATGTATGAACAGGACACTAACTGGCTCTGCACGTGAGACACTTTAACAAGGCAGACCGATAACGGACACAAATAGTTGTGTTGGGGCTTTACTTATGCAGATATGAAACTACACATGCTTTTGGCACATCATCACGTTCACATTGTCATAAAATATCAGCACCCTGAAAAGATACTGCAAGAAACTGTGGCTTTTCCGAAGAAAGAACCACACTGACAGGGAGGAAGTTGTCTGCAGAGGAAAATACTTTAAGAGTTCTACTTTCATCATTTGAATGCGCAGGCTGGTCTCAAACTCGTAAATGTTCGAGTTTAATCTCATAAATTTACGACTTTATTCTCGTAAATTTACGACTTTAAAATTTTTAAAAAATGTACGTGGCCCTAATCCACCGTCGTATTATTGGCCATTCATAAGACACATTCAATTACCAATTGAAGACTGGAAGCTTACTTGATGTGCATTCATTTTTCTAACTTCAATGCAGACATAGATGAGTTGCTCCTCATGTTGCTGAAGCTGCCTGCCTTGAGTTCGAATCGTTGATCTGACAAGCACGGCTCTTGAACCCAATCTTGATAAGAAGGTACAGTCTTTACTTGTAAGCACAGGCAAACTGATTGCCTGTTCCAAAAAGGGAACAGGCAAAGTCATGGTCAAAAAACACAGCAGAGATCAATGCCAAAAAGTAATTCACTTCATACAAAGTCTTGTACACTTGACAAATGTGAACTGGCACAGAAGGAAGACACAGACTATGAGACTAGGCTGGAATTGGTGGAGGGAGGGGGGGCACACTCACCAATAGGGTGATATAATCCGAGTTCACCTAATGTTGGGGAATACGGCTGGAGACATTGCGAGGTTGTTCGGCGTGTGCGAGAGAACAATCCGTCGGAAGATGGCACAGTATGGGATAAGGTAAAATCAATCACCATTCTGCCGAGCCGATCGGGTAGAATTTACTCCACAAATTACACAATGCTGCAGGAACAGGTCTAACAATATAAGTGGTATGATCTTATTTGTTTTCCGTGACTGGACATGTTGTGTGAAGAACTCCAACAAGGGAATTTAGATAAAATATGGACTCAGTCGGAAAGTCTTCGTAAAGTAGCTTCCGTTGAGCGTGCTCGACAAAAGTTAAGCTAATGAAAATGCATCTGACATCTTGTGATCACTGTGCTTTTTATACCATGGTCTTATTTGTGTAATGTTTATTGTATGACTATGATTATTAGAGTCCATGACTTATTAACACCATTGGACGACAAGGATCTGGATGAAACTGTGACTCAAATTCTGCATCACCATCCCAACTGTGGTTACAAGATGATGGCTGGGCACCTGAATGCACAATGCATTTGCATACAGAGTAACTTTAAGTGATACCCATTCAGAGGGAGATGTTTTTATTTGTGGAAAAAGAGCAGGGGTCACAAAACGCGGCCTGAAACTAGCGTTCGCCATTTCCCACATAAAGTCTATGATCTATAAAAACAAACCCTGACAGTAAAATGTGCGCAACGGTAGGCAAATCTGACCCAGGCGGTCGTACATTTTGGATTAAATAAAAAATCTAAAATCCAGTATTTCGAATATAAAGTAATATTCTAATATATTGAGATACTTGGTTTGTGGTTTTCCCGAGCTGTAAGCCTTAAGGTCATGATTGAGACACAAAAAACAGCTTTATATATTTCAATGTGTGTAATGGAGCTAGGATATATTAAAGTTTCACTTTTTCTAATAAATTACAAAAAAAAAAAAAAAAAAATCGATATTGTAACTTTTTGAGCTGCAGCTGTAGCTTTAGACGAGTTGAAAATTCTACAGGAGAAAATTTAAGATTATAAAAATCATCTGTTTGTTGAATGGTTACTGTATTGATTTCATTAAAAAAAGAACACAAAAATAAGTAGACTTAAATGAGACTATAATGTATAGATTTCATTGACTAAAACTATGATTCAACTTTTTAGGTCTGTAACTACACCAAATGTAACAATATTTCAAAGGACTGAAATGTGACTAAAAGTGTATTTTATCATAGTCAAAATACCAAATCAAATGTTATATTAATACTGCTTAGGATGATGAGAACAAATACCTTCAGGAAAGAAAGAGTCTAATTGTTTTTACGTAGATTTCATGTGTTGTCCCTTTCGCATAGTTTAGGACAGCGTTGCATCACGTTGATCCTCGTGGAGTTTTGATGCGCACACTTCAGCTTAACCCACAAAGACGCAGGATGTACTCTGTTCCAGCATCGAACCGTTTGTGGCACATTGACGATAACCACAAATTGAGGTAGACTATCTGAAGAACAGTAACAAAATCAAGTATTTTTTTAAATAAAATATCATAGCAACCTAAGCACATTGAAAAATCTAAAAACAAGATTTTATATTATTCTGTCCTTGGTGGATGGATTTAAAGAGCTGCTTTAAATCAAAGCACTCTACAGAACCATGAATTAAAACTAAATGAGTCCTGGAACTGTCTTAGTGGGAAATGGTTAAGAAATCCATGGTGCAGGTAGTGTTTGCTCTTTATAATCAAAGGTAAATTATGTATCACAGACGCCTCTTTTTATCTCCACTTGTACTCAAAATGTATTTTAAGCAGTAAGCTCTTTGGGTTGTGTCCACCATTGCTTACTGTTAGGGTTGTCACAGTCATAGTTTTGTGAGGGGTTCAGTTGACAGCTCTCACACTATCCAAACTGTAAATAGACTTGGGAACAGGTTACATGTGAAAGCAGACTTTAAGAGGTTAGTATTGGTTAGATACAATTACAAAAGGCTTATATAAAGAGTAAACAAATGATAAAGGAAGGTCTCATCGAAACAAACATTTAAATTTGATTTCTTGGAACCAAATAGCCAGGACATGCAGACCTCTACATTTTGTCTCAGCATCTGTGAGTTTGTTTCAATGTTTGTCATCTTTGTATTCCAATACATTTTGCAATATAAACTTGACCCTATACACACACACAGATCAAGATGCTCAACAACTGCTGGCTTGTGATGCACTCACATTTCATCACTGTTCTTGATACAAGACTATATATTCAACGTCCATTAAACCAATACCTCATGCATTCCTCACTATGAGCCTTGACACTTGAAAACGGAAACTAAGTAAATAAAATTTCACACAAAAAATGTACCAGTGGCATTCATAGTCTGCAAGAGCTGTTATACACTGGAAAACATACAGGCTCCAGATCCAGGTTCCTTTGTAATGGCTGAATAAAAATAGTCGCATGACCAATCATAGTTAGTGGCTCTTCAAGGTGTCGCACATGATAGCCTTCATTCGGACACGGGATGATGACCAGTTGGCGACTTCTGGTCGTCCCAGATATTTTTAGGAGTTCAAAGGATGTTAAGAGGAACTCTCTGAATTCTCCTGTATGTGAATGACTTCCGGAAAATAAAAGACCAAGACATATTATTGTAACTATATGTGCAGTTTCACTCCTAAATTATTTTACTTCTCCTTGAAGTTCTTTTATGATGTCCATATTTTTATTTCTCTCAGCATTTCTTTGATGTGGGATTCCTCCATGTCTGTTTTCCTCTTTAGGCCTACTTGTGGTAGTCTTTTTTAGATGTTTTTGCCGACTCTGTCACCGAACCGGCACGTAAATTCATCCCTTACTTAATTCAAGTAGGGTCTCTTTCCCCATTTTCGTCCTAGTTTTGCATTTTTTGCTTTTTTGAGGACTTTATGGTCGAGTTCTGGAGGGAGATCGCGTTATTCTGCCATTCACGTTTCACTCGATTTAAAAATATGTTTAATCTTAACTAGCATGTTCTGGACCCTGCTGATATCAAAGCTGATTACGAAGACACAAGGAAAAAGATAACAAATCGTACCAATATCATATTTTATGAACAGAACCTTGTTTGCTGTGCCGTTAGCCAACGCTGTCTGAAGTACCGTACTTTCAGTCTGCACATGAACACAAACAGTTCACATGGCTAACCGCTGTCAATATAAAAAAGTTGAGTCCGTGCTCAACAAAACCAGCTGCTGTTTGGAATAGATTTAAACACTTAAGATTTAATGAAATTGTCTTTATTTCATGGATCATAATTTCAAGTGGAGTAACGTGTTATCATAACCTCTACACAGAAGTAAATTCGGAATTTCAGAATTACATCATTCTTAAGTTCATGAGTATTACAGTCATTATTACGCATCAAAAAAATGTTTCTTGTAGAAACCAACCGTCCACAGGGTGTCCATGCAAGGGCGGTGGACCAATGGGCTTAGATCAGTGATCTCACACTGACAATGATGTCGGACTGACAAATTTTTATCGAGGGGGGCTAGAACCGAGCGTTACATGCAGCTAATGCTACAGCTAACAGGAGGACGCAGGAGAAGCCGCGTTTCCGCGGACTTTGAATTTTTGCAAATAGATGTGCCTAAACATGCACAGGACACTTGCAAAACACACTAAAGAGCATATAAAACCAGAAAAAGCATAATATGGGACCTTTAACATGCCATAAAGAGAAGGAAACCAGCCTCCTTTGCCAGAGGACAAAATGATTTTCTGTGTGGAAGGGACTTTGCCACTACAGATCTGTCAGAATGCCTTTGCTTTAGATGTCCATCTCCTCAGGTGTTTGGGGACAACTTTCTTCTGTATGGATTTTGTCCTGTAAACAACACAAAAAGAAATCTCACAAATTGACATATCTTACACATTTTCTTATAAATTATTATGCATTTTTACACAACTCAGGTTGTGTAGTCAAACTCATCAATATCATTTCACACAAGATTTATTTTTGGGCTTTTTGTGCCTTTAATTGAGAGATAGGACAGTTGATAGATTCAGAATTCAGGGAGAGAGAGTAGGGAATGACGTGGGAAAGGAGCCACAGGTGGGATTCAAACCTGGGCCACCCGCTTGGAGGAGCAAAGCCTACATACATGGGGCGCGCGCACTAACCACTGCGCCACTAGCGCCCCAGGATGAGCATTTTTTGAGGTTCAACTGAAATCACACTGACTTGTAAAACCTGTAAATACACAAAATAGGGCTGATCAATATAGCACAGGGATTAAGTGTTAATATTTACAAACTATTAGCTAAACCAGGACACCTCTTATCTGTTTACCTTAAACTGTGAATTACAACTGATTGCCCAGACATTCTGTCGCCAAGTGGCAATTAAAAACCCCAACAGATACCTTGGGATCCAGGGAGAGTCCACATGCTGATGTCTGGGGATCGTCAGAGGAGCCAGAAAAAAAAAAGCGGACAGACCTCACATTGTTCCAAACCAAAATGTGTTAATTTCGAACCCAAATGAAGGTCCATTTAATTTCTGCTTTATATATGTTTGTGAGATTAAAAGCTATGTGTGAATCATGTGATTCCCGTTTTCATACCACAAAAAATAAAGTAAAAGCCGTCTCAATGAAGGTTCACTGAATATTCTTAAGTGGAGCACTACTGCCCTCTAGCAGCTACAATTTTGTGGACACAAGCCTTAAATTCATAAGTTCAGGATATGTTCTAATCATAATGTTTATTATTAAATATAGAATGCGTCACATAAAGTATAATATATTTTCATATCACAATGATCTATGATGGTTTATTATCATTGTTGATTGTTTATGTAGCCCGTCTACCAACTAAATATGTAGAAAGGGGCCCTGAGTTCTTTATGTTTATTTGTTTATTTGAGTAACTCAGATTAACTCAATATTCTTATTAATCTTGGGTTATGAAATACACTTTAAACTCTGTTTTCAAACGTCAACGTAAATATTCATGTGTGTACTGACCCTTTAAACCTTGTAAATAACCTGTAAAATAATAATTACACACAGAAACCGACTGAAAGTTGAATAAGTAATTTCTTACTTAAATTGTTAGATCAAAATAAAATAAAGATCAACTTAAAATTCACCTTTTGTTATCAATAAATGTCTCATTGTAAATACCAGTATCACCTTTAAACAGTTCAATACCTGTTTTCTTTAGTTTCAGATTATAAACAAAAACAACAGTTCTCTTATATTTTTACATTTAAATTAATAATCAAACACACACTTAACACTCACTAAGCAAGTGCCATTGAAGTGTCTGAAATATCTAGGGCAGAGATAATATACTGCTTCTTTAGGTTGTATAACGCACACATCTAGAAATAATTTGTAACTGAGGTGATATAGGAGTCCCCTCAAGGTGAATGTTTACCTTATGGTGTTGTGTAAGAGAATTGTCAAATATGGAGGTGTTACATGACCCATAACGACAAGCAGATGTTCTTATGTGGGGTCTGTCCATAAATCAGACTCACATCCAACAACTGAGGAATCCACATCACTATCTTAATAAAAACCTCGGTGCAGGTCTGTTTCGCTGCTTGTGTGCAGTGAGACCAAAAACTTAGTGGTCGCTTCACTCAAACTGAGCAAAATAAAATAATACAATCAGTACCTTTTCCAAGATGTAAGATCCACAGAGAAAGTTGCCAGTCCTTCAATCTATCTAGGAGCAGGTTGGCAGCATACGGGCAGAGTCATGGAGTCCAGTGATTGTCCAGCGTAGCTAGAGGAACTCTGAGCATCCCCAGGTGGCTTAGCGCGCTATCTGGTTGTTGTCTCGCGTTTTCAGGTCGAAAACAAAGTGTAAAAACCGTCCAGACGAAGCTACAACGTCGAGCTGAGTTAGCTTGCTGCAGCACACCGTCCGTCGCGTTTTCCTCTCTGCTCACTTGTTCAACGAGCAGCTAATTAAGTCCTAAAGCACCTATAAATTTCAAGCAAAAGTTCCGTTACTTACGGACATGTCCTTCTGCAGATTACCTTGCTGATAATCATAAAACACAAGTAAATACACAAGCTTTGTGCAAAAACTTCCAAAAAGAATCACTCGGACAAAACTCCTGCATGCTAACTTTAGGGTAACTAACCCCCACATTTTCAATTGTACTGCTCTACCCTGGAATTTAAAAAATTGCCTTTAGAATATAGATGTAAGGAGAGGCATTAAGTTACAGGCTCACTGGCCTTAGAGTCAGGCGCAAGGATAGCAGTTAGCGGTGGGTTTGTGTAGCGGCGTAACACTGAGCTACTGCCGTTCTTATTAAAGAACTCTCAGTTGTGAACTCTTTAGGAGGGCCACTTGACAAGCCCCTCTTGGTTTGGCTTCTCCAGCACATTTCTTTCAAAATGTATATTTTGTTAATTAACTAATCATTATGTACTGTCTGTTTTTTCATTGATCTGTCATGTTTGTTTATTTTGTTTTGCTTTTTAGGTGCATTAAAATATATATATATATTTTTAATTTAACTGACATCGTTCTCACTGTTTTCTTACAGGCTCAACATGATCATAGATTCAGCATTCAATTCAACTACAGAGTTGAAGAAATATATGAAATTAACACAGTCTCAAACAGTGCTGGAGGCCATGAAATCATGTGATATTTACAGAAAACTGGGGTGGTCAGATAGAAACATTGTGATTCAGAAGGGAACAAGTGATAAAGAATTTATAATGGCCACACATTTCCCCTGTTCTTGTATCAAAGAAGGCGAGGTTCTAATCATATCTAAAAAAAAACAGACAAGGTTGGAGAGGAAAGAGAGGTCAGACCAATACTTTCAATGGACGACTATGTTGTCTTCTACAATGATACTACAGGAGGAAAAAAACACCAAAACAAAGAAACTGTTTATCAGCACTAATGTACAAGCTCAAGTCCATGTCAAGCAGTTTATGTTTCTCTGTGTCTATGGGAAGAAGGGGATAACTGAGGAAGAAGCTCTGAAAAGAGACAGTCGCTTTGCTGACATCGTAGGCTTCAAACTGACCGACAATGATGATCCAAACATAGTCATTCAAAGGAATGATAGCATTGATTCCTTACAGGAAAAAAAATTCAAGATAGCGCTTCCAAGGGAAAAGGGAGCAGAAGGGAGGAAAAACCAAAGGTGCCTCAGATATTACCCAACGTAGGTCTGGCACAGGAGCAGAGAGAGATGTATTACAGCAGAGTGGAGTGACAGACAGAACCCCAGGTCCATGAAACAGTCCAGAACAGACCCCTGGCACAGGGGCAGAGAGAGATGTAGTACATCAGAGAGGAGTCAGTGTCACAAGAGTAATCAAAGAGAGTGGCAGTGGTGTTGACCCTAAGGAGTTTTAGCAAATGCTGCGTCAGCAGTATTCGGACCTGAAACAGTTGAACAGAGATTCTTATCAGAATGAACTGAAATTGAGGGAGGAAAACTTTGGAAAAACTACAGTAAAATGCATATAGTCAAGAAACTAATAGAAATGGGCGAGTCAGTCTGCAAAGTTGTAATTTAGAATATATGCTCTGGCACAGGCTTTGTGTTATTCGACAACTTCATCATAACTAACGCGCACCTGTTTGAAAAGTGTGTTGAAGGAAACACACTGAAGGGGGGTGTAAATGTGTATGCTATCTTTAACTATGAAGATCCTCTGCCACACACAAAATTCAACGACTTCAAGGTAGAGCAGTCTCGCATCTTCTTCATTGAAGATGAACTGGATTATGCCGTTCTTCAGGTCCAACCCAAGGGTCTCAAATTTGACCCCACAGCAAACACAGAGCAAAGCGAGCCCATTACTTTACCAGCAGGACTCCTGGGGAACATTGGGAAGATACCTGTAGATGGTGCAGCCTGTATTATTATTATTATTATTGGTCACCCAGGAGATGATATGAAACAAATAGATCTGACATCTATCATTGAGATAGAGAAGAGGGGACAGGCAAGGGATGAGCATTTAGTCCCATACTCCAAAGACTACCCATTTCTTCACTGCTGAATCAATTACTAAGCATATGGGAAAAGCTTGAAATGATCATGAAGAGTGGAGCGAAAGCAGAGAAAGGGATGACCTACGACACGTTCAGGTTTGACGGAGCGTCTGGCTCCCCGGTGTTTGATGCTTATGGCCATGTGTACGGTTTGCACACTTCAGGATTGAGTTTCACAATTATAACGAAACACTTTGTGAATATGTTGATAGATGAAAATAACACAGGCCCGTTAGACAGAGTCAGGAAAGCAGCAGGGGAAAACACAGTACGAAAAAGGATTTTTGAATCAGTGCGTTAGAGGCTGCCTACGAGCATCAAGGATGAGCAGGAAGAGCGGGTAGATTAGGTGGATGTTGGGGAACCAATGGATTTAGCACATCAGGCAGATTGTTAGGGTTAGGGATGTAATTCTAAAAACTATAACTTTACTATTGATCATTAAAATAAATAAATAAATAAAATGTGTGTGTGCGTGTGTGTGTGTGTTGTAAAGTGTGTGTGTGTGTTTGTGTGTGTGTTGTAAAGTGTGTGTGTGTCTATTGTAAAGTGTGTGTGTGTCTATTGTAAAGTGTGTGTGTGTGTGTTTGTCTGTGTGTTGTAAAGTGTGTGTGTGTCTGTTGTAAAGTGTGTGTGTGTGTTTGTCTGTGTGTTGTAAAGTGTGTGTGTGTGTGAGAGTTAGACAAAGAAGAGATTCTACTTTGTGTTTTTTCTCTTTTGTAAAAAATGTTTCCTACCTTATCTCTTCTGAATAGAAATAGCTAAATGTTAAGTTGATCTTTTTTTTGCATGAAGAAATGGGCTGAAATGCAAAGAGATAAGTTGTCTTGGAGAAAAAATTGTGTTTTTTACTCTGACCCTGGTTAAGGTAAGCCCATTATCAACTGCTTACTTAACATTTCAGCACAGGTGATAAAGTTACAGATCATTACATATAGGATGATAAATATGGTTTGAATTTAGTGTACCATTTTAAACAATATGTAGACATTTAAGATAATATTTAATACAATAAAATCCTGGATAAGTAAATCTTCTTGCTGATACTACAGTCTTTGAACTTTGGTGCATGCTGACAAGCATTCATGAGGTGAAAGCCTGGGTAGACCACCCCCCTTGGCAAAAAAATATAAAAACGCATTTGAAGTAATATTATGGTTAAAGACATCACAAGTAAATGTAATATTACTCTTTGTGTGTGTGTGTGTGTGTGTGTAGTTTTTTCTCCATATAGCCTGCAGGTAAATCTGACAAAACAAAGTTATGTTACCCTCATTCAGTCTTTTGGTTCACCATTCTTGCTTTCTGCCATAACTTCATAACATTTTTCTTTCACAGAAGACGCTTCCAAAGGGATTTATATAAGCAGGCTTGCCTGTAGCAGTTTGGATCCCATCTGATTAAATATGAACACATATCTTATTTTACTTCAAACTACACTCTCTTTACTGTGTCACTTAATTTCAATGGTAATTCAGTTTGACCAAAAGGAACGGCGCCATTGGGATCATTTTAAGAGGTTAAAAAGGCAGGTACTTCCTTTTCTGCAGCTTTTGAAAGGCCCTAGGTTTATTTAATGTAGAGGGGCCCTCTGATGTAAGATGATTTCATGATAAATTTGTATTTTAAAGAATATGTAAAAGGAGTGAAGTGCAGAAAATGACAGATCCTGTAAAGATCCATTTTCACATTGCAGAAAAAGTGCCATATTTCTGTTTGGGAATAAACGAATACAGTCTGGTTCTGGCAATTTTAGCAGCTTAGTCCAGTGCCAACACTGCATCCACCTTGGTATCCAACGTTTCATTTTATTTCATAAGGATTTAAAAAAACAAGAAGTAGTAGCTTTTTATAGTACTTTTTAAATGTTCATGCACAAGCAGGCAGATGTCGTGGTAGATGGATCAAAAATGAGAGGGATGGTAGGTGAGCTACAGCCCCTTAAAAAATCCAAAGAGAATTAACTTTTTTTTAAAAAGGAGGACATTTTTTGTAACATTTTGACTTTCAAAAAAACTCAACATTACAGTCACATTTAGGTTTAATAGTAGTCGTATTATATGGTTGAATCCCTTTTCAATATGTACTTTTCCAGTGTAAACACTTCATACTCTTTCATACATATAATTAAAATATAAAATATACTTGGCATGGAATCAATTTGGGATTGGCTTAGCCACATTGATGTGAGGCATATAAAAGAGAATATGTTCTTGTTTGATTATAATATTATACAGGTGCCAGAAATATTCTGCAGCTGAATATAAGTAAGTTAGCAAACATTTAATCCAAGACCCAGCCGGTAGATATGTTATTGCTCATGGTAACATCCTCACTCTTACTTTAAACCTAGTCAATGTATACGGCCCAAATGAGGACAACCACACACACACACACACACACACACACACACACACACACACACACACACACACACACACACACACACACACACACACACACACACACACACACACACACACACACACACACACACACACACACTCACACTCACACTCACACAGCAGAATTCTAGAACTTTTAAACCAAAGTGTTCTATGGCCTTTTAATAAAAGCACATTTGAAGATTCCGTTCTCAGACCTTAGAAGTTAAAGTCTCAGACTAACAAAATTCACAAGTGTTGGTTTGGTTTAGTCTTTGATGTCAGGACACTGTGTTCAAACACCATTCAACTTCAAGTTCAAAATGAGTTCATTTATCTCTGAATCACTATCCCAGATGTTTACAAATCTTCGTCCTCCAGCTGCTCTGGTAACAGTGCACACTTACCAAAATGGTTCTGGCTTTGTACGGAAATTGAAGGTCTGTACGTCTGTCTGTGGAGGCCAGCAGGCCAGAAAGAGAAAGGCCTCCGAGGTAGAAGATGGAGGCATCTCAAAGAGGCTGAAGAGCTCTGATCCTGTGCCCTTAGAGGACTTCACTAGGGTGAAGAGGAAACTCCTCGAAGAAAACAATGGACCCAGAAAGAGATTGAGAGTCTGTGAGCACAAAGAGAGATGTGTGGAAGCCATCATATCCTCATTGGAGTCCTCTGAGAAGAAGAAGAAAACCACTGCAGCCACTTCTGGGGAAACCAGCAGACAAGCGTTTGAGGCTAAGTACCAGCAACTGAACCCACTAGGAGCTGGAGGCCAAGGGTGTGTTTATGCTGGCTTCAGAAGAGAGGATTATGTCCCAGTGGCAATTAAGCATATCCCCAGGGAAAACGTAATCTATGAAAGTGTCAGGAAGAGCAAGAAGATGCTTCCTCTGGAGGTGGCTGTAATGCTTAAGATGGCACATGGAAAAGAAGCTGGTAAATCTGCTGCCATTTCCCTCCTTGACTACTATGATCTGGACCAGGAGCTCATCCTGGTCCTGGAGCGTCCAGTCCCTGCAGTTGACCTATATGAGTACATGGAGGTCAAAGAAGGGTCCATGCAGGAGGAGGAGAGCAGATTAATATTAAAGCAGCTAATAGAGGCAGCCAGGGAGCTTCAGTCAAAGAAGGTGTTCCACCGAGACATCAAGGCAGAGAACATCCTGATTGAAACCAGCACTGACTTCCCACGTGTTAGGGTTATCGACTTTGGGCTCAGCTGCTTTTTTAAAAAATCATCCTTGTACAGAATCTTTTGTGGTACCTCTGCCCACATACCGCCAGAGTGGAATCAGAACAAAACCTACAGGGCCAGTCCCACCACAGTGTGGCAGATTGGGGTGGTCCTGTATGACCTACTGCACTGGAACGATCGCTTTGAGACGTCAAGTTTTCTCGACGGCAAAATAACTATCAGTAAGGATTTGTCTCCAACTTGCCAGGACATGCTGCAACTCTGTCTAACCAAAGACACTGCTCTACGTCCATCTCTGGAGGAGCTCAGCCACCATCCCTGGCTCGCATAAAGCCTGCCCTTCACTGCTGTGCCTTACCTCCCAAAAATTTTGAATGCTATTTTCAACATCATCCTTGGGGGAACTGATGTTTTTTCTAATACTAATACTTTTGTAGATGAGTTTTATGTGATATTAATAGTAAACTCAATGTGCCTAACAACAGCCTTGACAACAACAAAGCGTTCAGACCAGGAGGCAGAGCTGCAGTCTTACACACTTCTCTGCGCCTCCCTTAGATCTGTCTCCCAGTCACTATAGCTGTAATTCTGAATCGAACTGTAGCTATACTATAGGTACTGTGTCTGTCCCCCGGCCCAGACCCGTTTCTATAAGTCATCCAAACGTAGAAAAAAAAGGCGTAAATCGTCAAAATCTCATTAGAATCAAAACTACGAATACGATTTTGCTAAAAAAAAAAAAAATCTGAAAATTCACTGCGGACTTTTGAACATTAGGTCCTTAGCATCCAAATCTTTTTTAGTGAATGATCTGATATCAGATCAGCATATTGATTTACTTTTTTTGACTGAAACCTGGCTGTGTTGAGATGAATATGTTAGTTTGAATTAATCCACTCCTGCCAGTCATTTTTGTACTCATATACCTCGAGACACCGGACGAGGGACGAGCAGCTATTTTTAATTCTGGTCTTCTAGTTAACCCTCGACCAAAGCCAAATTTTTCTTCTTTTGAAAGCCTTGTTCTTAGTCTTTCACATCCAGTCTCAAGAACTGTTCAGCCAGTTCTAGTTGTTGTAGTTTACAGCCCTCCTGGCCCATATTCTGAGTTTCTATCTGAATTTGCAGAATTTTTATCAGACTTAGTCCTTAGCAGTGATAGAATAATTGTTGTAGGTGACTTCAATATCCATGTGGATGTTGATAATGATAGCCTTAGCACAGCTTTCATGTCATTATTAGACTCCATTGGTTTCACCCAGGGTGTAAATGAACCTACTCATCGTTTTAACCACACCCTGGATCTTGTTTTAGCTTATGGAATTGAAATCCAAAACTTTACAGTTTTCGTAGAAAATCCTCTGCTATCAGACCATTTTTTTATTACTTCCGACTTTGTCCTACCAGAATTATCTCTGCTTAATAACAATGTGCTCTCTAGAAGTTTATCTGATAGTGCTGTAGCTAGATTTAAGGAAGCTATTTCAGCTGCTTTTGATTCAGTACCGTGTTTCAACCCAGTTGGAAACTCTTATGATAGCTTTAGTCCCTCTCAGCTAGATCAGTTTGTTGATAGTGCAGTGGATTCGTTGAGAGTTACTCTTGATTCGATTGCTCCCCTAAAACAGAAGGTTATCAAACAGCAGAGAATAGCTCCATGGTTCAACTCAGAAACCCGTACTCTAAAAAAATCGTCGCAAAGTTTTGAAAGAATATGGCGCTCGACCAAAACGGTAGAATCTCGTTTATTCTGGCAGGATAGTCATAGAAAATATATGAAGGCTCTACGTCACGCTCGAGCTGCCTACTACTCCTCTCTAATCGAGGAAAACAAAAGCAATCCTAGATACCTTTTCAGCACTGTAGCCAGGCTGACAGAGAGTCATGGCATGGCATATCAATGAAGCCCGATGGCACCAGTCAGTTATGCAAGATAGAAACGTGCCTTAAGGACGTTAGGACCTGGATGATCAGAAAGTTTTTGCTACTTAACTCAGACAAGACTGAAGTTATTGTGCTAGGCCCTAATAACCTCAAAGACTTTTTCTAGTGATGTCACGAACGGTTGGAAAACAGGTAGAGGTGGACCCAAGTGCAGAATTAAGTAAACTATTTAATTAAACAAAAACTTACTTCAAAAGTTCAACAAAAAACACAGGGATCACAAACAGGGCGCCACTGAGGCGCACAAGCAAAAAACTGACATACAACGAACTGACACAGGAGGGAGGAAACACAGAGACTAAATAGACACAGGGGTAATCAAATACAGGTGAGACTAACAAGACACAGGTGAAGATAATCAGGGCAATCACACTGGGAAACACACAGGCAGGAATACAAGAAACACAGAGGACAACTACAAACTAAATCATGAAACACTAAAAACACACAGAACTCAAGAATGAACAAAACACACTAGAACATGAAGAAACACTAAACACTGAAAAACAAAACTAAACAAGACTAAATCATGACATTGACTGTCCTTAATGACATCAGCCTGGCATCTAGCACCACTGTTAGGAATCTAGGAGTTCTATTTGATCAAGATATGTCCTTTAGCTCTCACATCAGGCAAATTTCAAGAACAGCCTATTTTCACCTTCGTAATATATCTAAGAACAGGAATATCCTGTCGCAAAATGATGCAGAAAAACTAGTTAATGCATTTGTTACCTCCAGATTGGATTATTGTAACTCTCTTTTATCAGGGTGCTCTGGTAAGTCTCTAAAGACTCTTCAACTAGTCCAGAACACTGCAGCTCGTGTACTGACTAGAACTAGGAAAAGGGACCACATTACTCCTGTGTTGGCTTCTCTGCACTGGCTCCCTATACAGTCTAGAATATAATTCAAGATCCTTCTTCTCACTTACAAAGCTCTAAATGGCCAGGCACCATCTTATCTTAAGGAGCTACTCGTGCCGTACTGCCCCTCGAGAACATTACGGTCCCAGAATGCAGGCCTGCTAGTGGTACCTACAGTCTCTAAATGTACTATGGTAGGTAAAGCCTTCAGTTATCGGGCTCCTCTCCTCTGGAATTAATTATTATAGTTAATCAGTGGCACTAGAATTGCACGTAGGTGTGAATGTGTGGCTGGTTGTCTGTCTTCATATGTCAGCCCTGTAATTGATTGGCGAATAACCCCAACGGGAAAAAGCAGTATAGATAATGGATGGATGGATATTTGATTGATGACTGTTGATATTTGTTGTATTTGATGCTTGTGGCAATATGAATCTAATTCCAATCTGATAGTATAATTGGTTTGCAATTGGGCTAGTTATTTGAGAAATAAAAAAATAAATGAATCTATGTCTATCTATGTTTTGTTAATATGTTTTCTGCAGAGCACTATTTAAAACTGAACAAGTCTGTTTGTTCCAATAATTGTTTTACTTGTTAATATTAATTACTTTTGTGTCTTTCATTAATGGCCATATATGAAGAGAAGAAATAGATATACAAACTTCTTAACTTGGTTTATGTGATTTAACAAAAACAAAGTGGAGAGACAAATTACTGTAACTATTTTTTTTTTTTAAATAGATATTATCTGTAAAATACTTCAGTTTTATGTCCTAGAAAAGGATGCATTGTCACGTATCTTCAAATGTTTTATCCTCTGTGAATATTTTAAGACATAAGATGTAACTTTTTGGGCTCAACTCTGAAGATCAAACTAGTCCATTCTTTATTCTGTTTGTGTCATCAGTTAAATCTAGCTAAATCTTGACTTATCACAAACATCACACAGTCCCAAGTATGTTATTAGACATACAACACTTGACGCAACAGAAATAGAGGACAAAGTGTCAGATCTTTGATGTATCACATACTCTCCTACATTAACACATTACTTACAAATATAAAGAAGAGTTTATAAAATAAGTCAGCGGCAGACTGCTTCTCGTCTGTTAAAAGACAGTTTAATTGCCAAATATTTGGTGTAATGTCCCTTTTGCTATTGCTGCATGTCTTGTGAAAAGTATGGTGTTTTAGGTTATTATTCTTGCAAACCGAGTTTGCAGCCTCCCCTTTCTTCTTTCTGATATGGGTCCTGTATAGCTCAGGGTGTTGTAACATTTTTCCACCAGCAGAGGGCAGGACAGGAAAAATAACTTGTGCATAAATGAGAACAGACTGGACAGATACCTGTGCTTCAGTGTGGTCATATAAACAAGCATAGGCCACTAAAAGGTAAAGGGGCGTTTTTCCTGGTACACCAGAGACTAAAGTTTGAAGAAGAAGTTTTTGCACCATTTGAATTTACCAATCCCATCTCCATATCTTGTTGATTTGCTCTCCCTTTGATTCATGTAACCTTTGCCTGAAGATACATAGATAAATCAGTTAAATTGTTAAGCACACTATAAAACTTACAAAGCTCTAAATGGCCAGGCACCATCTTATCTTAAGGAGCTACTAGTGCTGTACTACCCTTCAAGAACATTACGGTCCCAGAATGCAGGCCTGCTACTGGTCCCTACAGTCTCTAAGTGTGCTATGGGAGGTAAAGCCTTCAGTTATCAGGCTCCTCTCCTCTGGAATCATCTTCCGGGTCCGGGAGGCAGACACAGTCTGTATTTTTAAGAATAGACTTAAAACTTTCCTTTTTGATAAATCTTATAGTTAGGGCTAGTTAGTTATGCTGCTATAGGCTTAGACTACTGGGGGAACTGGCACCTTGAGCTCCTCTCTCTCTCTCTCTCTCGCTCTCTCTCTCTCTCTCTCTCTCTCTCTCTCTCTCTCTCTCTCTCTCTGCATATACAGTACATCATATTACTGCATGTATCTATCTGTAAATCTCATTCACTAACCACCTACTTTCCTGGGAGCTCTTGAGCTCTCTTAGGCTCCTCGAGATCGTTGGTTGACGGTTGCAGGATGATTCTTCCCTTTAAAATTAGCTTTTCTTTCCACGGCTCTCAGAATAAAGGTCATTCTGATTTTCATAATTGCACAGTTATTAAAGACTGAAACATTTCCATTCTGTTAATGATTGGACTGTGTGATGGGGATGTTACTAATAAAAAAAGAAAACTGACATGGAAACAACAAAATGTATTATGTTGATTATGTTGAGTATTAAACAAACATGACATATTTATGTTTAAGTGTCTTCGGAACAAAAAAAGAAAGTACTTGACTGTAATTACTGTAAACCATATTTGGCAGATGTGTGGAAAACAGCAGAGGCAAAAAGTAAACTAATGAATCATTAGGAGAAGAGATGGAGCGGTGAAATGAAGTGATAATCAATTTATTTAAAATGTGAATATCAAATTATTGTATACAAGTTATCCAATCATTCTTGTCTTCAAACCAATATTGTTACAACTTTCTAGATTTTTTTAATAAGTCAGGGGCCATTCACCTCAGCAGTTTTTCATGTTAATCTGAGCCGCTGACCCCTATTGTAGCACTTAACTAGGTGCGGAAGAAACAAGCCTATGCATCTGATTCAGTTCATTAGGAGTTTAATAAGAAGTTTCTAAGATCTCTATCTCCCCCTACTGTACATCTACTTCAATTACAGGGTTTCAGTCAGAACTAGACAAACACATTTTAAGGAAGAAAAATGTCATCCTTCCGAATATGCATTCTTTTTAAAATCCTTTTTTGCTAAAGACGGAATACATATTTTCAGTGACAACTTACAGCCAATAAATATTTACGATCAGACATTCTTATAGTGAAAAACCAACTTGCTTGAGCACATTGTATACAAACAATTTTGGTCTGTATTTCAAGTGCTGTTGCTGTTTAAAGCCTGTGAGTCTCTGCCTCTCTCAGTGGCCTGAGGATGACCTCCCTCCTGTAGGAGAAGCGTGTGAGTTTGACCCTGTGGTACATCCTCTCCCTGCTCTGCAGCAGGTGGAACAGAGAAAGGGTAAACTTAGCCAGCACCAGGGTGAAGATGACCTCCATCACGAGCAGGGTGGTGTAGAACATCATCTGAGATTTACACCGCTGACTTTTGTTCTTGTATGGACTTGTAAGGGACGGTGATGGCTCCTGAGTGGATGGATCCATCAGACAGGGAAAGACCGGACTGGTTTGTTGAGGTGGTGTCATTGTTTGGCCTGTGGTTGGCTGGGTAGTACTGGGAATGGTGGTGGAGGTTTTAGAACTTGTAGGTCTAGTTGTTGTCAAAGTTGTTGGTACACTCATTGTGGTAAAGAGTAAAGTCTTTGTAATGGCAAGTGTAGATGCAGATGCAGTTGTCATTATGGTGGTATATGTGGTTGTTGGTGAAGTTGTAGTTGGTGCAACTGTTGTTGTTAATATTATGGTTGTGGATGCAGTTGTTATTAACATTATGGTGGTTGTTGGTATTGTTGTTGTAGTTGTGGCAAGTGTAGTGGTGTAGACAGGGGTGGTTGTAGTTGAAGCTGGCAAAGTGGTTGCTGGTGTTGTGGTAGTAGTAAGGATGGCGGTGGTTGGTTTTGTGGTAAAGGGGGGTGCAGTAGTGGGAGGTGTGGTGGTGGTTGGTGTTGTAGGAAGAGTTGTTGTAGTCGTCATTGCGGTGGTTGATAGTTCAGTAGTCCGGTGTGTCGTAGTCATTGCGGTGGTGGTTGTAGGTGGTTTAGTGGTGGTTGGTGTTGTAGGAAGAGGTGTTGTAGTAGTTGGCATGGTGGTTGTTGTTTCTGTAGTTGTGAGCGTTGTGGTGGTTGCGGTGGTGGTTGTAGGTGGTTTAGTGGTGGTTGGTGTTGTAGGAAGAGGTGTTGTAGTAGTTGGCATGGTGGTTGTTGTTTCTGTAGTTGTGAGCGTTGTGGTGGTTGTAGGTGGTGTAGTGGTGATTGGTGCTGTAGGAAGAGGTGTTGTAGTCATTGAGGTGGTTGTTAGTTCAGTAGTCCGGTGTGTCGTAGTCATTGTGGTGGTGGTGGTTGTAGGTGGTGTAGTGGTGTTTGGAGTCGTAGGTGTCGTTGTAGTTGGGATGGTGGTCGTTTCTGTAGTTGTGGGCGTTGTGGTGGTTGCAGCTGTGGTTATAAGGGATGAAGTGCTGGTTGGCAAAACAGTGGTTGGTGTTGTAGGAAGAGGTGTTGTAGTGGTAAGGATGGTGGTCGTTGGATAAGTTGTTGGGAGTGATGTTGTAGTCAAGGGAGTTGTTGTGATGGTTGTGGTTAGAGGAACAACAGTGGTGAGGCAAATAAACTGATCCTCTGTCAATGATCTGACCTCCTGTCCTTTTAGATCTGTTGGATAATCACACAGTACAGAATCTAAAATCTTGTCCGAGTTTTGCTTCATCCAGTTGTGCAGATCAATCAGATTACAGTCACAGCGCCAGGGGTTGTCCTTGAGATAAAGTCTCTTTAGTTTGGTCAAAGGCTTGAAAATATCTCCAGGAAGTGTCTGCAGGTTGTTATGAGCTAGTTTTAGCGTTGTCAGCAATTGTAGCTTTTCAAACACATCTTCATCCAGCGAATCAATCTTGTTGTTCAGTAGATTCAGCTCCATGAGCTTCTCAGCGCCTTCGAAATATTTAGAATGCAAAGTGGCAAATTCATTTTTTGACAGATCCAGCTTCTTGAGTTTCTCCAGAGGGCTTACTATTCCTTCAGGAAGGGAGCTTAGCTTGTTTTGGCTGAAACTTAAGTCAGTCAGTTTGGGCAGTTTTCCAAAAAGCACAGACGGCAGATGAATCAGTTTATTCTTTTGTAGTGTCAGTGTTTTAAGCTGCCTGAAGTCATTGAAAAAACCTTCAGGTAAACTAATCAGGAGATTATTATCTAATTGCAGCTTAATTAGTTTGTCTTTATGTGGAAATAAATTTGGTGACAATTCTGCAATTTTGTTTCCACTCAAGTTAATTTCCGTCAAATTTGGCAAATTCAGAAAAATGTCTTCAGGAATGGTGGTGAGCTGATTCTCGTGGAGCCGCAATGTCAGCAGTTTGTTCAACTTTGAAAACCATTTGGCAGGCACGGCAGAGAGATTGTTTTTAGCTAAATGGAGGAGTGTAAGGTCCTCAAGATCATCAAAAGTCCCGTCTTCAATAGTTTGGATCTGGTTCCCATGTAGCATGAGTTCCTGTGTTTTTTTTAAGCCGTCAAATAAGCCTTTGTCCAGACGACGCAGTTTGTTAAGTCTCAGTGAAATTTTCACTAAGTTACGGAGGTCTTTAAAGACTCCAGATGGGATTGATGTAAGTGGATTGCTGGAGATCTCAATGTGCGTGAGGTTAACCAAGCCTGCAAAAGCTTCCGGCCCAATATTAGTCGTGTTGGTGTTTATAAACTCCAAGTTTGTTAGAAATGGGAGTTCAGCAAAGGCTTCATTGGGTATTGTTGTGATCTGACTTTCCACAAAGAAAAACTCTGTCACACCTGGTCGCAGGACCTTTGGGATTTCCTTCGTCTCTCGACCAAAAACCTCTCGGTTTGCTTTCGTCATTTGACTGTTTTGAGTTGATGAAGTCTCAAACAGTAAAGACAGAAAAAGAACAACAATTTCTCCCCTCAACATCTCTATAAGACAGATAAAATAAAGTAATTAATAACTTGTGAAATTGAGTATTGACATTATTTTAATTCATACAATTTAGAAGGTACTTTGACATGTTTTGTTTTTTGAGAAGAAATATGACTTTTATAATGTAAAGAACATCTGTGTTATTTCTGTTTTCATTCAATCTATGTGTTGTTGATGTAAAATACAAAAAATAAAACATTTTCCTACCTTTTTATTTCAGGACTGAGGACGAAATTATTGTTAAAGCAGAGAAGAGACCCAAACAAACTCAGTCTCATTCGTTATCTTTAGCGTCTATGTTTATGTGAGGCGTGGTGCAACACACGTCTGCAGCTCCAGATAAGAGCCATGTTTCAGCCAGCTACTGCACTGCTATGATGCACGACTATCCATTTCAGTGGTTGACGCTTTTACATCATCTGCAAATTCTTTCAATAATAAGAATGAAGGCATTAAAGCTTTTTTAAAACACTTCCTGCCATTATTTATAAATGGATAGAGGTCTTAAAATTTGATATCTGTGATTAAGCTTTCACCTCCTATCCATCATATGTGAAAGGTATGAGTTTCTATCTTTTAAGGAGAGCAGAAGGATCATGAACACACTCTAAACATTCTCCCCTTTGTATTTAAACCTCTAGTCATTTTGAAAAATGAACCTGCGCCCACAGAAGAAGGAAAAAGGACGACAAATTGTATGCCTTTCCTCCCTTTTCTCTTTCTCCAGTTTGCTGATTATGTTTTGATTAGACTTCCTAATTAGAACATTGTTATTGTCAGGAAACAACTAGACATACAAATGTAAAATATTTGTGACCCCTTTGTTTTGTCTGGTCTCTGTCATTTCAGGCCAGGCAAGGGATATCATTTTTGGATTGTAGCCAATAGATTTAAATATTATGTCAACTTCTGTCCATTAGATGGCAGTCGTTTATATATATATATATATATATATATAAAGGAAAGTAAACATAAGTTAAGTGACTGGCTGACTAAACAACAATCAATCATGAAAACTATTTGTTTTCTTACAAAAACAGATTCCTGTGAATGTAACACTAAATGTTTGTGATTTAGTATCATGCTGACCCCCCTTACCTTCACAGAACCTAGGACTTTCGGTTCTGTTTAACACTAATAATAAAATATAGATTATATATTTAAATAGATAAAATATCCCATAATGCTGTTTAAGTAACAACAACCAAATGCTTTCACACTTTTTTTTATCCATTTCTAAAATATATTATAATGTATGTCATCAATGCAACTTTCTATTTAATTTTTTTTTTAAACCTTTTTTTTTAGATTATTTTTCTAAAATACTCTTCACAAGAATTTAAGTGGAGTTTTAACCTCTTTTCTACAATCCTAAATGATATGAAAAGATACAATAACTTAGTATAGTGATTGATTGACACAAAGTGAGATTTTCTCCCACTTAATAGTGCATTTATTCCATGTACAGTGGCATTAAATTATACAAACCCAAACAATATTTTTGTTCCAGTAGAGTCAAAATGAAACGTTAGATTTTGCATAGAAGAGCAATTTTGTAAAACAAGTTAAACCGTCTCCTAAATGTATTATTGTAAGCATAAGAAAGCCATTGTCAAACAGTTATTATCACAGAAAAACAAAAATAGAGCCAAGAAAATACTGAATACAGGCTTAATTTCCCTACAAAGACAGCTCTGTTTTAGGCGTGAGAGGTTACATTCACCAACATGATTGTGTTGCCAAGAGTGGGTAGTTTTACAGCTAGTACATTCAATATCCGTTCTCTTTTTACAGTAAACATTAAAAGCAATACTTGCTGGTGAATGTTAAAACCAACTCAAACCTAAAGCTAATGATGTTTTTGTTCAGCAGGTATATGGAGCTGGAGATGTAATAACCGCTGCCTTCAAGGTCCTAAAAATCTACTCTACAGTCAACATTTCCAAAGTAAACCACAGTAATCAGTTATTGGGTTGCTGATGTTGTGTGGTCGATCCTACAGCACAGAGTTCTTATTTCTGCGGCTTAAATCTCCCCTGCCTTTCTTATTCCGTCTCCAGCACAAACAGCAAATGATGACGGTACTGATGATGACAGTGGACACGACTGCGATGATAATGAGAATGATTGAAGTGTCATTTGACACTGTTCCATTTTCCCCCTGTCCTTGTCCGCCGCTGGTGACTTCCTTGTGATCTGAGGTGGGGGTGGTCTTGACTGAAGGTGAGGAGGTACTTCGTCTGGTTGGATGGGTGTGGGGTTTCCTCCTTTTCTCTGTCGACGTCCATGCAGGCTCCTCAGTAGTGCTGAGAGGCATCAAGTTCTCGTCTGCCAGCAGAGCGATTACCTCACCATTCAGACTGAAAGGTGTTTCACATACAACCAGAGTTTGGTTGGTTTTTGATGGATTCTGTCTCAGCCAGTTTCTGAGTGGAAGAATATCTTTGTCACACTTCCAGGGGTTCTGCTGCAGGAGTACTTCCTGGGCCACATTTAGGGCATCTAGAGTCTCCTGTGGTAGGTTGGGAAGAGAGTTATTTTTCAAGTCGATTTGTCCCAGGTCGCTCAGGCCCTGAAGGAAACCTGAAGGGAGGGAGCTAATGAAGTTGTGCTCTAAGGAAATGTTCACCAGACTGGGCAAACCTTGGAAAGTCCCAGCTTGAAGTTTTTTGAGCAGATTGGTGTGAAGCGAAACTTCCCCCAGCTGTTCCAACCCTCTGAAGGCCCAGGTGGATACATGGTTAATGTGATTACGACTAAGCACCAAGAGCCGCAACTGGGTCAGGTTCCTGAATGTGTCATCTTCCACACGACTCAGCTTATTGTCATACAGCCACAACTCCCGCAGAGCCATTGGCCCAAATACCCCTGGTGTCAGACTCTCTAACTGATTATCATAAAGGGAGATCTGGGAAAGCAGCGGCAGGTTTAGGAAAACCCCTTGTGGAAGAGATGTGAGCCTGTTCTTGGAGAGGAAGAGCTTCTGCAGTCTCAAAGTCTTAGAGAATAGATCAGGGTGGAGATGAGTGATTTGATTGTCGTGTAGTGATAGCTCCTGTAGGTTGCCAAGGTCATCCAAACTGCCTAAGGGGAACTCCTTTAATACATTTTTATTAAGGCGTAATATTTGCAGTTTAGAGAGACCCTTAAATGTCTCTCTAGATAGTTGGCTAATACTGTTTCCAGACAGTAAAAGGTTTTGCAGCTCAGTGAGAGGCTGAAACGTTTCCACAGGTACAGAAGTGAACTGGTTCTTACTAAGGTCCAGGTTTTTAAGAGCTGTCAATGTTGAAAACCAATTAGGGTGGAGGACCAGTAGTTTGTTACTCTTCAGATTCATAGACTCAAGCTTCTGCAGATTTTTGAACAAGGCCTCAGGGAGATCTTGTAGTTCTGTGCCGGTAAACCCTAAAGCTTTTATGTTTTGAGTGGAATCAAATGTTCCAGGGTGCACTTCCCTCAGACCAGTGTCTATAACTACAAAGATGCTGAGAGTGTTAGAGAGATCAGTCAGGTCCTCTGGTTTCAGAAAGGAGATGCTGCAGTTGGACAAGTACAGGCCAGCACTTGTTGAGGACACCGTTTTGGGGAAGTCTGAGAGGCCACTGCAAAAGACTTTTGTCCCTTGACACACACATCTATCTGGACATGACCAGACAACAGAGGTGAGGGAACAGAGAAGTCCGAGCACATGAAGAGTCCAGGGCAGGTCCATTATTTCTCTAGAACAGAAGAAAGAGATGTGTTAAGGTTGGTTTGACTCCTTTATCGGATATTAATAGATGGCTAAAGACTCTTTGAACAGGTCAAACTAATGGCATACTGAGTACCCTTTTTTGTCATTAAAGGAGCCCTTGATGAACATTCACTACGACTGAAAGCTTTTAAATGTCCTCTAACACTGGTGGACTGTGACCTGTAACTGTAATGAAGCAGGAAGCTTTCCATCTTGTCAGAAAAAGGGAAAAGAGCTCCCCCCCCCTTGTTATTATGCCTTTAGTGTCAGCTGCCCACCAAAGAATCAATACTTCTTAAACTGTCCTAGCTTTGAAAGATTGTGTTGACTAATTTTGAAAGAACCACCTTGCAATAAGTCTACATCCCTGTAGGAAAATTCAAGCATGTTATTACAAAGATCAGTTGACATAATGAATAGTGACATAATATGCCAGGGGAAATACATTTGCGACCGACAGAATTTTAACCCTGCCAGCATCCCCCTTGACCCCTCCAGCTATATCCTAAAAAGATACATTTGTACTCTCCATGAGTACGTTGGTATATTTCTTTTCTGTGTAATTAATCGTTATTCTCTCAGTTTTTGCCTTCAGTTGTCAAGGCAGACATGACTCACATATAAGTGTAAAAAAAATGTGCTTTATGTCAGTGTTGAGCTGTTCTTAGGTTATGGTTATACTCAAGTGTAAAGAGTATCAAGAAAGAAAAAAAAAAGTTTGACGGAATACTAAACAAAAAAAGGGGGGGGGGGGGGGGAGTCTAACCAAAAATGTGAGGCCAAGAAAAGAGATTAAGCTTTCATTTGAAAAAAATATCTTGACTTTGTAGTACAAAAAAAGAAACAACAGATTTTTGTTTCTAGGACAGTAGAGGCTGTTTCTGCCTTTCTCGTAAAGAACAGCTGCAAAGTGTTATGCTGAAAGTAACTTTAATTTGTAACACTCCCCAAAATGTTGCAGCCTCAACATTCCAGTGTTAACCAGAAAGGAGCCATTTGTATTGACTTACTAAGCATTGTACTATTTTGCTTGTGGCTTGGAGCAATGCTCATCTGCATTGTCATTAGGTTTGGCTGGTAAGTCTCCATGTTTATCAGCCTTTTGGCATTAAAATCACTTATTCAGAAGATTTGCTCAGTTTCACATATACCTGAAATGCTTGTTGCAGAATCTTTTTAGACACAAGTCTCCAAACTGCTGATAATATCCTTTTTGAATACAGACACAGTTTTGTTTTTTTGCAGCAAATAAGTGCCACATGTTTTGTATCAACAACACATTTCAAACTGCAGACTGCTGCACATGTTGAGGCTGTGGAAGAGGCTGTGCTCACTGTTTGTAATGGCACTAGAGGCTCCAAACACAAAGTCGTGCCAACTCTTACTGATCCAATTCTCTATTGAAGCCTGTTTGAAATTTATGCAACTTAAGGTTGGCAGACATGAGTACTTGTTTAGTGGCCGAGCTGTATTAGGGTGCAGAAAGTGTTTTTCCAAGGAAGTAACTCTCTAAAGAGACCACCAGCATATCCCTAAAATAAGCACAGCCACATGTCTTTTCTTTCTTTCTTTCTTTCTTTCTTTCTTTCTTTCTTTCTTTCTTTCTTTCTTTCTTTCACATAAATGTATTAGTACAATACAGCCTTGTGCATTTCACAGCTGTTCCCATTTTCAAGACATTTTGTGTCATGCCTGTTTTAATAACAGGTGTTGGCTGCTGAGTGCCTGCAGTAAAATGGAAAATATAATAATGTTCCTATTGTTGTTGTAAGTATTTAACTCTGCTAATTGAAACATGTGATTCGTCTCTTCCAATCCTGTCAGTACTACCACTATTGACCTATTTTTACAGCCCCTAATACAACTTCTAACTTTCCTTCTTATTTTTTTTTAAATGAGGTTTTAAGGTTTCACGGGGCAGCTCTCTCTGGTTTTATTGTACTCACCACTTCACTTTTCTTTACTGAGTCTGAAGGGCCCGAGGTCACATTCAAGTCAGGGATGTGTTTCTGATTATGCCATCGTTGGAAACTAAAAGTCAGTTATCCGCTGAGCAATGGGTTCTCTCAATGTAGTTCCTCTCTTTAGATATATGCGTCGGATAGAAAAACATAAGCACACAGCAAAAAAAAAGAACACAAGAATCCTCTGAAGTATGAATTTAAAACCCGCAACTAAACAATGTTTCCTCTCTGGTCCAAAATCATTCCAAGCAAAACCAATGTCTGTCTCGACTGGACCAGACTGGTATAGTCTGCAGTACAGTGTAATGGCTAAAGCATTTCCAGTTCACCAATAATTACTTTGTTTTTTTTCCAGCTAGACATAGCTGAGGGATCAGAACTTTGTTATGAAATAGCTAAGTGTAAGACTGTACCACCACGGACCAGGAGTCGAGCTCAAGAAGTTAAATTATGTTTTGCTTTACAAGTTTTCATTACCTCTCTATCCGACTCAGTGTTAACCCTTTAAGCTCATGTGAGGAGTTTTGAGATGGTTATAAAACAGAAATAAGTTAATAGTGATGCCTCTATATGACCTAATGAGCAAAACAACCCCATGAGGAACAGGATTGATCACTACTAGTAATTTGTAAAGCTTGTAACCTCTGCTGCTGGATAGATGTCAGACAAAGTGATTAACAGGGCCCTACAGAAACAAACGTTGTTCACATTTTCCACAGCAAATCAAAGTAAATGATGTGATGATGTTGTCGAAATAAATCAGGATGATTTTTTTAAGTCAAAAAAACACTTACACTTGTACAGGACAATATAAGCAGAGCAACAAAAGTTACAGCTTAGTCCAAATGGGTCCTCGATGAAGACCAAAAGTTACTCACAGGAGCATTAAGTTCACCAAATACAAAAAGTAGTTCCTGTAGTCTCTCAATTCAGTGAAAATTCATAATATTTTGATAGTTTTAACATGAAATTAAAGGTTCAATTATTCACAAAAGTGTTTTAATTAAGATAGAATTGTGATTAAAAAACACAAACGTACTGCTGCTCATTGATTATTATCTCTGACATGAGTATGTTAAGTAAGTATCAATCAACACAATGTTAAGCAGGGACAGCATGTTGTTTTGCAGAACTTACCTCCTGTGGTGAATGAATGCTGACAGAGAGTTGGTGTGGTTATCTTTTATGTACGTCCTCCCTTCCTCCTCAGCTTTACAAATCCTCTGATGAAAGTTTCCAGCGTCGTACACACTTTCACACCATCACATTTTCCTGCTCTTCGTCATCGCTCGATTCCCTTTACTAATCTATTTGTCTTCAAATTTTGCCCTTAGCTCATGAAATCTAAAGCTACTTTCTCTGGGGCTTTAGTGTCCCGGCTGCTCCCCCAGCCCCCTCTCTGCCTTTCATGCACTCACGCTCACTTTTTTTTTGCTAAATGTGCTTGTGTGTGTGTATGTGTGTGTGTGTGTGTGTGTGTGTGGGGGGGGGGGGGGGGTCACGCATAGGGGAGGCCCCACCCTTTGGTGTCTGTGCTTGTTAGAAGGGGGAAATGTGAACTGTGTTTCATCTTAAGGGATCCATATGTTTTCATTTAAGTAATTACATGTTTTTTTGTTCTGTTCGGCCATGGGAAAGAGGTGTGTCTATGTTGGAGGTTTGGTTTAGAGGGAGGGTGAGAACTTTGTTTGGTCAAAAACAATGAGGTTAGTTTTTTGTTTTTTTTGTGACTTTGATTTATCCTTGCCATCTTTTTTTGAGTGTTCAAGTTGATCTAACAGCTGCACATGTCTTGGGTATGACATCTCATGTTTGGCATTGCTTTTATGGTCTGAGCACTTGGCAGCTTCGCCCTGAAATCAGCAGTTGGGTTTCACAGCTTGCAAGATGATCCAAAAGGTACGCAAAAAATAAAAAAAAACCTGGAAACAACTGTTTTACTCTAGACATTATTATTGATCTCCTGTATAGGGATGTTTAGGAAAATAAAGAAACAGATTTCTTATTGTAAACTCTGTAAGAAATGAGCCTTTCCCTGCTGTTGTAGTTGAGCTCCTGAAGACACCATTTGGTTTCATGAGACTAAGTTAAACATAACAGGTATGATGTATTCATGATGTAACTTAGTGCTCTACTGCGTTTACATTCCCGTGCTGCTGTACGTTAATCCATTAGTTCTGTAACTTATCAAACCTCTTCCTCACCACAGATAACAGATAATGAGGGCGGAGTTAACGTATAGGCACTCAGTGAAAACTGTGTTCAAAATGGATACTTGGAACATGATGTTTTTCTGATATAACTGTAATGATACTGAAAGACATAAAAAAAGGGCCCTTTCTATCATTAAGTTCAGAAATATGTTATTCAATGTGGACTAACATTTCTACTCCTACACTAATAATATTAAACAATATTAATATTAAACGAAATCTTAAAACAAAAGCACAAATCACCAAAAACAATGAAGGCAAATAAACTGGCAAATAAGACCCAAACATCCATTTCACAAATCTGTCAATACAAAACTGGCAAAGCACTACCTGACAACGCCAATGGTTAAGAAAAGCAAACAGGTAAAAAGTAGTTTTAAGAATCTGTGTGAGATCTGCAGACAGGGAGTTCCACGGCTGTGGGTCTGAACTGCAAAGGCTCGATCACCTTTTGTGACCAGTCGAGTCGGGTTTGAGGACCCGCTATTAGGGCCCTACAGGAGGATCTCAGGCAGCGATCCAGTTAGCATATCACGTATGCAGTGTGGGGCCTAGTCATTTAAGGCAGTAAAACAATGTTAAAGATTTGAGAGAGTCAAGTTGTTGTTGTTTTTTGTTTTTTTGTGAAGCAGGATACAGCAAGCAGTGTTTTCTGAATTATTATATTCCATGTCTTTGTGTAAAGGTCAAAAGGTCATGGGTAAGTACGTAGGGAGGAAGCTTTCTTTTAGACATAAAAAAAAAGCAACCATTGGATAATACTACTCTTTTCCTCTTTTAAATATGTATCTACTAATCCATGACATTTTAAAAAAACAGTTTAAACAATAGTCTGTTAAGCTGTTCTTCCGAATACTGACTTAAAATGAATTGATTATTGAGAAATTTAAGGTTAGAATAGTACAAAATTTGTTTTTTAATCTTTAATCTTCTACACTTGTTTTGGAATTTGGTCAAATATTCTCTGTAACCCCTGCAGTGGAATTTCCTCTCCATACACTCACCCTCCCTTACTGTCTTTGCTTTGCTTTGTGTGTGTGTGTGTGTGTGTGTGTGTGTGTGTGTGTGTGTGTGTGTGTGTGTGTGTGTGTGTGTGCGTGTGTGTGTGTGTGTGTGTGTGTGTGTGTGCGTGTGTGTGTGTGTGTGTGTGTGTGCGTGTGTGTGGGAGGGGGACTGGTTATACCCACTGTTGTGCGAGCTCAGCGTACTGGAAAGGCCTAATCACCCGTTGTCATAGCGATGAACTTGGGTGCTGTTCACCAATTCATGCTCTTTTGTTTTCTGTTTGTTTAAAAGTCCAATCACTTCTCCAAGAATTTATGGCATCTGTTGCCATGATGTGGAAGTTTAAAAGCTCTTAAAATCTTGAAAAAATAAAACACTTTCTTTTGTTTAACCTAAAACAGCTACAACAACAAATTTAATTTAGTATTTACAAGTTAAGATAGTTACAAAGTTGAAAGAGATTAATTTATAATACTATTCTAGTTATAACTCAACTTCAGGATAAAATATAGAGTACCTTTCAAAATGCTTTTTGGAGTATATTTTCAGATAACTTATGTGTTTGGGGATCATTGAACTATTTAAAAAAAGGAACCACCTCTATGTGCAAGTTCTTGTGGTTTTGTGTCATGATGGGGTCTTGTGAAACGACAGGGGCAATGTTGAGTAAGAAAAGAGTCATTTCAGGTTTTATTTGGCCCCTTGCCCTCTGATTGCTGAGAGATGACTGCATCTGAGCTTCCTGTTTTGAAGGCTATTATGATAAATGTTCTGATTCCAGTATCCATGATGTGATTAATTTTGAGAAGTCACATTTTTCCCTCATTGCTGTGATTCAGATAACATACTCAGCTGTGTGTGCGTGTGTGTTGGATTGAACTAAAAACACACACTGCAGGAAATGGCTACATAAGTGTAAGTTTGATTATAATCAGAATCAGAATCAGAAATACTTTATTAATCCCAGGGAGAAATTCGGTGTTACCATTGCTCTTCACACAATACAGCAGTAGAAAATAAAAATAGAATAGAGATAATAAAATAAACAATAAAATAAGCAATAAGTACCAAGTAGGACTACTATAATAAGATATGTACAAGATAATACAGTACGACTACATGTATTGGTATACTTTAATTTAAGTGATAGAAATATAAGCCATCAAATCCCAACAAACAACTGAGCTCACTTTCTCTTTAGAAATGTGTTGATTTTACATAAAGAGAAGTGTAAGACCAACACATTCACATATTCTCAAATACCCACTAACTATCTTCCATCTGAAACTGATGTTATAGCTTTTGCTTGTGTCAGCTGTAACGTAAGGTGTGGCCTTGGTCTGATGCATATAAGACTCCAGATGTAAAACAAAACAACATAATTACTGCTGGGTGAGGCAGGAATTAGATCATTATGAAAACTTGATGGCATTTTTACACGCCTCAGCTGCAGAAAAACCTACAATGAACAGAAAAACAATCATTTATTTTTTACATATGCAATCAAAAAATCAAAAAATATACATAACATATTTGGTCATGATCTTATTTATTTGAGTATTTATTAAATGATTGCATTGTCTCCTCATGAAATTCAGAGATGACGCCACCAGAGGGAGACAAATGGCTTGCGATGTTGACGTAATTGTCTTTATGAAGCTTAAAATACACCTCCTTCAGTTTTAACAAAGTAATGAACAGCGACACAAACAATTAACACACTGCTATAAGCTAATATATTTAACATTGAGCAACAATCAAAGCAATGACACATACCAACTTATAATTCAAGATAATTGTTTTGTCAAAATTAGATGAATTAAAACATTTTATTCATCTCAAAGCAAATCTACATTTAAAACTAAAAATATTTTCACCATTCATATGTTATATATTTTCCTAATCAACTTATTCATTGTTTGGTCCATGTAACGTTAACAACATGTAAAATCTGTATATCAAAGAAGCTGGGCAGCAGATGTTTGCATGTTTTTACTCCAACAATTACCAAAATTACTGATCAGTCTTTAATTAAAATTCCCAATCATTATCCTTCAACTTAAGAATTGTCATAGTTTGCAATATATCTAATATTAAATATTGAGCAAATAGTTGGTAAGAAATGTTGCTAAACATAAGACTCCCCCTGTCACTGAAACTGAAATATTATATTATATTATGTTACATTGAACCCCCCTCACCTTAAATACCATTAAGCTTTTTATTTCTAATAGTCTGCCTGACTGACTCAGTCCAAAAACCCTGTACACACAGGAGTAAAAAGAAGTTGAGAATTCCCATCACAAACGTTTCAACCACTATGATGTAAGATTTTGAGTATTTTTAGCCTTCATACGAAATACAATATTTTTTAAAAATATAGACAGTTAAAAGAAAGTCAACAATGATGTACTAAGTAGTGACTGAACAAGACTATCCTACATTCTTGTTCAATTAAGCTACCAGCTTCCAGAAGAATAAAGAAAATAAAGAACAGATACATTATTCTCATTTGTTAGCCTCAAGTAAGCATCATTCATTAATTAAACCCCAACTATTGAAACACATTTTTTTTTTTTTGCATTTTGCATTTTGTACAGTAAACTTACAAACACCTCTTAAATCATATTTGCTCTCCTGAATTGAAAATAACTTTTGTACAGAGTCTGGATGTGACTTTAACTTTGCTCCAAACATCATTTGGATTATTTTGTAATAGAACAAGACAATTAATATTCTAAAATAAGAAAAAGTGGCTTTAAGTGTGCAAATGACACAATTCCACACAGTAAGATATTTGTTTCTCTAATATAAGTTAGAGAATAAATATAGAAATAGTTTATCAGTCCTCAAATTGCAACTAGTTATTATCAATACCTAATTGGTAGATATCTTGTATTAAATTATGAACAAATGATGAATAAAAATGTCGACCTTCATCAGCCTACCTCTGAAAATAAAAGGCTGTTTTGTGTACTAAAATGTATGTATGTATATATATATATATATATATATATATATATATATATATATATATATATATATATATATATATATTTATATATCATACAATACCTTGGGCTTTAACTTTTTCACACAATTTCTTGCTTTTATTCCATGTCTGACTTTCTGAATAAACAACTGAATCAACAACAGGAAACTGCAGCACGGGAAGAGGACAGTTTATCTTTTTCTCTCATGCAGCAGGACTGATAACACGTTAAGCCATTAACTCGTCCATAATCCTGTCAAGGCGATACATGACATACATGGTAGCAAGAATAAGAAACACGCCTATGGCCACAAGGAAGAGGTGACTAAACATGAGGAGCCCTGTCTGGGACGTATCAGTGGGCAGCGACCACACGTACACCCAGCCGCTGTGAATGTTGTGGTGGACAAAATCTGGACCGTTCTCAACCACCAACTTGTCATAGAAATGAGAGGACCTGCCATCAGTCACCAAAGTCTTTGTGGTGGAGTAAAACTCCTCTATATCAGGCAAGGTGGTGGTTTGAGTTTGCAGCGATGTTGTGAAATAACTGACTGTTGTAGCGTCACAAAAGTCGAACTCCTTGTCCTGAAGAGAGTTAAGGGTACGATTGACATTGTGCATCGGACTAAGACATTGAGTATCCTCTCTGTCAGGAACCACATGCTCATTCTCGCTTATCCATTTAGCAAAACCTCTGATGCTACAGTTACAGTTCCAGGTGTTGTTACTCAGATGGACCTCTCTCAGAGCTACATTTGATAAGAAAATATCACCTGAGAGAGTCTTGAGCTGGTTTTCTTTCAAATCAATGATTGAAAGTTTTCCAAGGCCTTGAAAAATGTCCGACGGTAGGTTCTGCAGCTTATTTTGATGAAGACGAAGTACTTGTAGTGAGGTTAGTCTTGAGAACAGCTGAGCGTGAAGATGATGGAGGTTGTTGGATTGCAGTGTGAGATTTTGAAGGTTGGGGAGGCAGCAGAAGAGGTCTGAAGGCAAGTCTTTCAGCCAAGCATTCTCCCCAAAGTTAAGACTTAACAGTCCAGACATATTAGCAAAAAGGTTTCCAGGAACAGTGGTGAGGTTGGTTCCATACAAATTAAATTCTCTCATGTCAGGCATGTGACCCATTAGCTGATCAGGAAGAGAAATCAACGGGTTTTTATGTAAGCTAAGAGACCTCAGCATTGGCATATGGTAGAAACTCTCTTTTGGGACAGTCTGAAGTCGATTGTTGGACAGATAGAGGACCTTTAGGTTCCTTAGCTGCCAGAACACCCGAGGAGGAAGACTGCTTATCTGAGTTTGTTGTATTCTTAGATCCTGAAGGGCGACAAGTCTATCAAAGATCCCAGGTTGCAGCTCATTGAACTGGTTGTAATAGAGATAAAGCGCTTCAAGTTTAGTCAAACTGTGAAATATGGTAGATGGAAGCTCATATATGGAGTTCCTGCCGAGGTTCAGAAGTGTGAGGTTGCCCAAGTCATCAAAAACATTTGAAGTGAGACGTTTCAGTTTGTTCCAGCTCAGGCTCAGTTGCCGCAACGCAACAAGTCCTTTGAACAATTCTGGAGAAATGGTTTCCAGCTGGTTCTCTTCTAAACTCAGCTGATCCAGTTCAGTGAGCGTACTGAAAACCGTAGCAGGAAGGTTGGAAAGGTAACTGGACTTCAGCATGATGGACCTGATCTTTGAAACAGAACGGAAGGCCATGGGATGGATGATGTGCAGTTGGCTTCTGAACACAATTAAACGTGACAGCAGGGGCAGGAATGTAAAGCTGTGCTCCTGCAGTACGTTCATCTTGGTGTTAAAAAGCTCCAGCTTGGTTGTGTTGAGAGGAAGATCCCTCGGTACCTCTTTGATGGTTTTGCCGGAACAGAAAACTTGATCCTTACAGGTGCATTTTGGAGGACAGTTAATGTGGCAGGTGAGCCGAGGCAGAGTGAAGAGAACGAGTGTCAGCCACAAGATGCCTGCAGAGTTAAACCAAGTAGATGTAAGTTATTTTCTTCAACTTTACTTTCCTGAAAGCATGTTCATCAACTGCACTCCACAGAAACAATGCCCCTACACCACCTCTGAACTTCACAACACTTAACACAACAAGACTTATATTGTAATGTATTAGCATATAATAATGTGCAAAATACCTAATTTGCAATAATATTTAATACACAATATTTTGTTTACTATAATCTAGTTTCATGAGCAGTTTTATTTTTATAACTGCAATGTTATCTTAAAATGTCTATACACTTAAGATTGGACTAAATCTATTATTTTCTATTCTACCTGTTTTAATCTCTTTATTCAATGCGTATGTGTGTGGTTTTAATGCTGGTAGGCATGCAGTTAATGTCTGATACTGCCCCAAATAGCAGTTCATTGTAGCATTGTTTTAACCTTTCCCTTTTTTTATCCATATTTCTAATGTTTATTTTTCATATGAGATCAATTCAAGTCTGGAATTAAACCTAATTAAAACCAAAATGATGTTGATGATGATGATGTTTTACCAACCTTTGAAGTTAGAGTCCATGATTTTCTGTATGATGTTGTGATCCTGCTGCAGTGTTTCCTCTTTGCAGCAGTTTGAATAGTGCACGAAATGTATTAAATCATCCTGTCCTCTGCTCGACGAGAAGACCGCCCAGAAAACCATCCATCATCACTTATCAGTGAAGGAAGAGTAAAACAAGTGTCAAAAGTAGAACAACTTAGTCATCATCATTAGAGTCAATGATGACAATGGAAGCTCTAGTGTACTACTAAATATCATCTTACTCTATAACAATTCTTATACTAATGAAAACCGTTCCAGAACATGTAACATATAGATATCACTTCCCACAAAAACACAAATTAATTTTTCACAATGATTAATTTTTAATTGTATTATATTCCTTAAATATTTTTATTTTTATTTCCCTTGTTTATCTACCAATATTATACCTCCGCCCCTGGAACGGTCCATCATTATTCATACATTACTGTAAGATTAGTGTTTGTATGTTTGTACATTGGCTGTTTATTGTCTTAATATTTGGGCTGTCAGCATAAACTAGTTTATCGTGTCTTATTAATGTTTCAAATGATTAACATTAATTTTTTTTCATTCATTGTTGAGTCCAAAGTAATTTCCACTTTATTATATAAAACATTTCCCCTTTTTTCCTGGTTGATTTAATGTCATAACATTTGATCTACTAGAAAGGCCCTTACTTTATTTCAAAATAAAATAAAATAAAAAATCCCAAATAAAAGCCTTAACATTAAAAAAAAAAAAAAAAAGTTAAATAATAGAATTTCTCACGTGATAAAACAAATATTTAAAAAACTTTGACAGCCCTATATCTTTCGCTCACTTTCTACTTTGTCACTTTTCTTTGTGTTGTCATGTTTATTTTACCAATAAGTCTTAAAACAGTAAGAACTTAATTTGTAGTTAAACAGTCCCAGTCTTTGTTTTAATATTATGAATACGTATTTTGGATAAATATTCATTCATATCTTGTATTTTACCGCTGTACTTTTGTTTTTAAAGGACGGGATATTTCACAGCAGACCTCCAAGTTCTATGACATCATCATTTGTTTGCTGTGTATCTTTTCTTTGAGAATCATACATTTAACAAAGCTTGAGTTCAGAAAGACAGCGCTGGTTCAGTTTTGCATTCAGCCAAAGATTTTTGTTTAGCTAAAAAAGGAATGCTTAATACAACAGTTTAACAAAAAATGAATCATCTTTCACTTGATTCATTTAGTTTTACCATTTAGCTTTTTGGAAATTATAAAGCCTAATATAGTAGGCTACATGCGATATTTGGCTGGAAAATCCTCTACTAGAAATAATACTGTTTGTTTTTTTCACTTGTATGAGTGACACAAAGGATGCTTGGTAATTTCCTGGAGCTTATCTTGACAGAACGGTTGGAGTCTAAGCTCCAAGTTGTGATCTGAACTGAAGAAGATAAAACTCTTTTTCCGTATTAAGTCAGTGAGTGAGTGTCTCTGATGACTTTAGAGTAACACAGCTGGAGAACTGTATTGTTTCGGCAGATGCTAACAAAATATTGGTAAATAAATAACATGGTTAAACTAGTGCTTATGATTTAAATTTTACTTTTTTTTTACTTTTTTTATGTAGAAGGCTGATGTATATAGACTTATGTGATCTTCTAATCAACACCTCCTTCATGTTGTTTAACTGTGTAAGAATTAAATAGTCATGTATTTTTTTTTGGGGGGGGGGGGGGTTGGGGGGAGGAAACTGCCTTTAAATAAAACCCAGCACTGAACTAATTGGGGTTGTATATTTTTGCAAATATATCAGTTTTCATTGTAAGGTTATTTCAGTTACTTATTTCTAATTTTTCTTTCTTGCAACAGACCACGCCTGAGCAAATAGAGGGTGAAAAATGACCCCAAAAAAAACCCTACTCTAACCCTAACCTGGATTATACTTAGTCATTGATAGATTGAAAATTAAATGGTTTTAATCACCATATAAAAGTACAAAGCACTTTAAATGCACTGTGAAGCTATCGCTATCAAAATTCTACTTATACGGAATAATGTGTTATCTTCAGTTCATTGTGTCAATACATGGATTATACCAAAGACTTTACCTTTGTGTACATGCATGTATCATGTTTGTTTTTTGTTTTTTTAAAGTGGAGATGCATGAATAATAAAGTCACTGCAGAGGATTTACAGTCTAAAACCAAAGTTCATCACTTTGTCTGATGCTGCTGTGAGTGAGTGCATTCTGGTCTCGCTGAAAGCAGAGTGAATAAACTCCTGTGTTCATCATCCTCTGTGTGAATCACAACCTTTCACACAACAGCTTGCCCATTATTTATACAAAGTGGTTGACTCAGCTGTGTCAACCCCCTTCAAAAAGAACCAGTCAAATAAAATAAATGCAGAGTGAAAGAAATGTGGCACGAGGTGTACAGGTGTGATGACAGGTGAATTACTTTACAGTGGAGTTTCACACTTCAACATATTCAATTTCTGAATAAGTGTTATGATATGTTGTCCACTTAAATCTAAAATCTTTTTTCATGTTTGTTATTTGATAGAAAAAATGAACACAAAGACAATTCTCCATTTCAAACCTTTTTGAGAGTTCAGTCATTGTCACTCACTAAAGATAAAAAATAAGACACAACATCACATAATGTTCTTATTCACATTATAATTGTATTTAATCTGTAAAATGTACAGCAGTGACTTTCTTGCAATGTCACATATGATGTTTGTGGGCAGTAGTACAAAAAATGTTATGCGCAGTTCTGCCACAAGAGAGCGACAAAAACACAAGGAGAAGGCAAATAAAATCCCTGCTGATAATTAAATTGAACAGTGTCTTTTCCATCAGGAACATGTAGTCATGTCAGACCTCCGAGTATTCCCAGTGAACATCTGATTAATACAGATTAAAGATGTATATCCATATGTAAATCTCTCGTCCGTGAAGTGGAAATGACAGGTTAACTGATGACTTGGATTGTGATACAACTCTATATTGCTGGGATAAATACAATGTGATTATAATACTGGTGTTTGGAGTCTTAAGGCTATGTTGGGCTTTGCAGCAAACTGTTAAAGCAGTGCTCCTCCTCTGTCAGACACAGTACTTCCAGAAGCAAGCTGCAGACATAAAGGATATAGGTGTCACTTGCAGGATATATATACTGAAGTGGCTATAGTTAATAGATATTGATCAATTTGAAGTATACATTTTTTTGACTCACGTTCCCCTCTCTTCCTGGTTATAGATTTGCCTTCTGCTAGATTTGCTGTGATCTCCCTCTCCAGCTCCAGGTCCTCTCTCAGCACCTGCAGCTACAAGCACAGATCAGACGGATGAAACAATCAACACATTGTCTGTTTAGCAGTTTGTCTGACAGATTCTTTCAGAATAATTTACACATTAGGGTTGCCACGATATTATTCTAAACTTTTATACGATACTGATAAAAACAAACTACATCAATACCTGTTTCAATACCACAGCAACAAAAATACAAGTCCTAGGCAGACAATTTTGGGTTATTTCCAATGACCTAATATTGCAAGCAAAATCCTGAATTTGTGCAAATTCGACACTGGCCTTTCTCTCTTTGGGTTAAAAATATACCTGAAGTTCTGTGTTTTTTCAAAGCTCTGGTACTTTTTGATAATATCAATAACTAAAATAACAGAGATTGTATTGTTTTAAAACGTGGTAAAGTATTAAAGTATCGAAAAATGTGGATAACATTACTACACATTTCCTGACATATTAAAGGAACATGCACATTATCCAAACACAAGCAGCATTTATTTAAATCAAAGTCAATCATCATACGTTTTCTTTTTTTTATTGTAAGTTTCTTCAAGATGAATCTGAATTTGATATCCTTACCTCCTCTAATTCCGCTAATTTATTGGCCAGCTCCAGACCTGAAGAGAGTAAAATCAGAAATAATCAAAGCTAGACTACACTTTTATTTGTCAAAATGTGTCAGAACATCTCATTTTATCTCTCACCAAGAGGGCTGTCCTTTTCATCAGGAACTAAGCTCTTGCGTAGTAACAGGGCTAGGATCTTGCTCTGTGGATCTGTGTCCTCTTTTGGATTATAAACATGGTTTCCTGTATACACAAAAAAGATAAAAATGAACAGAAAATGAAGCTACATCCATCCAAATGTTACAGTCTGGTAGCGTTTCTTAACCTGTTGCATTTTGGAAAAAGTGAAACATTCAGCCAACAATGGGACTTCTATAAAGTGAGCTGTAGTTGCATGCAGCATTTTCATTGTAAATAGATAAAGAAAATGTAATATCTGCATACTCACCAGAGTTAAATATGCTCCTCCCCTCCACATTGAGCACTCCCTGCAGAAGTAACAAAGCCAGGAGTCCCAAGCAGCTGTAATAAACTGTCACCTTATCCATAGTACTCATTGTATAGTTACAAACTATTGCTGTATTGTGAGTCCAACCTAAAGCAAGGCAACAATATCCACTGCCTCAGGTCCATCCTGTCATTACATTTATCCTTTCAGAGGCGAGGAGGAGGGGCCAGAACTGTTGCGTACAAAATCAATAGCTAGTCATCGTTGGTTTTGTCAATAGCCCGCATTTTCACAAGGACCATAGACCATCTGAGTGAAATACAGAGATCTGACGTTGTAGGCGAGGCCAGAAACCCTAAATCAGTCTGACAGGAGAGAGGAAGTTATCAATCAGCATGCTGGTTATGAGAGCCCACAATCAGATGTTGGCACTTGCGAGTCTTTTTCTTTTACATTAATTGCTTCTTTAAATAGCCACATTGGAGAAGGGGAGTAAGGTAGATTGATTCAGTCTCTAAGTGCATCATAGCCACAGATCAGCTCCTCCATCTGGGCTGATTTGAAGCTGAAGGAACATCCATCACTGAGGCCAAGCCAACTACCCAACACCTCCTGAGTCTCGTACCTCTGCCAGAGGAGCAGCCATTGTGCGTATGCAGAGTTAGGGAATTGAGCCGACTGGCACCATACCATCTGAATTTGGCTGCTGAGGGTCTCATAAAAGCCCCCCTGGCCATTCTGCACCTTGTCCAATATGACTTGTGTCTTACTGTTGATGCTGCTGTCTTGCATCAAAGAAACTATCATGAATCCATCACTTCAGGTTTTCAAAACACAGCAGCTCAAGATCTGATGAGATCTAAAACAAGCTATTTGAATCAACCTGAAACTGTCAGGTCAATTTTGGGGTTCTTCAGGAGCAAATCATCATAGTTTTAATTCTATGTAGTCATATACAGTTTTAAAAAATTACTTTTGAGAAATCTGAAAACAATCTCTAAAAACAAACAGAGAAAGTAGGCCTATATATTCAATAAATGTCAGCTATCAGAAAGAAAAAATGTCAGAAAATAAAGCTTAAAATAGTAGCAATATATTACCCAGTTCTGAGTTTCTATTAATGTAAGAATTATATGTGATGTAGTGATGTATGAGTCAGAGCCCTGAGGTTATCGATCCTGCTCTCCACCGGTGGACTGCATCACTAATGAAAAACTGAAAACACTGTTATTATCTCATGGCGAAAAGTAGGCTATGTAAGTGTACATGCTTGTTATCTTTTAGCTTTCTTATTGCAATATTGCCATTTGTTTAAAAAGGCGAGATATTTCAGCTCTTACTTGCTATGTTTTTCTTTTCTATTCAAAGAGTTCACCAATGCAGGTAACTGTCTGATAATGATACCAGCACACACTTAATTTTAACACCAAACTTTGTCAGTATAACAGCTTAAGATGTATCATCTTCAGTCAATTCCTACCAGCTCCTAGCCTGTCTGAACAATACAGTTAAAGGTTTTTTTTCTGCACTGCAATGCAGTTGATTGAGACTTCAGGTTATCTAATGCAATTAATGGATATGCATTTTCTAGTTAAGTAATGTGCTACATTCAGTTAGGATGCCAGTTTATTTAAAGCAGGTATGGCGCAGGGCTATGTAATGTTACACACTGAGCACTAGAGGGAGCAATAATGTTAACTAATTAGAATACCACTTAGACTACTGTTGGATCACATGACACTTTGTATGCGTTTGTTTGTGTCGATGAGCACACGAACAACTAGAGCACAAAAAGCTTGTAGGCTGCCACACTATCACCTGTGAATGTAGCCGATGTCTTCATCACTCATATCAAACAAAAGTCTGATTTAGCCGGAACATCGTCAACGAGGACGCCTGAAGGCAAAAACATTCAGTTGGACAGATGTGGCCCAAGGGGATGTGTTTCTTTTCGCTTCGTGGTGAACACGTCTCGTGTCTGCAGCTGCAGATGTCTACAGTCACTGAACCTTGTGTGGAGATAGCTTTGTCAAGTTAACCACATGCAGCTGGGATTATACCGGAAATGTGTGGATTTGATTTTCAAAATGTATTCGAAAATTGAGAGCAAGGCTGCTCAGGGTCAGATATGTAGGCCTAATAGCCTATGCTATAAATGTTGTTACAGCTTTTCATGACCTAAGAATTGCTATTTTAAACATTCGTTGTTTTGAATATTGTAAATACTAGAATTTGTTTTGTTTGTCAGGATTTAGCTTGATCTAAAATAAAGGCTCTCATAGCTCTAGTTTTCTAACATTTGTTGCTCTAGTGGGTTCACATGACCTACTTTGGGCTCATCTGTCAAATATTCCTGATGAGTGAGGTGAACGAAGCGATTTCTGTACATTTTTAACAAGTTTGGTATTTTCACCGTAAAGATATGTTTTTGATTATTTTTATTTAACCTTTATTTTACCAGGCAAGAATTGCTTGAGATCAAATGACCTCTTTTTCAAACAAGGCCTGGCCAAAATGGCAGCAGTAAAAAAAGAAATATAAGACAAACCTAAAAAGAAAGCACAGACAGAAAAAGAGACAAATACAGCCCAGAAGGTGAAGGAGGAGGAGGAGGATGAGATAAGGAAAATAAAATAATAATAATAATAATAATAATAATAATAATAATAATAATAATAAAATAAATATAATAATAATTGGGTTTACACGTTTTGTATACACAGGTGTATGTTAATGTGTATTATATATATGTAAATTGTACATATAGTAGCCTATATCAAATTGTATATATATATAGAGTGCATCAAATGTATAATTGTAAACATACTGTACCAAACTGTATAGATATAAGGATTGTATAAATATATAAATATAGTACATCAAATTATACAAATAGATATGTATATATAGATATATGGATTGTATAAATATAGTACATCAAATTGTACAAATAGATATGTAGATATAGATATATGGATTGTATAAATATATAAATTATAAAAAATCATAGTATATCAAGTTGTATATATGTTTGGAAAATCATTGAATTGTAAATATCAAATATAGTATCATAAATATAGTATAGCAAATTGTATATAGATAGTTTATATAGAGAGATTATAAGGAACACAGGAAGTTAATTTAATAAATATGAATTATTGAGCTGTGGAAAAGGGGTAGGATTAAATAAGTTTTATACTTCTTCCTACTCCTTTTCAGGCATATCAATTGAATATATGTAATTTTTATTTTTTTTGTGAAATAATTTGAACATTGTTTTTTGTTTATTGTATTTTCGTGCTTTTCATTTTGTTTTGTATTTTTGATATGTTTGATTTTATTTGATATGTCTGATATAAATTTATTAATCAATCAATCAATCAATCAATCAAAAAGATCATGTTAAACAAAAACACCACAATACACACTAAAATAACAATTATGTGATGATGATAAAATCCTATGCAGTGAAACATTTACACACTCAAAAAATTAGCCATTAAAAAAAGTTTTTAAATCATTAATAGTGATGAGTTCCTGCAATTTGAGTGTTTTTTGACAAATATTGTATTGAGTCACTGAAAAAAAAACTGGATTTTTGTGAATGTTTCGCATTACTCCTCGGCTTTCATTTGACATCTCTGAGCGGAAACTGTGAGTGAAGTTCTCTAACTTGATGGTTGTGTGCAGAATCAGCGAGGGGAGGGACGCTCGTAGAAAACCTGACACGCCAGCCTCAGCAAGGCAATTACAGCAGCGACATATCGAGGGAGGGTGACGACCGAAACTAATCAAAAAGGGCCGTCCAGCACCTGAACCATCAATCGGGTTTGGGAGTGAAGGCGATTAATCAGCCTGCGGTTAACCTTCGGAAGAAACGCGGAAGCGTAATTCAACGTCATTTAAAAAAACAAACTTATAATCGGTGACAACATGGCTGAGTGTAACGTTAGCATCGACAAGAATAAACTACCTGGAGTGAAAGAGGGTAACGTCCATAACATATTTACCGGCTGAATGTGAAGAAAGATATCCGTTTAGCATCACCTGTATCCAGCAGGTGACACTAGCTTGGCTAATGCTAAAATGTGGGAACACAGGTGTTTCTCTTTTTGATAACATACACTATGCTTATGATGGTTAGCACAGCTTGCTAGTTGATGCTAGCATAGATAAGTCAGGAGGGAGGCAGCAAGCACTGATTATTGTATGCCGGATTCTGTAACCCAGTAAGACAATATCAGAGAGAAATGTTGCACTGAGCTAAATATGTGGTTGGAAGGAAGAAATGAGGGTGGCACATCGTGTGTACACCTTCGTTTTTCACATATTTTGTGGGTGATAGTGGCATGGTAAGTGGGCAAAGCTACACGATATGGTGTGAGTGAAAACAGTGTAGGAGTGAGGAGACCTGTGGTTTGAGCTGACACTTGAGGTTGTTTATATATATATATGTGTGTGTGTGTGTGTGTGTGTGTGTGTGTGTGTGTGTGTGTGTGTGTGTGTGTGTGTGTGTGTGTGTGTGTGTGCATGGAAACAGCATGGGTGAAATGGCTTCTTCCTTTGAGATAAATATTTGTCTCATCCTGTGACGTTTTGCTTTTAGCTGTACAATCTGTCACTGGTTTGGAAAGACTTGGTGACTAGTAAAACAAATATATATATATATATATTTATAACTTCAACACCAGTCTCATCATGCATAATTTGAATACACACCCCAGCTATATTGTTACTGATATGAAGGTGAAGAGTGGTGCTTTGACACTGGGGTTCACTGTGTATGTGGTGATGTTCTGGGTGGGAAGGACCTGTCCTGTTTATGTGAAGCAGCTGCTCAGCAGGATGCTTGTTATTCTGGTCAGCGAGAGAAGGAGCGTGCACTCCCAATGCTGAACTGGACAGCAGCGGGAAAGATTGGGAAAGCTGCTGTAACCGTTTCAATCTCTACTGTGTCAGAGAAAATGAAGAGTTGAGCTGTCCTGTTGATCTGAGCGTGTGTTGTTCCCTTTCCTTTACTGCATGTGAGGCACAAAACCTTTCACTGAAGATGTCTTCAGTACGCTTCAGCGCAAAGTGATTCGACGGTGCAGCTTTGATCCTCCTGTCACTTGTTGCTTTGTTGTGAAAACTTAACCCGGTTACACGGCGCTGACAAAACTTATGAAAGCTTTCGAAGGGACTGTCTGTCACTCACATAAAACCCGTGTTGTTACATTACGTTGAAATGTCTCGTGTCTTGAGCAGCCAGAATTAATCTCAGGTTACTCGGCTAAGAAGATTAAGCATATGGTTAGAAAAAAAAGGGTCCGTGTTAATCAAATCCCGTACTGATTCGAGGCTTTGTGGTAGGTCTCACCCTCTCATCACAGCATCTGTTTAAACCCAACCATTCATACGGGCGTCTCCACCCGTTTAATACAATCTGGACTCCTAACCGGTGCTTTGTTTGTGTTGCAGGTGTCAACAATATTGGCAAATAATTTGTTTTCCCAACGCTCTCGCTAATGCCTGCTAGCACTTAGTCGAAGAGTGTCGTGAGTTATTAATTTTTGATGTGGTTGAAGTCATGCTTGTGAGGGTAGAGGATGGGAGCTGAGTCTAACAGTGTGAGGTTATTGAGTGTGACTCTGGAGGAAGGCTTTAAATACAAGATTAGTGTCAGAGAAATGATTGATATGGCTTAATCTAGACTTTAAAATGAATGATAAAATACAACTAGAGGAGGTGAAAGAATTTCTAAAACTAAGAGTCAAATGATAGTTTAGTGTGGTTGATTTAGTTACTCACGAGATCCTATTTTTTTTTCTATTGTTATTTCATTCAATGATGTGTTGACAAGGTTTGATGCGAAGAAAACGTTTACAAATGTGGTTCTTCAAGATAAATGCTTAACAGAGTTAGAAGCAGAGATACACTGCTCATCATCCTGTGCTGTAAGTTTCACCTCAGTCATTAGCGCAGGCTGTGAGAAAGCCCCCTTTCTGTTTCATACACTGATAACTGTCAATGTGAAAACTAGTCATCTCCAAATGAGCTAAGGAATAAGTTCTCTGCCTCGTGTAACCACTGCTCTGACAGATATGAGGTGGTGGGTTTGACTGTAATTGGTACAGCTACCTTTCCACAGCAGTTTGCATAACCATTTCAAACTGTTGAAACAGTACACGTAAGGTCTGTTGTTGTTTGGATTTGTTCAGAAGATGTCTCGGTCAGGTGGGCTGGAAAATGTCCAGAAGAATCTTGCTGCCTATAAATTGTGTTCCATACAGAGATGATTTTAGATCATCAAGTGTGAGTCATGCTGGTGTCACTTTTGTTCTTGAGCTTAGATCTGAGAAGAAAAGATCCAATTGTTTTGAAAGAAATAGCTACAGTTAATGTGGCTCACTCATTTAAAGGTTTCTTTGAAGGTTGATTGTGTTTTCACATTTAATGCTGTCTTTGTAGCCTTTTATTGATTGTAACTACATTAGCACTGACAGTAATGAACAGACACTTCTGTTCTAATCGGTGGAGACCGTGCTTGGTGCATTTAGTCAGTCAGTTCAAGGACTTCAACCAGCAGCTTGTCAGTAATACACCTCGGTCTCACACTTCTCTTGTGGCTGCAAAGATCACACATTTGTATTTATTTATATTTTGATATATTGAGGAGGAACGGTTCCTCATTCACAGTTTCACTTGTCTTAACAGAAAGAAAATAATCAAACAGCAAACAATTTGCAAGGTTGCCCAACTCTCCACAAAGAAACACTTTGTGTCTCTGCTTCTTTTCAGTGACAAATTCAAGACGTCTCTTGTATCATGTTTTATTAAACATGCCATTTAAAACTTAGGCCAGAAGTGAGAAACAAATCCTTTGATTTTTGTCTTTTTTTTTTTATTGACATAGCTCAATATTACAAACTACAAGTTTGCCTCCAGGAGCTTCATGCTCTGTATACACAAGTCCATCCATCCCATTACAATGAGAAATATACCCCCATGCTACTAATAATACATGAAAGAGGTTAAAAACGTATTTACTTCTTTGCGTGTGTGTTATGTAAATGTGTAATTAAAAACATCTGTAGTTAGCCGGGCCGGATGTTAAATATCTGAAACTATGAATGACAGATTCAGATATCATCTGAGCTGCTTCAAAGTTGATGTCTACCAGCTACTAGGAAACTTACAGCAAGCTGATTCATGAAATTTCCTTTTTAAACATGTTTTTTCCAGTGTTATTCATTAGTTTAATGTTGTTGGATTTTTTTCAGTGTGCCGAGACTTTGCAGTGCTGGAGGACCATTGCCTGGCCTACAACCTCCAGGAACAAGAAAGTAAGAACTCTGAATTAGCTGTGGAAAGTTTGGCTGCCTGTGACAGATTCTTTATTGTGATATAAAAAGGATCCAGAGAGTCCATGCAGTTAAGTAAAAACCCAGGGTGTTTTTTTTTTTTTTTTTTCCACACTGTCTGTTTATACACTTGTGTCTTAAAATGTTTTCTGCATCAGACCATTTTCATTACTGTGGACTGTTTCTGTCTGGCTGTTCTGTTGCATTCCTACAGTAGGTCACTCCTGCTTACTTAGCAAAAGAGCAAGCTGTGAAGGATGTTTTCGGAGCGCAGCAAGAGAAAAATGAATGCAGTGCGCCATCATCCAATGTAGCTTTCTGTAAAACGTGTCCATCCTGACTGGGTCAACTGCAGCCTGTTAAGCCAACCTAAAGCCAGTCACACAGTTAGATGTGTGAATGGTGCAGGAGGCCACTACAATGCAGCATCAGGGCCCGGCTGTGGCAGACTACAGCGGATCAGGCGTGTTATTTGAATTGATCACATTCATTCGTGAGCTGAAGCTTTAGAACAGAGAAATCCAGATTCTGGAAAGTTCGATTTCAAATTCAGTGTATCAAGAGTTTATCTACGCAACACGTTGTGGAATACTGCATGCAAGTTTTTCTCTGCAGGCCTCATTAGATAAATTGTTGAAATCTATGATGGACTTTTTATTTTTCTTGTCAAAAGCTTCTTTGCTCCGATTTTCGAAGAGACACTAAGCCCTTCCTTTCATCAGACATACATTTATATCTGCTAATGGCTAATGACCTCCTCATATTCTTCACCTACAAATTCCTTCATAATGCAATGAGAGGAGTGGGCTGAATCTTTTAGACTGGGCAGGACATTTGGCAGTTACTTTGCAGAGTCTTGTGTCGAGCCTTTATTTTGAAGGGAGTGATATATTTAAAAAGTAGAACAGAGGAAACAGAACAGCTTCTTTGGACAATAGAATATGTGCATGCCTCTATAAGAGCTTAAAAGTGTATATATATATATATATATATATAAAAGCTCTGAAGAAAGAAGGCCAGATGTCAGCTGCCCTAAGTGCAGATTAGTCTCTGTTATAGCTGTGATTAGTTTGGTTTAAGCTGGCCTGTCCTTTTGTTGTCATTACCCATTTTGAAGCTGTAGTGGTCTAAGGCGCTTCTCCTGTTGCTCCCTTTGTTGCCACACTAACTGATCTGGTTTGGAAAAATATTAGTTCCACCTTTGACCCTGGAGGTCACCAGGGAGAGTGCTGGCTGTCGAAGCCTGACAGTCTTCAGTGTCCTTTTTATTCCACCTTGGATCACATCAACAGATGGCCATCACAGAAAGGGCTTTTATTTATTACGTTGACTTCAAATAAATGTGTAGTTACAGCTGGCTTTTATTTCTATTGAAAGTGTTGCGCTGGAGAGCAATGAAGCTTCAAAATGTCACATGGAAAACATTTCTGTATGGCTGTTTCAGCACTTGGAGTCTCTGTTTGTGGAATGTGTTTTTTCTCTTTTCCAGCGTTCAGTTTGGAACTGATATGTCTGAGGTTCATTTAGTCCAACTTTCTCTCCTTATCTCCCCTTTCTCTGAATATTGCGAGACCTCAAGGTTGAGTGAGTTAAATGGTCATGGGCCCGGTCATGTTGTCTGTCTTTTTTTTTTTGCTGTCTTGAAAGATGAATAAATGGAAAACTTGTTTGTGGATAAATTATTTTGTCTTGGGTTGTGACTTTAGGTTTTCCTTCAAAAAAATTCAGCCATGTGTCACAAGCTTAAACAATAGATCAGCCCCATCAAAAATAAATCAATCTGAACCCTTGACTTTTTATCAAGTTGCCACAGCTGTGACGCACGGTTTCCTCTTTCAATGCCACCGGTCAGAGAGCAGAAACTTTATGGAGCCTCTCACGGCTAAATTGCCAAACATAATTTGGTCCTTTTCACATGAAAGCTGGGAGCGGATCGATATCCAGGTGAAAGAGAGCCGAGCGAGTGAGTGATGCCCTCTATGCTTAGCAAGTGTCGGGAGTGCGTCAGCAAACAGGATTTATCATCTGTTATGGCCCGCAACGTGCCATCACGCAACCTTGGAACGGCACGTCTGCTGCGAACACTCATTTCTCAGTGACTAAGAGTGCTCTCTGTTTATTACCAGAGACTGAAGCGTCTGTGTCCTCAGCGTTGATCTTTTCCTCTGCAGACTAAACAATACTACTGCTTCTCAGAGGGGAAAGGGCGTCAGGAAAAGGGTGGATCAGTAGATAAGCTCTCCAAATGCTCCAGTGCTCATCATTTATTTAATTTCTCATCGTCATGTACACAGTTTAAGAGCATGCTTCTGTGTTTGTGTCTACAGTCGAGAGCCACTTGGCGTCCAACGTCAATAAGAGCCGTCTGGTGCAGAAGGACCTGCTGGTCGCCAAGAAGCTGCAGCAGGAGGAGGACCATAGGGCCAAAGTGCAGAACCAGAAACAGCATGTCGAAATGTGGGTAACTCTGTCACACACACACAACCCTTTCATATGCATGTGTTAAAGCAACGTGCCACTGAAAGAGATGGACGATAAAAACAAAGAAATAAAGATTTTTTGGACTTAGAGAATGGAATCAATGATTGTAGGGAGGAATGACCTTGTTAATAACTCAGTAAGGTTTTTGAATATATATGATCCTTGTACTTATCTCTTACGATACATGACAGGTGACTCAGAATATACATGATAGCTTATTATGTTTAGTTGTGATTCTAAACAGCCACTAAAGGTTGGCTGTTACCATCCTTTTAGGTACAGAATAAGACATCTTTATTGAATCTAAACCATCTGTATCTCATAACGTCATGACGCCATCAGAATACTTTGTTCAGTTTTTATTGCCTTGTTAGAGGCATCTGTTGAAGATCTGTGTGATCTAATGTACTTACTGAATAGCTAAGACAGCTTTAAGCTTCAGGAGTGAGGTGATCAGCACTCCAGGCAGAGATGACTCCAAAGTAAAAAAAATCCTTCATTGACAGGTTCATCTAAAGTAATGATTCGTGTATTGCACTCATTTAAGCGTTTTTATGCTTTTTCACATTGTTCTAGAGAACATTCATAGGGATATTTACTTTGTAATCTTGACAAGATTTTGTTGAGGTAAAGGTTTTGCTAGATTACAAACATGAACTCATCCAACGTTTTCTGAAAAAGAAAGATGCCTGTCTTGACTGTGATATACGTTGTTTTTACTATCAGTATCTGCTACTGGCATTTTAAACATGTAGGAGAAGACGCAACAACCTACTCACTGTGCTAGTGGTCTCTGTGTGGTATCTCCACAGTCCTGGTGTGTAATTAGGATTTTTAAGGGTTTGGGCAGGCTCCAGCTGAGAGCGTCACCACAGAGAAGCAACTCCTAAACATAGCTAAGGGTTATGTTGCTTCTGCTTCAGCTGCAACACAATCCTGCAAACGGAGAAGCCCCAGTCTCAGCACTGCATTTGTTTTTTCTTGCAATAATATTTGCTGGCTCACAGCACAGTTAGATCACAGTTTCAAACACACACACACACACATACATACACAGGAAGCTTCAGCAGTGGGATGGAACCCCCCCCCCCCCCCAGGGAGAGGCCAGATGCTCCACCATCGATTGAGGCAGGCCGATGCTGCTCGTCCTGTGGGAGCTAACACTGCCATCCACCCTGCACACCACTTCCAGATATACAACTAAGCACACACACACTCACAGGGGCATGCAGCCTCACTTGTTAGATCGTGTCTACATGTGAACAAATTCAAACGTGCTCCATTCTGTTTACTTCAGATGCAGAAATGATTTCTGCATGCCAGCCTTTAAGGCAGGTTGTGTTGTCAAAATCACTTCTTGTGAAGTATGTGACTAAGCCAAAGCGGGCTGTTGAGCTCAACATCACGACAGGCGAATATGTCCCTGCTCCTGCCTTAAGCACAAACACAACCTCTCACAACATGTTGGGTAATAACTTCAGTGCTGATCATGTTTTTTGATGAAGAACTGCTGTGCACCTCTTAGTTTGTCTATTCAGATGAAACACATTTTGAATGTATTTTTAAGGATAGTTGTGTAGCCTGGCATTTTAGAAACATATTCAGTTTTTATGAAAACAAGTCTCATTCCTTAGAAGACTCAGCCTTCTGTGTAAATCCAGTTGAGATTAAGGTCAAGGTGAATTTTAACCTGGAGGATGTTATTGGGTAAGTTGTGTGTAGTAGAGTGACATACACGTTGTATCATAGGAATATCAACAGAAAAAGCTCCAACGGGAAACAATGAAGTTGAGATGGAATGAAAAGTGAGATATATTTTTATTGCATTTGTTTAAATTTCTGATCCGGTGTTACGACTGTTTGAACACAGACTTTGTCATTGTCCTTAAGTTGACATGCATGTTCTTAATGTTTTAAATATCCCTCCCTATACAATCACTTTAACATCAACCTATGGAAACTTTCAGTGAGCGCCAAGATAATGAGATAGCCCAAGAGATTCAGGATCAACTGGTCCAACAGGCCGAACAACAACGGAAGCAGGAAGAGAAGGATGCGGTAAGAAACACACACTAATGCATGCAGACATAATCATACATGCAGCCAGTTAAGCCAATTGCAGCGCTATGTAGGTTACACCTATCAATGACTTGACTTCTATCAGTAGTGATGGACTGTGATGGGTGGGTCACTTCACTTGAAGTATCACCTTGTTAGCTCCTCGCTGTTTTACAAACTGAATGATCTGATCTGCAAGTCTCAACCCCAGTGTTGATGCTCGAAATCAAGAGCAGGGATTTAAATGTCATGACAGAATCAAAAGGTTTTTCCTGTATAGTGTTAATGAACAGGATAGAGTTCAGTGTTTTTATCCTGACTATGAGATTTGCAATATATTTTTTGTTGTGTGTTAGTCCATCCATCATGGCTGCCACTGTTTACATCTTGACTTCCCAGTTCCCCGTTATGTGTTTTGGTCTGCAGGCGCAAGGTGCAAGTAAATCTTTTGTAACATCTCAGGTGCTGCTGATAAATTCCTGAGTCCATACTGAGGGAGTGATGTTGCTTTTTGTATAATACTTCTATGAAATAATCCACTGATTGGTCAAAGAAGGAACTTCTGTACCGGTTTACTTTTTGGAAACTATCAGGGGATGATGCATTCAAACACTGTAATTTGATATGTTTAAAACTACACTGGAGGGGAAAAAAAGCACATTTTGTTATGGATGGGCCCAAACAAGGAATTCTTCATATCCATGTGGGACAGCGTGTTAACTTTGGCCGTGTTTATTTGTAGGCTATCGCTCGTAAAATGCAGGAGAAGGAGATGAAAGAGGAGAAGAGGAGACAGAAGCAGCTGGAAACCAAATTTGAGGAGGAGTACTTTGAGGATCATGGAGGTAGGGAGCGCTCACATGGTAATATGGCTATGTGTGTGAGAGTGTGTGTGTGTGTGTCTTCTCTCTTCATGCAGTACATGTTTGTTGCTTGCTTATGTAGTAAAATGGGAGAAAATATGCCTCCTTTTCAATGAGTAGGGATATTTGCAACATCAAAGCAAAAGCGCACACATGCAGAGCTGATATTAGATGAGATTACAACACGCATTCCTAAGCTCATGATTAACCCTGAATGGAGGCTTACATGTTTCTGCAAAGAAATAACTTCAAGAACATACACAGATGTTAATGGTTTGATCAGTGCTTCAGTTTTTTTAGTTAGCTACAGCATACATTTTGATATTAGATTATACCTCAGAGATTAAAATGAATCTCTAGATGTGGAAGAACACAGTAGGAAAACATTACGATCTACAAGCAGATGTCACATAGAGACTTTAATATCTTTGTCCACACACATCCAAGGGTTCAAATTGAAATCTGTTCCAAGTCAGCACATGCTGCATAATTCAGAAGTATTAGCTTTTTTCAACCTTCCCTATTTATAAAGAGTCAAGTAAACCTGTTTGTGAGATTCATACTAAGGTCAGAGTTGCTCCTGTGTCATCCGCTTGTTGGAAGAAAAAAAAAAAGCAGGTTCAATGCAGGTCTTTATAGTAGAAGGCTATCAGAATGAGAGATGTTGCTGCTACTGAAATATATCCGCTATCTGGCTGCAATGTGGCGAGGTTTTAATGCTTAAGCCATAGGTGTGACTTTGACTGTACAGGAGAAATATATTTTACACCGTTCTTTTTTTACATTCCCTCCTGACTCATCAAGGCTGGACTCTTTTCTCTGCAGCTTTAACGGCATGCTGAATCTAATCTGACAGGTTGACTCCCAGTTTTATGCCAAGGTGATTTTGTTTTTGGAAGCGGAAAACATTCATATCCTCATTCCCAGAAAAGGAAAAAAACTGTTAACTTTATCAAACAATCAACTGAACATCAACAATCGATCCACTTTTTTAGCATTGTTTTTTATTTTATTTCCAAGACATCTATTCTCTTCGATGCATATTTTCTCGATGCATTGACCATGAGGCTTCTTATTGTCTGCTTACAAGAGTTGTATTTATTCCACTTCTCAAGCGCTCCCTTTTATAAGCATGCAAGCTAAACATTGGAAAACAGCACAAAGGAAAGGGACCGTTTTGAACTGAGAGGCAGGCTTTAGATTACAGTCTAGGGCCTGTGTCTACACTTTGTTGATATAAAGACCACTAATGAATTATTATTATTATTTTTTTTTTTACGGCTGTCAGTCTACCTGTCACGGTGTGTCTGTTTGGATCACCTGCTGTTCTGGTGCTTTTTAAAGATGTCATACATGGCAGGCGGACGGGATGAAGCTACAGTACCTCCTTATTGACACTACTCGGCTTTCTTTATTTGCAGTCGTTTCTTGCATCTTGCTTTACCCCTCAGTTTATATGTCCTACAGAGTGTGTGAATGTGCGCATTGTAGGAAAAAAAAAAAAAAGCTACAGCTCCTTTTTTGTTACCATTCATCTAACACTGGAGGACTGACGCTGCAGTGAGTAACCGGACACATTACGAGGTTGTCCCTGTACACAAAGGTGTTCCACTTGTGAGACTTGTGCATGTGGATTGTCTTCTTTTTGCTTTTTAATCTGCATCCCACCAGTTTTTATGTCCTCCTCACGCCTGTGTGCACACACTCACATTCATACTCTTTATAAAGCCATGTAATTGGCTCCTCCTAGCAGGAAATTAGGGGGCCTCTGGCTGTGATTTTCATAATCCAGTGGATTACAGTTTCAGACAGCAAATTGCGTGGTGGAAGAATCTGTCTCTTCTTGTCAGATACACAACTGGGTAAAGACTTTAAGGGGTAAAAAAAAAAAAAACATTTTTAATTTAAAATTGAGTATGACAGAAGAGACCACATATGAAACTGAACCCCGTCACTCTGAGCAGGCATCAGTCAGCCTGTCTTTGTACCTGCCTTCTTTTTTTCCACAAGTTTGAACATCAACAAAGTTTTGTCGAATAGACGTTAAGCAGCCAGTTGGATAAGTGAAATTCCATTGAGCTGACTCTCAGTGCACAGACTGCTGGCCTATGCTGTGTGCTTCATACGAGTGCTTTCCACTCTTTTGTTTTCATTCAAACTCACGTCAGGAGCAGGCAAACTCCCAGCATACACTTTGTCCTGCGGAGGAACATGTTTTTCTTGATCTCATGTTCAGTTTTATTCCTTTAAATGAATCATGCTCATATTCATTCAAAACAAGCAGAGCATTCAAGAGTTTAACTTTAAGGCATGGTGTTGTTTCACAAAGCACTCCACAACTCTGAAGTGAGTGGAGTTATTGTGTTCTGAAGTGCTATTCTGCATCATCTTTGTTTAGGCTCTAAAGACTTGTAACCACTGTACTAACATTGTTTGAAATTCCCCATGTTATAATTTAATTTTGATGTTGTTGTTGTTCATATTTACTCTCTTAATATCTCTATACTTTGTATTTTGGCCATCATTGTCCTCACAGGTGCTGTCTAACTCAGTGCTTATTAACCATCTTAGCTCATATTATTCCTGTTATTTTCCTGTTTCCATGTTCTCATCAACCATCATCATCTTCATCCTCATTCTCTCCCTCCTCCCTTCCTCACTGCTTCACCTCTGCCCTGCTCAGCTGCAAGAAGACCCCTTGACTTGGACAAACACAGTCGTCACAAATCCCCTGTCCAACATGATGCGTACGCTCCAGTGAGCTCACACCGGGATTTCTCCCCAGATTACAGCTCCACAGAGCCAAAAAGAAGCAGGTACCCGAGACAGGACCCAGCAGCACCCCACAGCCGCTCCAAATACCCTGAGCACTATGTCGGTGCAGAAGGAGGGCGAAGCAGGCATGCAGATCCATACCCAGAGCACCTGCTTCCCTCCTGGGGAAAGCATGGAGACAAGTACACATATCATGAGCCCATAGAGACTGGCAGAGAGAGAGTAGTGAGGGGGAAGGAGAGACCAGCAAGACCCCCTCAGCCACAGAGCCTCATAGAGAGAGACAAGGCATGGGACAGAGAGAGGGACAGGAATCGAGAGAAAGACAGGGGCAGAGACATAGAGAGGGAGAGGGAGCGGCACAGGGGAAAAGATCATCGAAACGACAGGGAGCAGGACTTTAGATCTGAAAGAAGAGACCAGGAAAGATCTAGAGATAGAGAACATAGTGGGGATGGAAAGAGAGAGAGAGAAAAGCAGAGACATAAGGACAGAGATAGGCAGGCAAGGACCAGGAGCATGGAGAGAGGACTTGAAAAGGATCCAGGGCACAGAGGGGACTGGCTGAAAGATGGCAGGGCATCCTGGGAGGAGGAGGGCGATGATGCTGAGAGAGAGAGGAGGGGCAGGGGCCGGCTGCGGGTCCACTCTGGCCCTGAAGAGGGGTTTGATGAGCTTAGGGACAACACCAGGGAGTTGTTGGACCCCGATCTGGGGGAAGAGCCCGGCAGGGAACGCAGCAATACTCACCCCAGCGGAGAAACAGGTACCACCCTGAGCCCCTCTCCGGGCTCTGTGGGGGTGTGGTGAGCGAGAGTTGCTTCTTTTTGCTGAAACAATTTCAGGTGGTGGGTCGATCTAACATTGCAATCACTAATGAACACACTAATTCGCTCTGTTCTCATGAGGATGACTTCAAATTCAGTCATTTCTGATGTGATTCAGATCCTGATGGTTTGATGTGATTGGGTTTGTTCCTGTTGCTGTTGGTTTTTCATTATCTGCTGGGATGTTACATTCAGTGCAGAAATAATGGCTGTGCTGAGAGTGAAATGTGTGCTGTGATTTCTCAGTAGAACAGTTTCATATGTTTTGATGAGCTTCAGTTTGGCATTCACAAAGGGCTGCAGGGCTTGTGAGCAGGTTGCATCAGCTTATCCCAAATCTGTTTTAAGGCAAACACCTATCAAGAAGCCCTGCAGCCCTTTAAGGTGCCTTATGGCTTCAAACAAATTACAATCGTATCTATTGTTGTACCTAAATGTCAGAAAATTGTTTTTATTCATCAGAAAAAATGCCAATCAGACAGAACAAGAAGTCTGAAGACATATCCTTGTGAAACTAATTTTTTTTTTTTTTTTTTTTTACAATTTCCAATAAAAAAAAAAATCAACTAACCCTTAAATTAAGAAAATGGTAGTTGTTTGCAGACCTAATCAATTGTAAACATAATGTGTCCCCCTCCACAGGTCGTATTATTTATAGAGGGAGTGGAGCAGTAGTAGCAGAAACCGAGTACGGACTGAACGAGGCCACTAAGGGGTTAACAAAGCTTGATCTCCATGAGCTGGAGATGAAGGACATGGAGGTGGCCAGGAAACTGCATGAGGAGGAAATCAAGGTGAGGAAAGAGACCAGGATAGTGTGTGGTATTGTTCATTGGTTTTATGAGCAGGATTACATTCAAATTAAACACATTTTAGCAACAGGATACTATTAAGTATGTAGACCTTATATTGAAATATTAAAAACCCCTTCTTCCATGAAGCTGCTGAGCTCTGATAAGTGAACTGAAAATGTCTTATCGTCCATGTAAGGAGTGCACACTTCAATTTAAAACACTTGTGTTTAAACTTAGCTTAGCTTTAATATGTCAGATACACAAGGGCAGGCAATAAGCTTGTAATACATTTTATATCAAAAGTCGGACATTGGGCTATAATAACTCTGATCTAGACTTAATTTAAGGCTGTATTTATTTTATTAAAACATATATAGAAACATGTTGTACTTTGGATGAAGGTGTGATTCAAATGATGTGTAAAGTCTAGCTCCTTAATAGCTTCTATATCAGGAGTGAATACTTTTTAAACAAAATACTGTAGAGGCATAATTTGACAAAGCAAAGACATGTACTCTAATGTCTATGCTGTAAATGACCTGTCGCCTGACTCATTTCCTTTGTTACATTAAGTCGTAAAAGTGCAGGAAACTCTGGGGAAAATGTGACTCTTTGATTGTCTCTTGGTTTCAGGCAAGCAAGATGCATGTACGTGCAGCCCAAGTGGCACAGGATGAGGTGAGTGGGCATGAAGTCAGGAAGTCATTTAACCCTGAATAAATAAAGCTGATTGTACACGACTCTGTATGACCCTAAAATATAAATAAAAAGTCTGCTGAACAAGTGGTATTATAGTTTTTGTTATCGTCTTTCTAAGACATTTAGGGCTGTTGACACTGCTCTCATATTTAAATATATTTTTATTACACAAACATGTTGTGACATAGAGGTGCTGCCCACACATCAGATCAAGGTCATTTTCAATTTAATTTGTCTGATGTCTGGTTTTGGTAGGAAATCGCCCGCCTGCTGATGGAACAAGAGAAAAAGGAGTACAAGAAGAATCGAGAGCTAGAGAAAGAGAAGGAGAGAGAGCGGGAGAAAGAGAAAGAGCGAGAAAGGGAGAAGTTGGCCATGGAGAGGATGGTAGTGGAAAGGAGGCGCCTAGAGGGAGACTACAGGGTAATTTTCCAAAACTGCTCAAAGTTTCTTTAGGCTGAAATATTTTTGCAGCCAATGTTTTTTTTTTTTTTGATAAGCTTTGTTTCTATTTATACAGCAATAGCAGAACCATCCTTTTCAAAGAACATATTTTTGCTGTTGTTTTGCAGCCAGGTTCGGAGGAAGTTGTCAGACCTCGAACACGAGAGGAGCATGATCACCAGAGGCAGAGGAACAACAACAAGCCTACAAGGTAGGGCTTGGGTAATTAATTAATAGTTTCAATTGCGGTACGTTACGATACACTTTATTTTCCCCTTGGAGAAATTTTTCTTGGACTCAAATTGCTGCCAAACATTCAACTGCTTCCTTGAGAAATCAGTACATAAAACAATAGAAAAACACAACCAAACATTAACAGAAAGGCACTTACCAATGCAGAACAACATGTACTGCACAGGATTTACATTTGAGGACACCATGCCGCCATTGCCCAACCCACACAGCCTTACGAAATATTGTTCAGAATCTTGATTAACATGGCTACTAAAGAGTTCAGTTCACATTGGGGGACTCTATAGTGTCTGAGTATGAGCTTCTACCTTCTTGCAGAGTGGAGGATGTGAGACGGGTCAGACAACACTCTCTGTGCCAGTTACCATTTTGGCCCCCTACGATCAAGAAAACAACATGATCCAGATTAAAAGGGCTTTTGTCATGTGTGGAAAGTGTTTAAAGTGTTTGTTGTTATATTTTGGCCACAAAAGGTGCATCACTACTACCTCAACAACATAGTTCCTTTATTTTGTATTTATCTATTATTATCATTTGTAATCTATTTTTATTTTTTCACTTATTTATTTTCATTGATTGTTTGTTTTTGTGTTCAGAACGTTTAAGTCTTATAAGTGTCTAAGTTTGATAAATGCATTTGATGCAGATGTTCCAAAATCAATGAATAATCTTGTTTAATAACCGTGATCTCAATATCAATCAAAACTGTGATTTTATGATTATCAAGCTGCCCCACTGTAAGGTACATTACTTCTTTCCAGTAAATCACAAAGAAGAAGCTTTATGATTGTGATCATTTTGTCTCTTCTTTTGTCTTCAGGCCTCCGCAGCCACGTGCACACGACTACGAGAATGTGAACTCTGGCTACGGCTACTCGGACCACCATGGTCCCCCCCGAGCACCCAGCAGACCTGAGGCTGCTTACAAAGGTCTCATATCCCTGTGATTATTTGGTTGTTTTTACTTAAATCAAAATATGTCAAATATATTTTTTTACATCATGACCTATATGTTAGTATCCAGCACATGAAAACAGTACAGTAGTTTTTTTTCTCATGAATGGATGATGATAGCTGAGTGCTTTCTTTTTTCTGGTAAACGTAAAAATAAAAAAACGATTTCAAAGCAGCACTTGGGGAAGTTCACATATTTCGAGTCTAATTTTAAGCTTTCTCAAATGTGTATGTTTCTCCCCTAAGACAAGATGACCTGCGTTGTAGGCAACAATTGTACAAGTTTATGTTGAGTGTTACCACATTTAATACTATTAAAAATGACAGAGCTTAAAGACGCACCAAGTCCCTCCCTAGATCCTCGCTTGATTGACCTTTGAGTTAAGCATAACGTGCTTTCTAATAAAACAAGGGCGTGCCTTTGAGAGACCATTTCGTTCAATAATTCATATACACAAGTAATGCATGTTCTTACAGTTACTTGACTTTTTTTATTTTTCAAATTTACCATTAAAGTTTCTCAAAATAAGCAAAAATTCAGCAAGCAATTCTGATATTTGAGAATTTGCTTAAAAGCTAGAAGTCTGAAACTTGATAATTTAAAAAAAACAGAGTTACTTCATAAGCATAAAGCTTAAAAATACATCAGAAGTCCATAATGTACGCTCTTAAAGCTTTGTTTTAACATCCAGGTATGTTATTAGTGACTTACTTATTGTGAGTTTCTAGAAGACAGGAAGTGGACGGTGGAAGGGGGATAAATCTGAAGTTTTGAAACTTATTGTTCACACCTCTCTGGCCTGAGAATATATTTCACAGGGAACAAAACTGGAGTAGTTTGCTAAATTGGGAAAAAATAAATTCCAGATTTTTGAAGATAAAAACTGATATGTGAGAAGTTCAGTGCAAAGACACCTCAACAACAAAAACAACTTTTGATTGCAGTGTGATGTATCAACTTGCTGATGGATCATTTGTCTCTTGCTTTTTTTTTTTTCCAGGTGCCTATTACAAGCGGTGACTCAGGCTCTCTGCCATGTCCAGACATGCTGTCAGTCCTCCTTCGTCCTCCTTTATTAATTTATCTTTTTGTTTTCAACCATCCACACTCTGTTGACCAAAAGCCTTGGGACAATCTCATGAGTTGACAATGGAAGTTTTTCTTCTTTTTTTATACCCTCCAAAGTTGGCTCCAGAGCTCAACAAGTGGGAATGAGTGCCAAAACCACACTCAACCGTTTTCTGTTTTTATATAGTTAGAAATCATGATTTAATATAAGTATTTACTTTAACTGACTCCACTTTAAAAAAAAAAAAAAGCCAAACTATCAGCCTTGTGACATAATCTACCATGATTCTTAGCTGTTAAAATCGAGGAACTGGCACTTCACCTGCTGTGGTTATGTGCTGCTGTTCGTCGTCCCGTGTGTGGACCATGCCATCACAAGGACTCAAGGCCTCTGCTGGAAACAACCGTACAATCTCAGTTATCCTCGTGACTTCTTCATGGAATGTGCCTGTCTGCTCCATCAAGGCTGCTACAGTGTCTTACATAGCAACATGGCAGCTGCTTTGTTACACCCATGCACCCTTAAGTTCTGCTCTCATTTCTTGCTCTGCATTGAGGATACTATGAAGGCAGACGTTTCTGTTTCCTTATTGAAACGAGACAAAAATAAGCCTTTATCAATGTGCTGGTTGTTTTTGCCACCTTGTTCCAGTACAGAGGAGGCGGAGCTTTGTGGTGATCCATGGATTTTAATTGGCTTTAGGTTGTTTTGTTTTTTTTGCTTGTGAGTGGGAATTGTTTTTAGCCCCACCACCCTTAAACTGAAGTGGGTGGATGAAATTCTGTGTCGGACTCACTGTTTCTATGTGCATGCTTACTGAAAGTGTACAACTGTGTACATGCATTTCAGCTCTATATCAAACGATCCAGCTCCCTTTTTTATATCCTCAGAAAGGGCTTAAGCTACAGAAAGCCAAAACTCATCTCTTTCTGAATAAGTAAATTATTTTAGTTCTTATACTTCTGAACAATATATCACTTTTCTTCATATCATTTAGAAATCAAAGCCAGTTCCAAAATTGAAATGCATGTACATCGCTTGTCTGCTGATGAATCTGAATTCTTGCTTGTGCTTTTGGTGCAGACGTTGTACGATTGAATATGTGTTCTTGTTTTATTTAAATGTAAATATCCATTTTTTTTCTATTTTGTTTTGTTACTCATGCAACCAAATCCTGTTTCTCATTGTGCAAAGTACAAAGCCTCTTTCCCTTGTGTCTCACTAAAGGGAGCTTTATTTTTTATTTTTTATACAATATTTTGTTGGTTTTTCCTTAGATAGTTAATTTTAAAACCATTCCCCCTGAGCGTTTCTGCCGTTACTTCCAAAACTCTTTTCTTTGTCTCTGAACTCCAAAACAGACATCACTTCCTGTCTGCAGAAAAAGCAAACACTCAACAATGGAAGAGATATTTGCAGGAGGGAAATCCTTCACAGGGTCAGCTAGAAAACTTCACTGAAAAAGGGACCTTTTTTTTTTTTTTTTTTTTTTTTTTACTGCTCCAGGATCAATTTTGATTTGTTCATATTGAATAAGGATGAAAAGGAAAATTAAGCATATTGGAAAATAGAGAAGCACATTCATGTTTGTGGCGACAAGTGAATCATTCTTTAAACATTTGCTGCGTTCAGGTTGTGTTGTTAAAAGTGTTGCTGAAATTATAATTCCACTCTTAAAATTATTCCTTCCCCGTTTAGAGTTCATAAAAAATTCACTTTTCTTTAGGTGTGAGATGTTTGGGCTGCTGGGGACAGGTGTGCAGCTGTAAGTGAATTATATTATGTGAGAAATGCTGTTGACAGAATGAGATCTGTGCCATATGTTTTTAATGTTTTCAGGGACATATAAATTGTAAAAGCTTAAAGTAGTTGTGGTTGTAGCAGAGCTACCACACCCCGAAGTGGGATTCATAATTTATTCTTTGGTGGGAGTGCCACCTTGTGGACTTGGAGACAATTGGAGAGAAAAAACAAGTACAAAATAGATCTGATCAGGATGCGTCTTTGTGTATTTGTGGATGTTGTGCATCACACATTACTTTGGAATTGAGTGCTGTCTTCATCAAACATCTAGTTATGTTTTTAATTTTATTTAATCCAGGGCTTGTATGCAATCTTCCAATCATGAATCAACACATACTCTATGTGTTGGCACTTGCTGTAACATAATTCTTTTTAAAGTAAAATGACATAAGTTGCTTTTACTTAATGCATCTTTATTGCAAATGTAATAAACTGTATCAGCATTTCACCTGTGTTTGAATACACTTCTTAAGACACATGTAGGTCACCTACACCAGTGATTATCAAAGTGGGGGATCTGCGAACCATAGCTTGGGGGTCCGTGGAATAATTTACAAACAATTGTAAAAGTGTGCTATATCATTGAAAAAGCATATCTACAAACTGGGACCTCTTCTCCCGCCCACTTTAGTTTTGTGCCATTAGATCAATTCTGATATGATCGTGACATGTCTGTCACAAAAAAAAACTTGAAACAAAAAACACCTAGGAGCCAACATTTTCTCACATTTGATAAAATAAATTACTTGGAAAGTATAAATGTAGCCTAATTCTATCGTTGCTAAGTACTCCATAGTACATTATTACATAGTATTAATATATGCTTATCAACGTTTGATAATGAGGGGGTCCTTGGAAAATGTTCTCACCTGAAAGGGGTCCATGGTCTAAAAAAGTTTGAGAACCCCTGACCTACACTACACAACATTTTACACAATGCACTGGATTTCAACCAGTTCAAGACTTTAGACCTAAAATGACTCATTTCATTTTTAAAAGTGTTTCTTGACGTATTCTTTGGCACTCTCATTTTAAACTGTGCCTATGACACACCTGCAATACAGGTACCTTTCCCAGAAGCAACGCACAGTAGCCAGAAAAAGAAGACACTATATGTTGGCTATGTTTAACACCTAAGGCCTTGGGAAAATCTGCACAATAAAATTAACAAACATTGACATTTTGAATTGTCTTATGTCACATTTATGTTGAATGTTACATCATTTGCTGTTCACCTGTTTGACACAAAAGTTAACTCTGCATCTAAGCAACCCCAAACATAGATAACAAGTTATGAGTTAACCTCCAGCTGTGTGCACATACAAATATTAACTATACACTTGCTCACCTTAAACACTTTTAAGACACTTTTTAAAATGTCCTTATTCAGTAACAAACTCAGTACAGGTGTTCTTTCTTGTGTTTATTTGAGAAGAAACAGATACACATGATTACATACATGTACATTTATGTCTAGATAGGATTTAACATTTGAAAGTTGGATGAGCCTCTTTAACTTAGCCTAATTTCTGAATCACTTGCTCAGTGAATTATTTGTGCAATCATTTCCGCGTGAGTGTCACATTGTCTTTTATTGTTGGCATTTTTAATAAATAATGCCACAAAGTACAGAGTTACACCCATCATCTGACAAAGGCTAAGTGGAGCTGGTTCACCAACATACCTGACATAGTGATGCTTCGTCTGCGTGTGGCAACACCACTGCCATGCCCTCAGTGGGATATGTCACAACTAAACTACTAAGAGATACACCTCCATAACAAGGCTGCTGCTACTTCTGCTACTGCTGCTGGGAGATTAAACAGTTTTGAAATCAGACAGGAGATCTGTCTCAATAAGAAGGGTTTTTATTATCTGCTGAATCATCTGCTGTTAAGATGACACTCAGCATAGATATTTGATTTATTTTAAAGAAAGGAGATGAAGCAGCAACATTTTGGCTGGTAGCTTTTCATTTTTAATGCCTTCAGATGTTGATTACCTCTGCTAGTTTGGCGCAGTATTATTTCAGGCTGTCATCAATTTGTACTTCAGTTTTCTTCACACGTACAAGATTATACAATAGGTATAAAAAGTACTCGACCCAATATCCATTTGGCCTTGCATGCACATTACACACACGACCAGAAACAATGACTGAAATTTTTGAGCAAACAAATTCCCAGGCAAAGTTTCCAGCTGAGCGGGTAACAGAAAAGCTGTGAAATGACCCTGTGAAGAGAAACGAGAGTTACTGTTTGGGGAAGATATCAAGTTTTGAACTGATGTCAAAGTGCTCCATTCATCAGCACGTTTACTAATGATACTTTGATCGTGATCTTCCTGCACTAGCTGCATTACAAAATACACAATAATGCAGTAGCACAACACTGCATGCAAATATTGATTCATGTTCAGGCTCAAACTCGTTTCATATCAGTGAACACAGTCACAGGCCAGCCGGAACAGGTGCCTGCACTAAAAACAAAAAAAAGGACAAGAAGTGTTGTAAAGATCAGATACGCATCATAACGCGAGAGGGTTCTTGTTAACAGTATTACATAACAGCACAGACTAAACAGAACAGTATGTATTTACAGGTAAGTGAGCTCACCTGTCCATGCCGGTGTCATCCAATCATTCCAGTGGCCTGAGAGTGATCAACCAGCTGCTGCGTTCAGTGACTGAGTGATATTAACTCTCAAGGACTCAGTGTTTTTTCATGTCTTACCTGGCAGGTAAAAAAGGTGAGTGTGGCTGTCTATCAACTGGAGCACGCCGTGTTGGGACACGAAGACACACCCACTTAACAGGGAGAGACTCTCACACAGACAGGAAAATAGAGAAAGAGAGATTACCAGTTAACTACTTGCTATTTTGTTCTATTCAAGTCCTTATCAAGATTTGTATCCCTTTGAAAGATACACTCTTGATAGCTTATGTAAAGGAAAAAGCAGCATTTAACTTTTATCCAATGCATTACATGTTTCTTTCTCTCTCAGCCTAAAAGAGCCTGAGGCACATCTTCAGGAAAAACCGGTAGAGGTGGTCAGAGAACTATTTAGTCTTTAAACTGATCCAACCCTCCACAGAGAAACTCAAAGCTCTCTCTTTTCTTAGTTAGGAAATTAATAATAAAGTTACAAATGACATGTGAGAATTGAAAGAGTATAAATCAAAGAATAGGCCATCTTTCCTTTTTTGTTCCTTATTCCCAACACTAAAAGTAAAAAGTGTCAAATGGTAATCCCTCACTGACAGGCCTGTAACAGCAAGAGACGTCTCTGGTGCTATACCTTCAGACTTCAGGCTTCCAAAATCAGTAAAAGCTGATTTTCATAAAACCTCAATCTATTTACCTCGCATTTGAAAATCAGAATTTATATTGCATTTTGACCTACAATCAGTTGCTAGCCCTGAAGTTTCAAACTGATGTCAACGATTTTGAGTCATAGTGTTTTTGAATGAGTGGTCCTATGAATGGTGGTCTATTCCTCCCTGGGTTAGAACATCCTATAAGAGCCTAACCAATTTAAGAATAACAACCCCACAGTCCTGCAGTAAAGTCAGTCGTATTTCATGAGATGAAATGTTGGCATGTGGACAAAAGCAAACAGTCTCATCATGAGGTGTAAAAATTAGGCAGGCCGTTTGGCCCCAGGCACTCGATGCTGTGCCTGATGCAGGAATGACATCAGACTGGTTTGCAGCACCACCTAGGCCCATCTTCGCAGGGAGTCACCCTTGTATGCATGCCAAGGCAATCCTCGGGTGCTTTGTTTAAGCTTGCACAAAGGAACCTGAGATGTACTGAATTTATTCTAAGGTATTGATCAGCTTGCTCAGCTGCATGTTAAGGTAGTTGGATTAAAAAAAAATAGACAGGCCGACCATATTACTTAAATTAAGCACTGATGCAGAGATGTTAGAAATACTGTGACTTTCATTCAAAGTTTAATTGTAATTACATTTAAGGTGTGTGCAATCATTTGTATTTGCTTTAGTGCAACTGAAGATCACAAAATAAATAATGGCCAAATGTCATTAGCTGCTTCAGTTCAGGTGGATCTGGTCCTTATGAATGCTCGAAGACTGTTGTAAAAATTACTGGAAAACTTGAATGAACACCCACCATCGTTGGTGTTGTTGTTATTATGTTACTTTATACAAGTCAAAATGTCTGCTGTGAAAAAGGCCTGCTGGGAGGTGACATAGACTACTTGATTCAATGTCCTGTTGTGTTCAAAGACATCAGCTCCCAGTCCTTAAGACGGACTTATTATTACTGCTTTACTGTATGGAACTATAAAGCTGATTAAATTGAAGTTTCTTTCATGTATCTTTTATCCAGTAGGTGCAGCACTGACTGCACTCTGGTTAGGCTGAGACAAAGACAATCTGCACCTCGTCTGTTTTTACATGTTGCGATGACATAAATGGTAAACAACTTACAGTTAAAAAACATACATTTAACAACAAAAAAAAAATCTTCCTCAACAGTTGGTTACACAAAAACGTGGGGTTGCATTTTCTGAGAATCCAAAAATAATAGTTAGATTGTTCATCAGAGATAAGAAGTGCCATCATGCTAGTCTGCACAGAAGACATCTCACTAACTCTGCTTTGACAAGCAAGCAAAGCAAATCACACAAACACACAAACAACACAAAAAAGGGTAAGTCACAAAAACAAGACAATCACAAACACATGACCGATCATTAAAACAAGCTTCACAAAAACCTAGACATTTCAGAAACTCAATAGGAAGCAAAAGTTCCCACAGATAATGGCTAGAGCTAAGACATAGGAGACCCAAACTGTAAAACAAATAAACAAACAAACAAACAAATGTTAGAACACAGAGAGGAAACCTTGAAGAGAGGGTAAGAGAAATAAAAAAAAGAGCAGTCAAAGAAAATAAATGAGCCAGGGTGAAGTCAAAACAATTCATAGAAGATAGAAAATAAAAGTAAGAAAGCAAATAGTAAATAAATAATTAAAAGAAATAAGAGCAATAAAAAGATTTTAAAAAATAGATATACAGTAAGACAAAAAGATAATAAAGAAGACAAAGTCACCAACATAGAGCAGCACTTTAACACTTTCACTGATTCCGCGTGCCTTATCTCCTCAGGCAGATCATTACAAAGCCGAGCGACCTTTATTGCACAAATTTCTTTAGATCAAAGCCTTGAGTGAATCTTTGATGTAGCTAGGAGCCAGACCCAAAAGTGCTTAACAAATGAATAAAGTAACGTGAAGTCAATGTAGTGAAGCCAGTTTTGGGACGTGATTCCATTTCGTAAAACCTGTGAGAAGTCTGGCTGCTGCTTTCTAGTTGGATGTGAGAGAGTGCTTTATATTTAATATAAGGAGGGAGTCATAGAAATGTAATTTGGAGAAGATGAGTCTGTGGATGACTTTTTCAAGGTTCAATTGAGAAAGAATTGGTTATGTGTTGTCTGCATAGCAATGAAAGGAGATGTTATAGGTCTGGATTATTTTGTGAATAGCAGCATATAAACAGAGAGTTAAATCTGACCTAAAGCTGAAGCTTGTGATACACCACAGATATTGTTAGTGGTAGAGGTGGAGTCATTACCTGTGTTGACCCCACAGGTAATGACTCCAGTGGGAGAAAGCCAGAACACTTTAGCTCCAGACTGGAAGGCCCGGCCGGGGTTGTAACCTGGAACCTGTTGGCTGTGACGTCGGTGTTGAAAATTCATTAACATGCCACCCTGGGGCGTATACCTGTTAGGTTTTACATGCTTTCCAGTACAGCAGGGTTGTTGAAAATCATGGTCCATGCTCAAGTAAGAGAATGCTAGAAGTCTTTAGCTCCACATTGGACGGCCCCTGCTGTGATGCGGACATAGTACCAGCTTACTGTGAGGTGTCAGTGCTGACCGATACAATAACATTAAAACATTGTTAGGGTTTATCCACTTTCAGAAACAATGTGGCAGTTAAAAAGTGGTTCGCATCCCAGTGGAAGAAAACCAGAACATTCCTGCTTCAAACTAGAGGGCCCCATCAAGACCCAGGTGTGTGGAACCCTAGAACAGTGGTTCTCAACTGATCTAGCCCAAGAGCCCACCACTTACTAGTTAATGAGAAATTGCGACCGATATTTCTGATCCACAACCAGATTTGTTGAATAAAAAATGTGCAGTTTGAACCTCAGACAGGACACAAAATGTTCAAAATAGCTTAATGGGTGTTTTGACTATTTTTTTTCCAGGCACACATTCCCGACCCAATGAGAACAGCTGTGCGACCCACTTTTGGGTGCCACCCCACCAGTTGAGAACCACTGCCCTAGATCATCTATATATATTTATTTATATATATATATATATATATATGCAATATATTTTTTTTAATCACATGCTTTTTTGCAGTAATCATTACTGTCAAGTAATCTTGTATAAACAAGACACTCTTTGAAATTGCAGTTAAAGCACAGGAGGACAATGTGCACAGAACCTGAGCTTTGGCAGCGCAAACACATCAAATTATATTCAATAAATTAAATTAGGCCTATAACTAAAGAATTCAATAAAAAAAAAACTTTAAAATACTTTTTAGATGGATATTTCATGGTTACACGTTCAAAACCATACACCACACACCACCATACCATTCCATACGATGCAATGTGATACACTTTATAGTCGACTTGGGGAAATTTGTCTTGGACTCCAATGACTCCAAAAACTCTCTTAGTGTATTAGTATAATTGTTGCACATGCTTATATAATGAGCATGCACTGGTCTGTGATAACTGTTAGATTTTCTGTCTATTCCAAATTAATTGCTTTTATATGTATAAAATGATTTGATTTTAACTGAGTAAATTTTGTACACCCTTATTTAGCTTTTTAAAGCAGGTGTATGGAAATACCTGGGATCAAGGCTGTACTATTCTATTTCTATTTATTTTTTATTTTGCAGGGACATTGCATATTAATAAACATTTCTGTAAATATGCCAGTTAGCCAAAAGGCTAATTTTCATCCATTGCCCCTGGCCAGATTTTATAAACAACTACTACAAGGACTGTGAGAAAGTATTAGGAATTTTAAAGGGAAGACTCGTTCTCGGTTGTAGTACTCCTTGAATCCACTTGATGGCATCGTTCTCATGTGTTCTCCTGTGTTCGATGAATCTTCAACTGCATTTAACTTATCTTGAAACTTTCTTTGGGTCTGGATTTTGTACGTCAGTTTTCAGTGAGCTGGTTGACTTAATCGTACATGACAATTGTGTTTCTATTTGTTCAGTGTCCAAAAGCCCACCTTTGGGCCACATTCTTTAGACATTAAGACAAAACTAAATGATGCTAAACTTAAAAATGGAGCAGGACTTTAACCTACTTTTGCTTCCGTTCTGTTTACTCATCAGCTTAACTAGATAGCCTACATATTTGGCTGTAATTAACTCCAATTGCTCGTTGCTGTTCCCAGAGATCACAATGTTACTCCCCCCAGATGTCTGCTTCCTTCTTCTGTGTGATTATGGAGAGAGTAATGAAGCCTTGCTTGACACCTGCCTGCAGAGATCTCGATATATAGACAGACGGGACCTCCATATTTTTCCTCTACGACAGGAAAAGTCATTTCAACAACGAAACAGTGATTTACTGTTAATGAGTCAGGAGATTATGTGATATTAACAAAGAAACCTGTCCAATGTATTCCAGTTAAACTGCTGTTTGTGGGTAATATGCATGTAAACATGGTTATTATGCTTTGCTGTGTACCCATATACATATAAAAAAAGACCCAGCTGATGCTACATACAGTAAAATATTGTAATTGATCATATCTTAGACAACATCGTTGTCATGCTATGATGTATCAACTTTCCCTGTAATCATGTGCTGACTGTCCAGTTATCATTTTGAATGATTTTGCCTTTTTTCCCTATTTTCAGATGTTTTAAATCTGGATATAAAGGATTATGTCTTTGTTTGCTGCAATTGTTTTTCAAATAACAAACACATGACTTATTATGTTAACTTACTTTTTCTGAAATGTTTTGTGTACATCAGGATTCTGATGTGGTATATTTTTTGCTGTACTGTAGTCGGTGGCATGTCGCTATAAGTCTCCACCTTGACAAGTCTTTTTTACAAAAGAGGTTTTTAATGTTATCGTTACCTCATTTTTGAGGTAATATAATGCTGTTACTCCTACATACTGCCGAAGCATCACAGTTCACAAGCCTTGAACAGAAAAACAATTACGAGTTTACAACTGATCCCAGAGGACCACTTTCCACAACCTCCACTCAGTCTTTTTTAAGCACCACATAAACACTTTCTGCCCATTTCATATTTCATATCTACATAAACACGCAGACATTTATTTTTCAAAGGAAACTGATTTTTGATAGAGACTTGAAAAACTGATTGTGTCTTTGTTTGGAGGGTCCGTTAAAGGAATGTCTGTGCATGTAATAAAGTTTTGTCATTTCCACTCAGTGACCTCTAGAAAAAAAGAGTCAAAAGCACTATGCGTTTTTGCATTTAGACACCGCTGTGCGTTGAACTCAATGCTAACTGCAACATGACAACCTTCCCACATTCTCACCTGAGCAGAAGCAATATATACCATGATCATAATAAGTGCAACCTTAGTTATGTGTTTGCATGCTAATTTTCCCCAAAGTCGAGCCTCAGATGCCTTATATACAAAGTTTATTACAGCCCACTCAGCAGTTGTAAAGTCATTTCACTTCATCTAAAAAGATTTAACCCTCACATGCTGGCAAAACAAATCAGAGCATTATGAAAGTTAACAATTATCCTTTTGAAACAATTAATACATTATTCAACATATACTGGTAACTATCCAATAGATGCTGTGATATTTACTACGTTGTAAATGAACCCAAAAGAGATGGACTGATATACGTACATACCTATATGAAGGTTATGGTCAATTCATATGGATTTGCTTTGTTTCTTTTTTGTCTTCAAATGTGTATCATTCTACATTCTGTTCCCTGCTAATTGGTTTGCATTATCAGAGACTTCTAAAGCAATGTAACACATTTTACTGTTGTGTCTTATTTCTATGTTGTTTGTTTATTTAACAGGGACACATGCAATGAACATTGCTTCATATGTAAAATACAAAGTATATGCCATGCATACAGGTTTCTAATTTGCAACCTCTGTCCCAATAAACACATTCCATAATTTGCTATAGAAGGTGAATTGTTGTGACACGTTTGACATTTCCCCCAATATGTCTTCATCTAAGGCATTAAGACTGTGACTCTACATGACTGTCTATAGGGAGTAGGCGTATCTGATGATTAGGCATCAGAATCATCGTCATGTTGACAAACTGTGCACTCCATCCCACCCCACCTCTCACCCCACCCCACCACCAAACACACACACACACACACACACACACACACACACACACACACACACACACACACACACACACACACACACACACACACTTTAATTCTCACAATAAAAAGTTTAAAGCGTCATCGTTAATGTCAGAGGCTTATTTGTACACCCACACAAAGTGCTGTGGCCATTTCTCCTTTTACATGATTTTTGTACTGAGGTTTAAGAAAAACATGTATTTTTGGCAACTAAAAGGGAAGTGCAAGGGCCTCATTTATTTTTGGTTGTGAATTTCAACATACTGCCCATGACATAATACCTCAAGATGATGCACAAAAGTGTCTTTGACTAAGAATGATAGTACTTTGAATATTAGTATCAAACTAAATGTTTGCAGATGTTCGGACCATTTACTTTAACTGTGGCACAAAACAGGTTCCAAATAGTCCAACTGTAAGACTATGTTAAGACTTATAATGGATATCCTCAAAGTGTGTTATTAACCTGCTTAACTGGAGCTTTAACTCAGTACAGCTGAATGAAATGACTAAGGATTTTTTAAATTTGTACATTTATTTAATTCATCAACCAAACAATACAATTAAATACAAGCATACATTTGTGACATTTGTGATAAACAACTGACTCCCGAAATTGCATGTAAAATCAAAATATCAGCAGAGTCAACACCATGTCCAATAAGATGTAAAAATATAAAAGTACTGGTCCTGGTAGTAAAACCAGGTTTTTAATGTGACTGTTTGAAAATAATATATTAAGTGTTTATATAAAAACCTGGTGGTAGATGTACATGTAGATGTGATTCTACATGCGAGACAATGTTGACCTCACGTTTTAGTTTAAAATGTCATCTTTTGGCTCTGTCGTGACCCCGCATTTACAAAATTCTTAACTACTGACTCAACGTTCATTTATATTTTTCTTCAACTTTTCATAATTGTCTCCTCTTTCTCTCTAAAGTGGCTATTAATAACTCTTGTTTTTAGGACCACCTGTTACTCTCAAAGCACATACCAGCACCTGTTATACGTATTGTTCAGCACATATACAAACATCGATATCTTTTTTCATGATGTTCTCACAAAATCTGTATGTGACTAAATTATTACACATATAAGGGAGGGAACCACTGTTACCTATGAAACAAAGGCCATTTACAGACATCATGTGGGAGGACAGGATCAGAGATGACCAATAAGTTACTCTGACACTAAGGATAGTCTGATAAAAAAAAGTGTCCCCCTTATTTTACGCAAAATGGTTTGACCCTAACTGTGTTTTTAAGTGATTTATTTGATGGACTGTATGTTTTTCCTCACAAAAATCAAGGGGATTCAAAATTCTCAGGAAATTTGTAAACTTTTCCTGATATTGTCAGTAACCATCTGGTTCAGCTGCAGTGTGCAAACCTAGACAGGAATTCCTTGAAAATAAAGTCTGACCTGAGCAAACCCTTTAAGTAATACTAAACAATGGGAGTGTAAAAATTTGTTATAAAACACTGGCTATGGGAGAATACCAAACACCAACAGCTTTAGACGTATACAGAAGGGAGCTCTGACTTGAATTGGGTCAAAATATTTTGATGGTTTATTTCAGGAAAGGGTGGACACTGATCCAATCTAAGAGACAAATGCTGAGTGTTTACAAACTGGCATCCCACACCAAATATGGTCACATCAGTTGGTAATTGTCTGGGTTAAAATGAACCCTGTTTGTTCACATAAAAACAAGCTTGCTGTTGTTAATTGCTGCAGAAAAGAATGATAATTGAGCATGTGATGCCTCTCTTCTTTTAGCCAATAGACGCCTCTTTTACTGGTTTATTTGCTTTTTTCTTTCTTTATATTCTAACTGTAAATGAACAGACACGTGAACAAAGATTTTTTAGACAGTAAGTCCTAGATTAAGTTACTGATGCTACTGTATGTTTCAATTTTCTGTTCCCCTTATTACCTTCCCATTATATTTACATTATTGCAGTATATTGCAGTAGAACAATTCAGTAGTGATTTATTCTGAATTATAAAGTAATTATCATTTGCAATTGCAATCTTCCAGATTAAGTTGCAACTTTATTAAGCTCCTTCATTCTGTTTCATGCAAACATACAATGTCCACAGTTAGTAATACAAAAAAGATATGCAAATAAAAATACAACCACAATTTTTTTTTTTTTAGGTCAAGGTATGAGGTCATAATATGTGTTGTTATAGACTGACAGCTTGGTCCCCTTACAGTCCTAGCTAGATTGCCCAAATGTGGGGTGTTCTTGTGGGCAGTGGGTAATAAAAAAGAGAAAAACAAGTTGGCCTAATGAGCTTTAAACCTGTCATTCATTTTCTCTCAAAAATAGAGACTAACCAGCCTATTGCAATCCATGCTTATGCCTACAACACAACCACTGATAACCCATTTTAGTTTTGATGCCCAATGTGGTAAAATGGAGCCAATGGACACGATAAGAGCCTCTTCATCACAAACACGGGACGCATTGTGTAACTCATTGGTATTTATTGGTGTCTTGGAAATATTAGTTTGTAAAGAAGAGAGCACAGACCTACATCTGTATCAGAAATTACAGCTGGAGACTTTTGAAGGTTTGTGAAATATTGTTTTTGTGATCAAATGTGGTCTCCCATTCATTTCCAAAGCTGTGTAAAGTTGGATTAAAACCATTAAAGTTCAATGAAAATGGACACCACTAATGTTCTTTGTACAAAAGCCTCTTGAGGAATGAAGCATGAAGCCTCTGGTCAGTCAGCCTGTTTAAATGTCAGAAGAGATTATTCAGCAATCAATTCAGTAAATCTATTCTGGTGTCATGTCAGCATTTTCCTCCAAGAATCGTCACCTTGTTTACTAGAATCTGTGAATTACTCTGATATGATTTATAAGAAACACATCTCTCCTCTCTTTATCAGCTGCAGGTGGAGTAGATACCTCCCAATGCGTCACGCGCCCTAGACTTTAAATAGAGGCTGCAGCAGCGCGCACACATATAACGGTCCAGGGAGCTGTGAGAGGGATGTAAACAGACATCACTCTGCATCGATCAGTCTGTTCTCCAACAACTTCTGCTCACCTTAAGTGTTTGCTCCCGGTCAGTTTTAAATCAAATTCTCGGACTTTTCTTTTTAATTGTTTGAACTTTCCCGCTCTGCATATCTGGACACGATGGCCAGCACGGGACTGCAGCTGCTCGGTTTCCTCCTCTCTCTGGTCGGTCTCGCTGCCACAGTCGCCGCTACTTTAATGGTTGAATGGAAAAAGCAGTATCAGGGAAAGACGCACCGCATCCACGAGGGCTTGTGGATGAGCTGCAGCGGCTACGAGAGAACAACTTGTGAACTATACCAGTCCCTCCTCAAGCTTCCAAGTATGTTTTTTTTTTATCACATCTGCATCAGCTCTGAAAGCCAGACACTGCCTGTTGAGATACCTTCCACTGATGATAAGTTACTAATATTAGCCAGAAGTGCGTCTTTGTTGTGTTAACCCTGTGGACTGGCCTCACCTGACGTCATTACATCAGTCTGAAGGAATGTGTAAGGTCATGATGATATAGTCTTGTTAAATATAGGTAGCTTCCAATATTTTATTTAATGCATTATTTTTAATTTCATCTTCAGTTTCCCTTTCTGTTAAAACGGTAATCCTATATTATAAACAAAAAAATAGTAGGATCCCATACCTTTACTTTCAAAAATAAGAAATATTAGTAACTAGCTCTATGCAATTAACGGCATGGAGCTTCTCCAACATCTGTAATCTGTATAAATGATAGGTTTACTGTATAAACATACTAATGTTCCCCTATTGTATTCCTCTAGCCGAGATCCAGGCGACCAGGGCTGTGATGCTGCTCAGCATATTGCTCTCTGTTGTGGCCGTGCTGGTCTCCACAGTGGGGATGAAGTGCACACACTTCCTGGACGGAAGGCCTGAAAGCAAATCCATCACAACCATGATCGGAGGAATCCTGTTCATTCTTGCAGGTGTGTTGAATGGCAGTCAAACGAGATAATTTGTCCTGTAAGATTATGACATTTCTTCATCTTTTTTCTTCTTTAGTTAAAATCTGTCAATGAATCTTGTTGGGCCTAGCTAATGAGGGCAAAACTAAAGGTATTCTTAAAGACAAAAAATGTTTGAAAGATAAACCAGAAAGAAACCACAAACAGAGAAAACAGAAATTAGATCTTAAAATAAAGACTAAATGTTTTAATAATCACTAAGTCTGTGGAATCACTTGAAATAACCCAGGAGCTGTGTGAAAGTATGAAAAACAACCAAGACCAATTAAATAAAATATGTTACTGTGATGGACTAACACATCAAGGTCTAAAGACAACAACACAACTGGTGGGAAAGAGAGCAGAATGTTTCTGCTGCCACATGAGCAGAAGTATAACCAGAACAACAGTAAGCGGTTGAATTGAGCTTCTTCATCATTCATTGAAGTATCCATCGTCTTTCCCCGCACTAAAAAGACTCAAACCCTAAATCAATAATCAAACTGTAGAATAAAAAACATAGTATAGTTGAAGAAATAGATGAAATGAGCACGTTTGTGTTGAACATTTTGATTCATGTCATTGTTTAGGTTTGTTGACCCTGGTCATAACCTCCTGGTATGTCAGCACGATTGTTCATACCTTCCAAGTATCCCATCACCTGGAAAGGTATAAACCACACACAAACAGAAAGAAAAACACAAAATCACAAGTTAGCAGTTATTCTGTGAATGACAATCTATGTAAATGTGCATCTATGCTATCTCCACAGCTTCGAGTTTGGTAAGGCGGTTTTTGTCAGCTGGGCTGGAGGCCTCCTTACGATGGCTGGCGGTGCTTTCCTGAGCTGTCGGAGGTGCTCCCGGACCGAGTCGCCTGAGTCCATCAGTGTAAACCACCTCCTCCCATCAGGCAGTAACCCCAAATCCAACTATGTCTAGAGGAGAGAACAGCAGAAGGCCATGGAGAGGCCTCAGACCAGCAGTGATTTTACAAACTTGAGCAGGATGGCAGGCTGTGATGATGAACTGTAACCCGGTCCAGGATTATTGAATACTACCTTCTGTACCACGAGTCAGGAACCAGCATCAGGATTGCTCACAAAACCAGACTGTGTGTACAGACTCTGAATCCCAGTTTTTTTTTTTTTTTTGCTTTTTTAATTTCTTTTTGTTTATCAGTCCATGTAAATCCATTCAGACAAAAAAGGTAAAGGATTAAACTTTTAATTTACTTCACAGTCAATTTTCAAGTGAGTTCATTGTGTCAGGTCTGTCAGTGCATTTAAACAATGACTTTGTAACAGTAAGAAATCATCAATAATGAATTCAGTATGTTTGTTTCATTGAAGTGCAGACAGAGAGTTTTGAAGCTCGACTTCAACATTTTTGTATTGTGTTTTCCCTTAAATACATCCCATTTACCTCTCTAAGTTCACACTACTGGTGATGGATCCTTTCATGTCAATATATTACTACATTTCAGTGTTTTCTCAAAGTATTTTCATGTAATTTGGTTATTTTTTTGTTATGTGTCATACTGACAATACTGTGTCAGAGTACAAAATAACCATATGTAGCCTATATTTTGAAAAGAATAAACAAACTTTTTTTTTTTACTTAATGTTGGTAGCTGAGTTTTCTGTTTATTACTTAAAACATCAGGCTAAATCACAGCAAGGTATTTACAACTTACTTTATCATACAGGAAAACACAAAGTCCTGAATTCCAATTTTACCAAACTACAGAAGTATTTATAAATAAGTCTATTTAAAGTCAAATATTCTACAAAAATACATCATATGAATATAATATAAAGTTATAAGTAAGTCTGTAAAATAAAAGTGAAAGGCATATATTCTCTAGAGCAGTGGTTCTCAACTGGTCTAGTCTAAGGACCCACCACCAACTCCTTCATAAAAATCGTGACCCAAGTTTCTGATAATTTTTCAACCAATCAGATTTATTGAATGAAAAATAGTGCAGTTTGGACCTCGAATGGTACATAACATAGAAAAGGAACAAAACCAACGTGTTTTAAGAGCGCTTCATAGACTTTTTACACATTTTTTTTTCCCAGTCACATGTTTGCGACCCACTGAAAATGGCTCAGCGACCCACTTTTGGGTCCCGACCCACCAGTTGAGAACCTCTGCTCTAGAGGACTATAGAAGGATGAAATGGAATTACTCAAGTAAAAGTACCACTTAGTTGTAAACAGTAGCAGTGTTTAGCAACATGTCCTGTTACTCTGCACAGCTGGTGAGATCTTTGTGGGACACTAAAAGAGACCTGAGTCTCTGTTTGAAGAGCGGCATCAAAGGAGAGCGAAAAAACCAAATTGAATGAGTCCGTGTGATGTAATGAAGCATGACAGGCTTAAATGAACTATTTGTCAAAGATTTTCCTCAATCTCCTTCAAGTTTCAAATTAAGTTTATTGATTTAATGTAAAGTTCAGAAGAGATTTAGAACATTGACAAAGACCTGTTGTAGTTGATTTCAAACTGTATAAGTCTCTGCTGTTTGTTGTCAAAGTGGATCCCGTTGTCCTAAAAAGGCTAAATGTGCTCAAGTAATTACAGGCTTTCCTGACACTGAACCAGCTTCCTTCCTCCCGTATCTACAGTCATTTTACCCTCTAAACACTGCATTTACTGGCATCTGTTATCACAGCTGCTACAACGGTTAACTCAGGGAAGAGAATCAATTAGAAACAAAGACAAATTCAGTAAAGCCCAGATGTGTGAGTCACTGTTGTTGGGAGATAAAGGCTGGAAAAAGTACTGAAAAATAACAAGTGCAGTACACTAATGAGCAACAAAGTTCCTGGAAGGTGACTAACAATAATTTCTTGACATTGGTCACATTATGTTTTAGAATGATACGAAAAGCATGTGACAAGTACAAAATGAGAACTGAACATTTTGAAGCATATAAATAAAAGTTAAGATTATGACACAGTATCTCTCAGCCAAACCCCAAGAGAGGATTTGAGTAATGGATAATGGATTTTCATAACACAAAACTGAAACTGTGTTGTGGAGATTAAGTCCTGTTTTGTTAACATAATTGATCTTGATAATAGATATGAATAGCAGAGGAAAGGGATATACAGTTAAATGATCCAGCAAGGCCTGCTGTTATCAGGGTTTTCCTAAAACATCAAGCCAGACAAAAACAGCTTCAAATTACCGGACTTAATGACCCCATTCTCCATTTTAAACCAAACAAAAATCAGGAGACTGTGTTGTTCTCGGTGGATGTAAACCACTGAAGAGGACTGACTCACTGCAGCCTGGAGCATTTAAAACTTCCTGAACAATAAAAGAAGAATCGAAAGTAAAATACGAGATGCAAGAATGGTAAACAGGTAAAGTACCGGGTGGAAACAAAACGGATTATTTATTCTGATAAAATGCTCAATCATTTGTGTTCTTTAGAATTTGACCTCTTTTTTTATAGTGAAGGCACTGTGACACATGTCCTCCTTTGATTATTATTTTTTTTGCATCTGAATGAAGTGAACCTTAAAGTATTTCCTTTTTAAGTTCATCTGTTTCTCTACGTTGTTTTTACCTTTCAAGTTTGGTTTTATATGCCGTCTTAAGTTTCTCTGACAGACTGTCAATCCAAAACGTATCCAAGAAAAAACACACGTACACAAAGTGTTAAAGAAGGCAAGGCAGGCTTCAACCAGTTTCCATGATGTGTCACTGACTGAAGCAAACTACTATTAATAGTTTTGGCCTTTATACATTTCATTAAGATGTTAACAAGGAAACATTCTGGATTAAAAGAGTACAACTGAGCAAACATGTGGGTGGGTCTATCTGTCTTGTGTCAACAACATGGGTGGATTTAAACTATTATCAGGAACAACACAGCCTTACAATCGAGTGTTAATAAAAAAAAAAAGTAATGTTGCAGTGATTGCCATTGTATAGCCAACACATTCTTGCTACTTTGTCAAGTTCGTATATATATTGTGGACGTTGTGATGAAAAACAAACCAGGGACTATAATCTCTAATTGTATGAGAAAGTGTTTGATGTTTTCCTTCAATGTTTAATATTGCTGGAGGTAGGCCTACATTTCCTCTCGAGATAAAAAAAAAAAAAAAAAAAAAGGAGGTTTCTGCCCTCTAGTGGCTCTCTGTCAGAGTTTAAAGTTTGTCCGGAGTCCATCATTTTGGATTGTACCGCTTGTAAGGGGAAACTCCTCCAGAGGGAGACAAACCTCTTTAAATGGATTGTAAACGTGTTTCACAAACACTCACTCAACTCAAAACACAAGCAGCGCTCCTCAACGCCAGTGTTTCCTTGTACATAGGCTATTGTAATAATGTTATGTCTATTAGGCAACTCAAATATCTCTTTCATACAAAATCACTGTCCTTCACGGGAACTAGACGTGCACTTTATTTTCAACTTTAGCCTCTGATGTTCAAGTCATCTTTACTTTTGTCGCCTTTGCTTAACAGAGACATTTTTTCAGGCATTTTTATAGTCACTTGACTCCTTCACTCAACCGGGGAAGGAACCAACTCTTCCTCTTTTTAAAGTGTCCTCAGAGCCTTAGAAATGTTCAAAGTAATCCCAAGAAGCTACGGTAGTTCAACTTATTTATTTTTCGTGGGGTGAAATAGGCTATAGGCAAGTCAAATACTATACTGTTAGTGCCACCCACGAGTCGAGACATCTTAAAGGACCCCTGCGGCGCCCCTCGCGCCTGCTCCAGCAGCCTGTAGGAGCGCGCGATGTGAATGTGTTCTGCCCATTCATCTCCTGGAGGGGAGGAGTTAGCAGAGCAAGAGAGGGGTCACAACAACAAAAATGTGTGTCCCCGACTGAAGCAACATTATTTCCGCCCTGGCCTTGATACGTCCTGAGAACCACCGAGGAGTTTAAATGGACTCCAACACGAGCCTGTTGTTGTGACTGACAACTGCTGCGTCTGCTCACCGCCTCCTCACCGTCTGAACCCAAGGAGCAGAGGATGGATGGAAACTTTTACCCGGCTGCTATTTTCTCAGTAGTCCTGCTGACCCTGGCGTTGTCATCTTCTTCGGCTTTTTTGGAGCCATATGACCTTTTATACAACAACGCAGTGCAGGCGTTCTACAACAGCGAGTATGAAAACGTGGTGCTCTACATGGAGGGAGCGCTCAGTAGCTACACTGAGGTCCGACGCACCAGAGTCCGATGTCGGCTGAGGTGTCAGGACCAGCATCCGTTTGATGAGGCGTTCGCCGACATGCGCTTCTTCGACGTTGTCCTCCGGAGAGCAGCGTGTATGAACTCATGCATCGAGGAGAAACTCGGCTCGCAGTCTTTGCATAAAGTCAGCGAGGATGTAGTGCAGGACTTCCAAAGGAGGATCCCATACAACTATCTCCAGCTGGCTTATCAGAAGGTAGGGGAGAGGGTCTGAATGTCAATCTCAGTCAACAGTCTCTTCTGTAAGGAAGGCGTTATTAGGGCCACTGACAAACATGTGGAGTTCTGAGTTTTTGTTTCTGAATTCTGACTTTTAGACTCTGAATTCTGAGGAAAAAGTCACAACTTAAAGACATTTCTGCAGTGGCCCTTAATCCTTTCCCGTACTGCTGTGCTTCATGTTACCTGCTGCATTCTTCAACATGTTGCTGCTGCTAGGTAACATGATGCAGAGCGATGAGGTGGATGTCAAAGATGCTCAACAACAGCATTCATGTAAGCTGGATATGCCAATAGAAAACTAATGTGGTGTTTTACTTAAGTAGTAGTCAGCACTTGTTGTAGGGCAGCTGTGGCTCAGAGTTGATCTTAATGAGGACTATTGCAAAGTCAAGTCTTCAGCCCTGCAAGCCGAAGTACAGTGATTTAAATATCTGTGGGCAAGTGTCGCACGCATCAAAGACTGTGTTGTTGACTCTGTGTTGTTGATATTAGATTATGTGGGTTGATCAAGGCAGCCCAGTTCCAGCAGTTCAGCTCTGAACATGTCTGTGCACTTGCTTCAGTCCTTTTGTTTACAACCCCGCTTGGTCTTTTATGGATCCTCTGAGTGCAGTTTTATTTTAGAACAAATGCTTGTGGGTTTTTCCATTAAAGGAAAACCCCACTGACTCTTACTTTCTCTTCCGTCATCCCACATCCAGAGAATAATCAACATCTTCTTGAAAATGGCAGATGATAGATAGATTCAGTATGCTTGTGTATTGTAATCGAACGGCCACTACTCCTCAGTGTTTTCACATAAGACATATTTTTTTATTCACTCTACATTCATACACATTTCCCATGAGGTCCATATTTGGGGTGGGACGATGTTGAGCTCTAGGCGTGGGAACAATTGAAGATACAGAAAAAAAGCATGAGAGATGGAAACTTATTCAGACTCTCTGTTCTATTTGCTCCCCAGGAATAGTGAAGTTTTATGTTGTGTGTCTGTCATATTGCAGGAATATTGCCAGCAGTTTTGTTTCTGTACTATCAAAAGCCTTTGAGCAACAACCATTTGATGGATAGCTTTACTCTTCCACATGAAGCTATATAATGCTACCACTGCAGGTTTCTGTTGACATCTTTTGTGCACTATAACAATGTTTCCCAGCCGTCTTTTCTTCTTCGTGTTATTTAGGACTTCCGATAGATGAAAAGAGTGGATCTTTGGCTTTACAAACACTTCAATCAACATGCAGACACACACAATAAGATGTGTGACTGCTCACAATGATTCAGTGATCCCTGCAGGGTCGACTACGGGACACTTCAGGGGGCGGATACTTGCAGTTCCAGTAGCTTGAATTGTAGCTTTCATACAGCAGAGAGAGCAAATGTTAGTATTTAAAGGGTTCAATCACGCTCAGGCTGAATCTGATTCAAATGTTTACCTTCGCCTTCTACCTTGAACGAGAGAGCGACATTTTCACCTGTTTGGAACTCAGCAAGGAAGCTGACACCTTCTCCTCACATAAACCTGAGATCCAGTCAACTTCCACCGCGACGGACTGCAGATCGGCTCCAAATACCTCGGTGATGACACACAGCCTTCCGCTGCTCAGACGTGGAGGGGAGTTAATCTGTCCCATCACTGTCTGGTTTCTCCATTTTTCTCTGAATCAGCAGAGAAAGACTAAAAGCTGATGTGATCCTCCTTTCATAAAAGCGCGTGCTCCTGTCTAGACATGAGTAAAGAAACAGCATTACACACAGATCCTTGCCCAGCTGTGAAAATAATGCTAATATTTCTACAACATCTGTTTGGAGGAAAAGGTGGAACATTGTATTTTATTCTCTCTCGGTACGAGGCAGAAACTCGTTTATTTCGGCCTCCTGTGGGTTCATGTGTGACTCCAAGTGTGTTGACGTCTTCATGAAGTGAGTACATGGCAGCACATCAAAGCTTAAAGCTAACCACGGGTAAGGAGAGGCAGAGCTGGAGCGCTCCTATTGGCCTGGCAGATCAGAGCAGTCAGTGTGTACATGTGCAGATTAGCGCCTGAATCGTGTGTGTTTGGGTGTGTAGACACCCTCACATGTGTGTTAGTACGGGGGTACTTGGTGGTGTTTGTGAAAATAAATAACATTCCTGCAGTATTTAACATTCCGGCGTCACACACCCTCCTCCTGACAGCCTCTGGCATAATGCAGTCTTTAGGCTCCACAGTCACCAACTGTTCTCCGACCCTCAGGCTGCTGCGTTGTGTCCCCATCTCACCCATCGCTCAGCCGGGCAAATATTTTATGTTCCTGTTGTGGTCTGTTTGCTTTTCTAAAAAAAGAGAGACAACATTCAGCGCTGGAAATCAGTGTACACTTTCAGATTCTTCCAAATATCTGGAGATGTTCAATAGAAATTGTCTTCTTCTGAGGCAGAGAAGGTCTTGTGGAATCTTAAATGTAAATGTAAAAAAAAAAGATGTAAAAAATGCAGAGGTTTGGCAGCAGTTTCAGAATGTAACTTGACGATGATTACACTTTCCCCCCCTTCTTTTTTTTGGTAGTGTTATAGATACATGAGACGAGGAGGCTCTCTTATGAGTTAATCAAGTACACCTGTCTGGGGAATAGAGACACATAACTCAGTAACCATCCCGTCAGCATTTTGTTATGAGAACTTCTCCGTGTCTCTCAGCGCGATATTAAAAGGTGACATTAGGTCAGGACAGTCTCTGAGGGCCTGCTGATGTTGGTGAACCTCGCTGGAATTTGCTCTCTTTATTCGTGATTCCTCTGTGAACGTGATGGTTTGATTACAACACCAGCGGCTGCAAGTGTGTAGAGTAAACTCCCTCTTATTATAGATGACCACGTGGTTTGTTCATATCGGCTGCCTTCGTGCAGGTGTCCCATTTGTGTGAAGGGTCGGTAATGATCGCAATGCTTCGGTGCACTAGAAAGTGACAGAGCTATTCTTCAGGGTTGGGGGATAGTGTCTGTTTTCCAGCTCCGACATCAGCTTGATCCCAAGTGAGGAATGTTGGACGTTGTTAAAATGTGAGTAGAGAAAAAGGTGATTGATTACCTGCAGAGTTCATGACATTGAGTGTTTGTGCACTTAATGGGAATCATTGGTGATGCTTTGTTCATGCAGCTGATAATAGGGAATTCATAAATATAGAAAAGGGGAGACTGTGAGGTCTGTCTTTGTTGAAGAAAGCAGCAACATTGACATCTGCTCAGAGGCAGAAAGATTGTTTTTTTTTTTGTGAATCCACAGGTTCATTTAACAGTTATCCTTCAAGTGACTGGTGGTTTAGAGGGTGACCAGATGTATAACAGAAGTTAATGGCAGTCATAACTGTTTCTCCACTTTTTTTTTGTCTCTAATGTTGCACAAAACCAGGAACATGTGTGTTTTAGTATGTTCAAGCAAGCAAGCGAGAAATAGTCCAGCACATAACTCCCTTTTCAACTACAACAGATTGTTTTCACCCTTCGATTTTTTGTACAGTTTAAACATGAGAGAGGCAGCAATTTCCTTCTTAGGTTCTTGTAGATAAATGTTTCTTATTTTGGAAAGATTTGGGCTTGCTGATTCCTCTTGCTTTCAGTCTTTGTGCTACGCTAAGCTAACCAGCTACCAAGCAGACCTTAAAGTGGGATCAATCTGGATGTGTGACCCTTGAGGTGGATGACAGTATGATAAACAGACATTTACAGTTTATCGTAGAGCAGTAGCCACTTAATACTACAACAATGAAGTATTTAATTAACTTCTTGTTTCTTTCCTTAACTTGCTGCTTAGTGAAAATACTGAGACTGGACTGGTTTAGATCATTTGTCTTCTCTTGTGTTAAACAGACTACAATTATTAAAATAGATTGTTGAAAGTGACTGTATTTAATGTCTTTAATGCTGTCTTTAATAGCTGACAGTGCTATGCTTTGCCCAGGCAGCCAGGCACTCGGCTTGTGCCCAAAAACTTCTGCATGAATGGATTTGAGTGGATAATGGACCGCAGGAATGTGGGGGCACGCCATGGTGTAACACACTGATATTGTTCTCACCCTGATTAATAATTAAGCATCTGCAGGAGAGGAGGAGGCTGGTAATGGATCACTTCGGTAGTGGATTTAAAGCTGGGATGTCACAGCAGCAGGTTGTGGGAGGGAGTCAGACTTGGCTCCGAGGTCATTTGTAAAGTCCTGGCAAAACAGAACAGCAGACCGGAAAGAGGTTAGATCTCTTTGGATGAACCTTCTTATCTTGATTAATTGAGATTTATCCCAGTTCACAATATCCCTTGTGACAAATGGGAGGATTTGGACCAAAATTCACTTTTAAGTCCCATCCAGCTGGAGAGCAGCATGAAGATATATGTGTGTACGTGGATGTCTGTATTTCAGAAACTGAAGGGTTGACAGCAAGGGAAGTTGTTGTTTTTACAGATTGTGTGTGTGTGTGTGTGTGTGTGTGTGTGTGTGTGTGTGTGTGTGTGTGTGTGTGTGTGTGTGTGTGTGTGTGTGTGTGTGTGTGTGTGTGTGTGTGTGTGTGTGTGTGTGTGTGTGTGTGTGTGTGTGTGTGTGTGTGTGTGTGTGTGTGTGTGTGTGTGTGTGTGTGTGTGTGTGTGTGTGTGTGTGTGTGTGTGTGTGTGTGTCCATAAATTCTAGCTGTGTGTGTATTATTCTTTGTTTTTTGGTTATTATCAGTCCGGCCAAAGACTCCTGGGTGACTAAATTGTAAAATCAGGGTACGCATGGAAAAACTCGAGTTTTCCAGGCATCTGTTCAGCTTCACTAGTACTGACTTGAACTAATTGTTGGCTGCTGCGGGGCTGCAAACAGTTCTATCTGTCCCATTATCTTCTACACATCAGACAGGCAAAGCAGGTCAGTTTTTGTTTTTCATTGAAACATAAAAAAGCAGGAAGAAATTATTTCTGAGTCAAGTGTGACGCTCATTTAAAAGTATACACAAACTAAATAGAAATGTGTGTGCATGAATTTGTCCCTTGCTGACTTTCCGAGAAGTCTACTTGGGACAGTTTTAAGTATTGACAGACAGAGCCTCTATTCAAAATAAAAAGGTTGTTATAGACTATATATGCGTTGTTTACATACAGCCAGGGTGTGTCATTTACTGTAGTCCCCCTGTTGAAACAGCAGAGGTGTAAAGGGCCAGTGTGTACTGTTAATTTTGTCTTTACCAGAATGTTTGTTCACATTAAGCCAGCATCCAGTTCAGGATCTATTCTGAATGTTTCAGTGTCCTGACCAGACACATATTTGGCTCTGACAGAACTGTTGGCACCAGATTAGGTCTACCTTTGAGTCAACACAAAGAGAAAACCTTCCTCAGGTTTTCTGAGGTATCCCGTAAACCCCCCCCCAACAGCTTGATCTGCAAAAACCTGAGCAATAAATTGTGCTAATGTCTCGGGTTACTTCTTTCCTCAGCAGTGGAGAGCTGTGGACTACATGTTGGGAACCACATAGAGGGTAGGGGGCACAGGGGGGCAAATGTGTCATGGAAAACAGGAAAGTGAAGTTTTTTTTTCTCAGTTAGTTTTCTCCTTTAAAGTTTAAATATAAACACGTTTTTCTCCTTCTGTCCTGAAACATTGACTGATTCATCAATATTTCATCTCTGATAGCAAGAAGTTAAGATGTTTGATATTGGTGAAACATTACTGAAGTCTTCTGTGGCATAAAGTTTGGTGTGTGCCTGCTATGCTGGAGTCCTTGCAGTCTCCTTCACCTTTTTCCTCTGGTAACTGAGCTGATATTTTGATACATGGGCAAACAGAAGTTTAGTCTCTCAGCCCTGACCTGATGTAATGTTAGACATGGCTCTGGCTCTGGCTCCTTGTGCAAAGCTGTTCTGTTGCAAAGCGTATAAAATGACATTAGCTATTGTTTTGGGTGAAGTTCGGCCCATGAATTGATTTTGTTCATTTTGACAATGGCTTTTCACCAATAATGTAATATTTGACCCGGCCCCCACCACCACAACAAACTGATAGATATCTCTGGTAGATAACCCAGGCCTTGATAAGTCCTATGTTTTGCGCCGTGATTGACTGGAAGAGACAGCTTGGCTTCATGTTTCATGTTGTATGTACTTATGCACTTGATGTTTGGATTATTTATTAGTGTTGTTTATGTATTTTTATGTCGTCAGCAGCAAACAAATTTCCCTGTGGGGACAATAAAGATACCTTTGACCTTTGACAGGGCTGGGCCTATAGTTCAGCTGAAAACATATTTTGATTATCAATATCAATCATCTGAACGCTTTCAGATACCAGAATTTCAAATGTGAATTGATTGATTTGACAAAACGATGAATTTTTTTAATCCTGGGTCTGTGAGACTGTGATAGGAATTATATTTTAAACAATCATTCATTAATACTGATTTTTTTTTTAGCTCAAAATATATTATCCGACTTACTCACTTACGCCTATCCCTCCTTTTGTGGAGCATAGGCCGTTGATCCACAATCTGCAGAGTTATCATATGAAATTGGTAAATTGTAATAATGTTACATTTGGTGGATGAAGTATTGTCTAACATTAGTATATTCTCCCAAACACAGCGTCAACCTACATACAAACTGCAGATGAAAATGAGCTGTTTTGGTTTAATTTCATGTTCCATCATATGGTGTCATTAACTTGTATTTTTCCTAAATAATGAATGATCAAAGTAAATGGTTTTGACATCCTGTGCCATATCCTCCAGTATTCCTCAGAAATGAGAATCATACATATTTTCGGACAGTCTGTTTGACTTGTTGACCCCACAGCTGTTTCCTGTAAAACTCCATTAGAAGTGTTGATTGTTTATCCAGGCCGGCTCTGCTGTCATCAGCCTGCAGAAAGATGGCCCCCTGTGAAATGTATGTGGCAATGCTTATGTGTGCAAGGTAATCAGAACATATCTTAGATCCAAAGGTGTTAAATCACAGCTGTGTCCTGCCATTAACTTTGCACTACAGATGTCTATATTTCACACCATGAAAGCGAGAACATAAGAGCTCTCTGAATCCTCCCTACGCTGCACATCACCAAGTTAAGTTTGACAGCTGGCATCAAGAAGAGAACTATATCTAATTTGCAAACTCCCTCTGTCTGCCAAAGAATAATTCATCTTAGCAGCGCATGTAACACCAGGATTTCCAAGCATTATCCCCTGCCGCTCTCTGACCTGCTTTTCTTTGTCGTCAGATCTCAGCACCGTCTCTCCCTCAGAGGTTATCCCCTGCAGGGAAACAGGTAGTATTATACCTATTTAGATGACAAGAGAAAGTAGTTGTCATGATCTCATGTTGACCCCTGACCCCTGGCCAACACTGACCCTGCAGCGTCTTCACATCTGGTTCAAATCTAAGTGACTTGCAGCTAATAAACAGCTGAACAGCGTTGGGCACAAGGAGCCACAGACAGGCCTGACTACTGTATCAAAGTCCTTTGACAACAATGGCCTAAAATAAGGAATTGGCTATGAAAGTAAAGTTATTTTTTTGCTAAGCTTAAGTCATCTTTAAACAATTAGAGGTCATTCTTAGTGTCTCTGGTAAGGAGATGATGAGGTCATTGTTATCATACTTCTGGTCTGAATTTATTGGATGAGCAGTTTATCAACTTAAGTCCACAGCATTTGTTATTTCACAGAACAGTTTTATAGACTCCTTACGTCTCTAAATAGTGGTTTACACAATTATCCACACTGCTTGAATTTTACTGAGACAATAATTTTGTTATAAAAGTAATTCATCTGTTTCTAAAATAAATTATCGGAACCTTGGAAGTCCTTATGGACTCCCACTATGTGGATGGCCATACCCAGAGATAAGTAAACAGAGAGACATGCACCCTGAGCCCAATGTCCTTAAAGAACCTTTGCTTTGAATTTAGAACTTTCTCGGAGCAGCAGCAGATGTGTATCATCTGCGAAACGTTAAAGTGAGGTCAGTTTGTTTTATCTTCACTGTCTTGGACTGACTGCTTTTAAGATAAGCTGAACTGATTAACAGTTCAGAAATTTGGACTGAAGAAGTGACTCAGGATCAAAACTGTTCAAAACAAATCAAGCATCGGGAAAGACTCAGTACCCATCTGTTCAAAGCAGCACTATCAATGGCCAACAGTTGTGTTTGTTGTTGACTGACAAAGTCTCTCTTTTCTAATGAGGTCTCTGATATTTACTAAATCTAATAGTTTATATCTGACTTAGCTGCAAGATGTATTGACGACAGTCAACAGCTAGTTAATTATTAGTTACAAGACATGTTATCAATTGTCAATATAAAATATTGATGATAGTCATTTAAGAAATACATCACAGCTTTGCTAACCCAATGCCATCATCCTGTCAGATGATTAAAATGCTTCAAGAAAGTTTTAAACAGTTACTATTTGGCGTTTAGAAAGTACCGTACTTTCATTAGACATTAAAAGTGATGCACACAATGAAGTCAAACTCTCAAAGTGACTCAAAGTGGCACATGAGTAGAGTTCATTCTACCCAGAATTACAAAAGTTATTTAAAGCACACTTTCAAGAATGCAGTTTGCTTTTACCAGATTTTAATGTGAGCATGGAGAACAATGAACATGTGCTGTCATAAATTAAGAAATACAACTTGAAACATTCAGCATGATGTAAAATGATTAACTTATATGACTTTTTCTGAAAAAGTCATTTTACAACAGCTTTTAACAGTTGACTCCTGCTTGAGGCTAGTGTAAGATGGAGATGAGATTTATTTTTGTGAAGTTTTATTTTATAGATCTTTATTTTCCTCAGGTTGAGATAATATACTTATTTGATTTAATGCTAATTTCATTTATATTTATAATTTGTACTTTACAAGAGTATCTGTTTGATATGATGCGCTTTGCCTTTAAGGTTACCCATGGTTACGGTTGGAGGCGTGATATTGCTTTAAGACAAGTAAGGTGTCGCTGTTGTTGTTGTTCAGTCTTGATATGTCATGCTTTGCTATGGACAGACATTAAAGTATGTGAGACGCACAGGAGAAGTTGTCCCCGTGCTTTTACTTACCCACACCCGAAGATATATATTTAATTAAGTATGTTTAGTGTTATAGTTAACGGCAAGACAACCAAGGATAATCAACATCATCCAAGAAGTGCTGTTACACTAGCGTTTATGTTCAGCTCAGCTAGCCAATTTAGCAATAAGTCATTAAAGTTAAGATTTGGAAGCTCAATACAAGTTAGAGGACTATGATGTCACCCAGTGGGAGCCCCCATTGAATGTAAACTTTTTGGCTCCAGACGTAATTTTGAGAGAAAACAACCTCAGAACGATGCATTACCCTGTGACCACATGTCCTCAATGAAGGGGGAAGGCATCAGTCTTCTTGGATGCCTATATGCAGGAGTAATCGTTTAACAGAAGAAAACAGGAAAATAAACACTTCCTGCTGCTGCGATCATAAACATTATGACATAGCCAAAGCCAGAGACCGTTTGCTGTTCACAAACTGTTTGGTATTCTTGCAGAGGGTATCCAATGTCTGCTTTGTGTAATGGTATGTCATGTTTACAACCATGTATCGGTTAGTCCTTGAAGCTCTTCTGTAGCTGTCTCTCAGTCTCCTATTTCTTAAACCCTGATTTGTGTTGTTATAGTTATGGAGTCGCGCAGAAGGCCCTCACAAACAATAGGATGGTAAATGTATTTACGAGTTAGATCATGTAAAAAATGTAAATGAAAATTAAGTTAATTCCTTGTTGGACACAATCTTTATTTTCATTTTTGTCTCAAGTGTTGTGTGATGGGATTTGACTGCCAAAATCCTTAAATGTTAGATTGTTTTGATTATAGAAGTCTCTTCTATACTAAAAATCATCAACTAATATTTGTCATTCAGAAGAAAAAACAATTTGGATTTCAATATAAATGCCATTTGAATAAGAGCGGCTGTGTCTTTTATTTTATTAGAAAATTAATATTCAGTTTCCTGCTGTGATAGCTCTGGTTTATAAGGATTTAATTTAAACAGAATTGCCTTCTTTTAATGTTGTCTTGTATGTTAATCATTACATAGACAGTCAAATATGAGAGGCTTCTTAATTTAGCAGCAACATAGTTGGGGAGCTTCACAGAGGTATTTACAGAATGTGAGCCCCCTGTCCTAAGGCTGTCCTGCACTGTCCTGACAGACTGCACAAAGACTTTGAACTCCTGCCATCAGACCACTGCTGTGGAGTATGGGCACTGCAGGCTGCTGTCTAAATCTATATGGCCATACATGTGCTTCTCTTTACATGTGGATTGTTGTTTGTTTCCATTGTTTGTATTTGTTGATCCTATGTTCAAGCAGCTACAGTATACAGTGTGTATACTGAAGAAACATTTACCCAAAGGGACAACAAAGTGTATCATATCCTATCTTATCCAATCAAATCGCTGGTTTTATGTTTTATTAAATATGATAAACTTGGAAAATGGCCTGTATTTTCACTATACATGATCATTCTAGTCATTTATCAGTCAGGCAGCAGGGAAACATGATGATTTTAAGCTCTCTTAACAGTGTAAGAGCTTTTGAGTTACCCATCCTTATAAATATGCTAACGGAAAACAGCTGTGAGAATATGTTTAATTGTGCGTTGAACTTAATATTAAAGTGGTGCAGAAGATTTTTGGGTTAAGAGGCAATGTACTGAGATGGTTTGTACATCTTTTGTGGAGTGAACAGGCAGATTCATGACTTGATCACATCCCTGTCAGACCATCTGTAAAGCAAACCTATATGTTACCCTGCTGTGTGTCCACATGCAGATGAATCCTCTGAGCTCATAAATCTAACTCTTAAATACCCAAACAGCTTCCTCCCTTCATTACTGATACAAAGTTGCAACATGTAGGCATATAGCTTCTTTGGCTTCCTCTGGACTGTACAGTTTTCCATAAAAAAAGGTTAAAGAGTTTTAAAGCGCTGACGTACTTGAAATCCAAAGGACTGACTTATTTCTATTCGTGCTGCTTTACCGACAAACCTCAAACTTGTAAAGTAAGGACCAAATATCTGAATAGGTCTGTGCATGGTAGTTAAAGTGGTTTATGTTAATTATAGGTGTTAGTTCTAAGAATATCCCACATGTTTAGGGCACATGTTTGCCACAGTGTAATGTTTTGAGTTCCTTTGCACAGATGAAATGAATCATAAACTGTGTATTGTAATTAAGTCAATTCCTCGCTTTAACTGTGGCTCACACAAACAGAACCTCATCTCGTTGAGATGTCAGCTGAGTAAAAGTGTCGAGGAATGCCTGCTGACCCTTTCAGACTACTCCCACACTGAAAGAGCTACTTATTAATGAAACCCATCACAGGGGCTCACCTTGTGGGCTGGTTTCTAAGCAGCAGCGGGGATACAAACAGATTCAATGACAGGCCCGCTGCTCTGGGGTTTGGTGGCCAGTAGCATCTCTTCATCTGAGAGGAATTTTGACATGGTTAGGACAGAAAGATGAATATTGGTGGATAGAGTCATCCGGCAGAAATGAGCAGTTATTCCCCAAGAGAGTCTGTAATATAGAGTAGAGGAGTATGACTGTCTGTACAGTAGGACCATTGTAGCACTGTACAGAAAATGAGCCATGACATCATGTAGATGTTGGACAGTAAACAACTCTTCTTTGTTAACACAGTTTGAAAAGGAAAATTCTACTACGGGTTATTAGAAGCTCAATGTCTGGAATTGGTTTTGCAGTGAAGTAGTTGCTTTACTTCCTGCAGTAATAAAAGAAAAGGCAAAGTATAAAAAATTGTAATGAAATCCAATTCACCTTTTTACTTCCTGTTCTCTATAGAGATGTTCCCAGCCGACTTATTTCATAGTCGGTAAAAAGGAAATTTAAATTCAGTTTTACAGACTGGTCTAAAGGTAAGAAAATAGTCAAAAGACAGTCGTAATTGAACACCGGTGCGGGTAAACAACGAGTGTGGTTAGCAGGGCTAACACCGGCGGCCTTCGTTCCTCCCTGCAGCCTGACATCCTGATGCCTGTGTTATATGTGATTAAGCATTGCTTTGATCAATCTTCCAGTTTCACCTGAGACAGCCTATAGAACTTTATCTCAATTTTCTAGATTAGAATACTGCTTACCTACGCTGCTCCTACAAGTTGCTATCCATTCATTGTGCTTGCTTACATCTGGGTTGTAGAGCATTAAGTGGAACTACAGCCACTATTTAAGCATAATATTTGACAAGCATCAAAAGCCAAAATATTAACAGTCAGTTAAACCGACTATTAATTCTGGTGCTGACTAGCGAGGGTGATTGCTGGTCACTGTCGACTAAACGCATACATCTCTTTATTAAGCCATCTCTCTATCCTCACCGCCTCCTTGCTCTGCTTTAAGTCTTGTGTGGGCCCACAGTGGCTTCATCACGTCCAACAATAACACAGCCCTCTATGTCCTCTTACTCGCCTCGTGCCCTGTGGTTTTACAGTACCGTGCAGGAATGTCATTCACTCGGTCAAACACCGCGTTTCACGTTTTCCATGAGCCGCTTGTACAGACGAGTTGTGGTTTATGGCGGAGGCGGTTTTAGTGCAACATCAGTGTGGAGGAGGCTGCAACTCAGACTACATGTGTGAGAGTTACAACCTCAGACATCTTATCACTGCCAGGACACAATGAGCTCATGTGAATCAGTGGTGCTACAACGCTTAAGATTTAAGTGTGGGATGAATGATGCGTGTCGTGCAATTATAGTTTTTCCAATGTGAACTTTGTCTGAAACTCATGCTTTTATTTAGACTGTTCACACCACACATGTCTGAGCTGGAGACATGAAAATCTTTGAAGAAGTTTGTGATTTAAGTTTCATTTGGAGCAAAGTACCAAACAATAAGTAAGTACTCATAATTTAACGTTATATGACTTAACCACCTCCATAGACAGTGGGGGTCTCTCACATCTTTATAACGAGTTGAAATGTTTGGGAATCCCTTTTCTAGAACATGTGAACAAACTATGATGACATTGGCATTTATTGATCCGGCCAATTCTTTACCACTTGTTGACATCACAGGTAGTCTTACTGTACACTTGAAGCATTACCAAGTGCAATGGATCCACTGGATACACCTTTACAGTATCCAGTGCTATAAAATCAGGTATTATCTAAGGAATGGAAAGGGCTTCTGTACATATTTGTGAAGGCCTGTTCTTGTGTCTTTAGTGGTGGTCTAATGGAAGAACAGCTATGTCAAAGCAAAGTCTTTGAACTCATGTCTCTAAATCACCCTCACCTCTGCCTAAACCTTCACTTTTGCCTTAAGGCAAAAAAAACATGCTTGTGTCAAGGTTCATATATCATCCTATTAACAAAAAAGCAATGTCAGTGACTATGTCTCTCCAGAAGTATGTCTCATTCTTGAAGGAAAAAAAATAAATCCATAGTTACAATTAAATGATGTCAGGTTTGCTTTCCGTTGTTTTCTTTTAATCTATGATGTACAGAATCTGGTGATGTCCTCAGCCTGCTTTGTTTTGTTCAGCACCCCTCTTGCAGCTGTCAGGGCTTAGTGTAGAGATGTTCTCAAAACAATCCTTCATCCTTGGTTATCCTGCTGGCCTTAGAAAGCCTACATTGGGTATTATTAATTTCCTTAACAGTGGCAATTTTCAACACTTGTGGCATGCAACCTCAGGTACAAATCTATGTAGATTGTTCAGTGAAAGTTTGGCACATACCTGTCCACCCTCTGCTTTGTAATTAGGGAATGTGTTTTGGGAATTACCCCTATTTTGTAAGCATGTTATTATGATGTATCAGCCGCTACAGTTGTACATTCAGCGTCTGGACCTCCTCAGGCTAGCAGAACCATCATGTGAGTCTCTTTTTCCAATGATGTGATTGTGAAGAATGTGGAGTTCAGGTTTTATGGCTGTAATTTACTTCATTTTTGGGCTAGTCACACACAGCATAGAGATCACAGTAATTCCTGGCATTGTCTTGCAATAAAACCCAGACAAAAGAGCTGCCACTGGGATATTGTGTCTGTGGATTGAGGTCTACTTCTAATGAAGTTAATAGAAACAGCACTTCCTTGGTTGGATCTCTGTCTCGGGTTAACAGAGGCAGGAAGACGAGTGGAGTAAAGATATTGCTGGATTCACTCTCAGGGGCTAAGAGTGAGCCAGCTGTGAAGAAGAAGCGAATGAGATCATTCCCCATTTAAGGAGGAAGTGACATTATTGGAACAGCCCTCACACTCACAATATTGATGATGAATTTCTGAAGCTCTTGTCATCACTTCCCAATGTTTAAATACATTTTACAGGACAACCCTCCAGAGAGATAGCCACCTGGTTGAAGTCTAAACATTGGTTTTTTTCCAGAAAGTTGTTTTGTTTTTCCCTTCCAGACTGCTGGGGATTTCCTCTCATTCCATGGGGACTTCCTGTTATCTGAGCTGTGACTGGAAAAAAAACTCTCTTCAGTGACTTGCTGTTTTCTTTCCTCCAAATTTCTATGATTGATGAATGACAGCAGTTTTTCTAATCTAACTCTCCACATTGCATGTTGTGGTTCCCTTGCCATGTCTGGCTGTTCTAATATTTTGAGGGGTATAGGAATGTGAATGAGTTTGGTAGCATTTCTTGTGCCAGTCTCTGTTTTCATGTCACTAAAATACATCTCTTTATTCATGTCAAATGTTCTCCTCCTTTGCTCCTGTTATAATAACCACTAGAGGGCTTTGTCAAATCGGCTTTTTAAGTAGGCTTGCCTTGTAGAAATACTTTGATCTCGACTGAAATATTTTAAACTGGTAGAGGATTGAGATAAAAATATTCTTAATCACCACGGGATGACTTTTAATAACATTGGTCTTTAGTCCAACAGACTTAAATTTTCACTTGTTCAAACTTCAACATCTGTCAGAAAATCTTGAAAATTAACTGTTTTTACATGGAATTCTGTCTGGGCTGTACTTTGAGACAATGCCTGCCTTCTAGCTACTTAGTACTATAAGCTTATACTGTGTTAGGGCAATTCTGGGCTGTTTCACCATTAATACACTGTGTTTTTGTGATGACCAAGCCAGCTTTGAAAGAGGTACACACCAGTGAAAAAGGGCCAGAAGCTTGTCTAGGCTTGGATTAATTAAACATTGTGTCACACAAGATTTCTCCAAAGAATCATTAACTTTAATACGCTCTGTATTGTAGGAAGAAGGACACTGATAGAAATATAGGCCAATTGTGCCCGGGGGTCTGTTGTTAAACAGCTGGGTGTGGTGAACTCTGGCCTCCCTTGGGTTAACATGTCAGTCAAAAAGACTCTTTCAAGCCATTCATGCAGAGTCCCACCCTAAATGTGATTTCATGCTGCATGAGTTTAGTGATGATGCAAGATATTGTGACATATAAAGATTTAAATCCCAATATTTCACTGACATCACTGGGCTTTAGGGATTTTCTACAACATCAACCTTTAAGGCTGTTTGCACCTAGTTTGCCTTCCTCTTGTCCAAAATCCAAATATACTCTAGTCTATGAGTATATTTGGATCCCCATGCTTCCTGACTCATAGTTTCAACCATCTCCAAGTATAGTATCAGACATTTTCCTATCTTCATAGTTTCCTCCTCCACTTCTGCTTAGCTCACTGGTTCAACTTCCCCAATGGCATAATATTAGTGTCCCTGTATGTTCATTTATGTTGCTTTTCGGCCTTGTGGAAGGGCGATGATTGAACAAGCGACAGGAGCTCGACATGCACACACACTCAAACTTGTTCACCCACCACAATTTCTGGGACATCTGTTTATTCAGTTCTTTTATCTCAGTTTTGTTGGTGTGCATATTTTGTATCACCCAGACAAACAACCGTTGAATATCGAGTAATTATCGAGGTGTTGGTAAAACAAAATCAGATGTTGGGGGGGGGGTTCTTTGACCAAAGTCTGCCAGCTAGAGCCAGGATTTTCTGAAGAAAAGAAGCAGACTTCATATAATGAACAGATGTCTAATTCCAGACCTCCTGTGTGTCACTCTTTGCCAAACCACTTCCTCACAGTAGTTTAACACGGCAGAGTCCAGACCTGAAACTTAGACTTTGAGCCTCTCACCTCTGCAGTTAAAAGGTCAGATCCTTCCAACAAACGTCTTAAAATACTGACCAGGGCAAATAGTTGCTGTGGTCTAGAAGTCTCTCTGTTAACCATTCAAAGTTTTCTGTCAGTGTCACAACCCTGAAATAATTCAAATAAAATTGGAACAGAGGGCGTCTGAGCAACCAGACTCTGTGTTTGACATTCTTGGAGGAGGAGATCCTCTAATCCAGTGTTGTGTTGTTTGGCTGGGAAAAACCAGAACTGTTTGTCTTTGTCTGCTTTTGTTTATTACTGGGAAGATATTTTAGAGGAGGAGCTCATAATAAAGAGAGTAACAGAGCCTTATTGGAGGGTCAGCACTCATCATTACTTGAACTTCTTAGATCCGGGGAGTCTGTTGGCTCTTAACCCCACGAGGAAGTTGGAGGACACATGGGTGGACGTGTGGATCCACACATTTATGCATAAGCACTCAGATGCTGAGACAGTCTCTTGCCTGAGGTATACACATACGAGGCTGCACACAGAGGCAGGGAAAGCCGATGCAGGTGGAATACATCAAGAAGCAATAAGTCAACACTTGCATCCTTGTGCCCACACACACATTCTCCGCCTCCCTCCATTCCAAGCTGATCTCATTGTGACTCTTGTTTAACCTTCACAAGTAATCCCTGCATATGTTTTTATTTCCCAAGGTGCTGTTTGGAGGAAAGGGGCCATTGTTGGATCTTACAGTGTGTTTTTATTTTATTGCCTGTGACCCAGCATGACCGCAGCAGAAACCATTGCCATGTGGGCTGCTCTGCCATGCACACGGGGGATGTAGATGGTTATCTCTCTCTCCCTAAGTGTTTCAGGATGCCAGGTACGGAGGCATGAGCTGCTGTCAGTCATTTACTGTCAGAGGCAGATGATGGCTGAAATAGTGTTAATGTTCCCTTGGATTCAAAATCCAATCCAGCAGAGTGAACCGAAAGCAATCACAACACAAAATCTTCTGAAGCCTAGCTAGCAGCTAGCTGCAGGGCTTCTGTTCCTCCACACCTCTGCCCAAGACTAAAGTATCTCCAAAACAATTCAAATGTTTTTTTGCTGATTATGTTTGCATGCATTCATGGTCAACAGAGATTAGAGCCCAGATACTGAGGTGATCCTTGGGATTTTCTCCTAGCTCCGTCAGCAGTTCAAACTTTCAGTGAAATATCTCAATATTTACTGTTTTGATTGGCGCCAGGACAAGGTTGACTTAACTCAAAATAATTTGCAACTACTGGGATGATCTCGAAAATCAAATTTATGTTTTATCACCAAATATCTTCGAATACTACCATCTGTCATCCACAAACAGGACTCAAAATGTGGGTAATTTAGGCGTTTGCCTAGGGCGCCACCATCACGACTGGGGGGCGCTGGTTTACAGCCTTGGATTTTGATTGAATAACAGGTTATAATGTTAAATGTAAGCATGGTCAGAGAGTCAACTTCATTGTTAACCACCTCCTTACATACACTGTTGGTCTACAGCTTACACTCCCTCCCTCAGCCAAGCTACCGTGTTATCTTTAGAAAAATGCAGTCTTTACATTACTGACAAACTCTAGTGGAATGCAAGTTGCATTTGATGGTTAGAACAACTAGATGTGACAATTTCCTGGCATTCACGCCGATTAGAAAGTATCATCCGTGTGAATTCAAATTAGAAGTCCAAACAGTGTGTATTCATATCTGAAGACAGCCAGTAAGCCACGCGCCTCATTTAGGCCAAGTTTTCTCAAGAGATGTTCAGAGCTTGATCACAACAGGATATGAAATCTCTCTCAAAGGGAGGGTTGGTGTCCTTTTTATTTTGCTCCCACGGTGCTATCTTGGGATTGTGGCCTCAGGTGCTGATTTTAGTGCTGGGCTGTATGGAGGTGTATTTTACTTTAGAAACACTTAAAAAATATATTTTAAGGATGATTTGTGTTGTCGGTGTAATTTATAGTCATTTCAAGAACAACTTTGTTCTGGTTATTTTTCGTTTAATCCAGCTTAGTTATTTTTTTGTTCACATTAACACAGATGGACAGAGGCTCAGTGTGTGGTCATAAAGGTTTGCTAAAACAGGAAATAGAATCTAAACTCTGTTATCCGGTGACAAGCAAATAGTGTAAGATTGTAAACAGACTGGCAACATCTGGTACAGCTCTCTGTCCCTTGTTCTCCTTGTTACTACCTATCACAGCGTGGATAATATGGCTCTGGATTTAGTTTCTGCAGCTTATGATGGCTCAGTTTCCCCTAATAAGTCCAATCAAGAAGACACTGTCTTTTACTTTTTCTTAAATTTGGCATGGAATGAAAACCAAATGGACGAACCTGGACTCCACTGGGGTCAATTGGTTTCCATTAGCCTGCACCAACATTGCTAGTGGGCCCAGTACATTCAAGAGGAGAGGCACAAAGAACAATGAGGTGCAGAAGTAAAGTGGAAGCAGCTTTTCATAATGAAGGATGCAATCCTAGCTTGAACCATATCTAAGACCACAAGGGACAAACATATGGGGCATATTATTACCAGTTCCATATTCATGATTCTAGAAGATTACCATGGCTTAGTTTTGTATGTTTTTAAATCTTGGTAGGTTTTTGACTGGAGTGTCCTGGCCTTTATACCAGCAATGTTTACCTGAAATGCTGCATAAGATTGTCAATGCCAGAATCTAATGAGCCAGCAGCATCACTTAAATTACGTCTTGTTAAAGTCTTAGCTGTTTATTCATGTTGTACAGTACAAGAACCGAGATTATACAGTGCAATCAAGCAGTCCTATGCTTCCCTATTCTCAGCACAGCACACAGAACCTCTTTTATTAAGCAAGGCAATTCTGGGCTGTTTCACAATTAATACTCAACCCTTAACCACACTTTCGGCCTCATGAAACTTTTGATAACATTTGTTTTACATTTATATTTACAGATTGTATCATAAAACACAGAAGTTTCGAGAGCACAGGGAAGACGCAAAGTTAAGAAGGAAAATACGTGGCTAAGTTTTACACACTGGAGAGAAGGGACAAGTGCAATCCATCCAGTTGTTGTTAGGGTAGTTATTTGGAAACCAGGGGATCCACAATTAACAACGCTGTCCATTTATCACTAAATTGACACATCAGAGTGTTGGACTGTTGTTGCCCGTAGAACATGTATCTTGTCTGAACACCTTGGAACCCTCCGTCACTTCTTGAGAATGTGAGGCATGCTGGTTCCTGGGAAGTCTCACCAAGTCATCACCCTGGCACCCACAAGACCCCTGACCTCGGCCCTGTACAGCCACTCACAACCCATCACATCAAAGGAATAGACAGAGAGGGGAGTCGCTGCCTGGGTGGACAAGTTAGCTTTACACAGGAAGGGCTGTACAGGCACAGACACGCTTGCTTACAAACTCTCTTTTTCCTTCCTTTTACACAACACTTGTTTATTTCCTAGTCTGTAAAACCCAGAGCAAATAACATTTTTGAGAGAGTTAGCACAGGAGAAACTGATCATTTGGAAATTACTGTGGTGGAAAACATCTGCTCATAGATACAACATACAGATAGATACGCAAACACACTTACATTCAAGTTCCAAAATCCCTAGATCTCATTGACTGCTAAAAAAAAATACCTGGTAGTTAATATCCTGCGGTCTGAACTCTGTCTGTTTCTGGTGAATGTGTGTGCGTTTATTTTGACCGAATTCCAGTCAGCATGCTGTGTGTCAAAAAAGTTAGATTTGTGTAATGTGACAGCAGCAGCAGGACCACGTCGTGTTTATGAAGGGAAAACAAATCCTCTTTCAAGGCCTTTGAAGAGATCTGTCTTTGTCACCCTGTGGGTGGTTCATAATTACAGCCTCCAATTAGGCTGAATAGAAGGTCACCCTATTATAGATGTTCATATACCCTTTTGTTCTGTCTTGATACTGATTCTTAATATTGGCTAATGATGAGTAACACTCCAAGACTCCATTTACTGCTGACATTTTGCTAGCTTTATATCCATTACACCCTCTGCTAGCATGACACTCTTGTTGTTTGTTATTGTCACATGATAATTTAGCTGAAACCATTACTTTTTTTAATTTAATTGGTTGGGTTTTGGATGGCATACTTGTTTTACCCAATAACACATTTTGGCTGATTACATTTTTCTAGAGCTTTTTAAAAGGGGGGCTTTTACTCATGCCTCGACATAAGCAGATGAGATTTAAGTACATAATTTATATGCACCATTAATATAAAGTAAATGAAAATCTTATTTTGTTGAGCTGGATGTCTGAGTTTTTAGGACCTGCTTATATTAAGGACATCTTTAACTCTTTGCTACTCTTAGAATTACTGCAGCATCTCTGATCAGCATTTGAGACTTGAGAAATATATTTTATAACATTTATTGTGGGATTCTGTGTAAAAGCAGACTGACAGCTAAGGCCAATACAACAAATACATGCTTAAACAGAATTTAAAAAATGTAAAAAAAAAAATCTGTTTTTAGTTTGTATATGAGTTCTTGGGACCTATTTGTGTGGTGTGTAGGGCAAACCCTGGGGCTGCAGACCACACGATGGGAATAATTGCTTTAGGATTTAATAACTAAATTCAAAGCTGTGGACTAAAGGCCCTCAAATGTGCAGAGTGAATAATTCAGTTAAATGTTTTGTGAAATTTGAGTAAATTGCATTAAGCCTTAAAGTGAATTCATTTCCACTTCTTCTTTTACTCAACCCCCCCCCCCCCCCCCCCCCCCATAAAAAAAAAAACAGTGTCATTAATAAGCCTCTCTGCAGTAAAAAGTCCCCCTGTGCCCCAGTTTGTGCTTGCTCTCAAATAAAGAATTATGACCACTCTCTTGCACTCCAGCCGACAGACACGGCCTCTCACACATTCAAACAAATTCACACGTTTAGCTTTTCCCACACATGTGTCCACACACTCCATCTCACAGCCAGTGTGTGTAGAAAGCCAGATGAAATGCAGCGGTGTATTGACCCCCTGACACTGCAGAGCGTGGCCAGGATTTTATAACAGCACCAGAGGGAAGTGGTGACGGGCTGAGAAAATGTCTAAAATGAGGTCCTGTCAGCTTTTTTTCTCCAAACACCTTCCCTGTAGATTTATTTGCTTTCTCGAGCATCTTGTGTGCTGAGTGTATTTTGACTGTTAAAATGCACTTACAATAAATTTGACTTATCGTTGCTGTCACCTGCACAAAGTCTGTGCCTAGATATCCCAGTGGGTGAAAGTAGAACTGTGTGTCTGGGAGTGTGTTTGAGTATTTCTCTAAACATGTCGCTTGTTTGTTTTTCATGTCCAAATATGTGAAGAATTTCTTCTTCACGCAATAATGGCTCCAGCCTGTCATAATCTGATATCCTTTAATAGCCTTACTAAATGAACCGTTCTGTGATTTATTCTCTGTCATACCACAGACCATATTTTTCTCCATTTACTTGGCACAGCACTTAATGGTTTTTTTATTTTTTTTGCTGCTTTAATTTTATTTATTGCATAAAAAACATGACTATAAACCCTCCTCTATTGTCTCAGATTTACGAGAAGCAAGTGGGGGCCTATCTAAGATAAAATGTTACTTTGTTATTGTATTAAAAAACAACCCTCAAAGTCTCAGCTTGTGAAGCTGCCCTCCTGAAATAACCACCAGTTGTCTTTTATGTAACTGTAGGAAGACACAGAATGCTATGACCCGGGGGGGAAGGGAAGGGACATAAAATCGGCGGCTGGGGATGAACACAGCACGAGGACCATAGCCTTTGTACATGGGGCATGCAACATAACCGCTAGGCTATAGGCGTTCCCGAAGTCGAAATCTTCCCTCGCCTCCTGCTGAGCGTTTACTTAACCAACCTGTGTCTGCATTTCTTGCCTCCCCTTTTCGGCCTCCGGACAATTTTTGCAGATGAACACTAAGCCCCTCTCCTTCTTCACCTCTCTGTTCAACCCCAGAGGGAGCAAATCCTGGATCGGGTTGCTTCCTCTCTGGCGGTGGTCTCTGCGGGGGAGCTACACTGTGAAACTCCGGGAGAATTCCACGCCAACTCATCTGTTTGGTGTGTGAGAATACGAGGTTTATTATATGTCCATTGAACCATTTATCGTTGAAAACACTTGATCTGACTTTGCATGCTGTTCTAGGGGCTGAGAAAGGCTTCATATATTAGAAGAAGAGTGGTCGTTACTTAAGCCCCCCTGCCCTGCTGTGGATCTGGCTAGCTTAGCCTCAGCTCGCATACCACCAGTGGCTTTAGGAGACTCAAGGACGTGCATTCTTTTACTCTTTGGGTAATCCTTAAATCATACAAGCGTGACTTACTTTTCTTACTTTCTTTGACATGTCTTGACCTTCTTCATACAACTGTCTGAAGTACGCCTGGGGAGTTTTCCTTTTTCCAATGCTCAGGGGGGTGGCGGTGTGATTGATGGTGTTATTCTGTGATGCAACTTTGCTCAGGACTGCTCTGTCATTGTTTGATTTAGCCTTAAGGAAAAGGTGTATCCATTACCTCAGCATAGAGAGACGAGAACATTTGAAGTTTGAGCCAGGAAATTGTCCACTTGAACCTTCTACACACTAACCTGGGGAACAATCTCCTGACACTCAGAGTCTTTAGATGATGTTTCTGTTAGGCAGCTGACCTTATAATCATCTCTTCTGAATAACATTTTTCACTGACAGGCAAGGTTTCTCATAAGTGTGCACTTCAATGAAAAACCAAGTGTTTATTTTGATTTGTGTCCATTCAGAAGGACTCATGTTTGATGGCTTCCAATCGTTTCCCAACATGTAACTCTCCTGTTGAAATGTGATGCATTAGTGATCATTCCATAACTGGATCTAAGATGTGTTTCAGCCCCCTCAGTTGAGTGTTGTGGGCATTGAGTAACATCCTTTGTATTTTGAAAAGGGCTCATTGCTACAACACAAATTGATTTCAACATGAACAAATACATTTGATATTTCTCTGGGGTATGAGGAGGCCGGACAGGGTGAGAACAGAGTGGCCGGATGAATGCTGCTATTGTCTGCTTGGGCACACAAACTCTCCCTAACACACACATTCTACACACACACACTGTTTCCTATATACTGTCCTCCTTTGTGCTATCTTGAAGTCCCTTGTTTTGTGTGAATCAAAAAATGGTCTCCTTTAGATTATTACATCATGCTCACTTTTTTCTTATTTTTCCAGCCCATTTTTACACATTGGAAATGCTGAATGCGCCAACGGTCATGTGAGAGGGTGAACTCTGACCCCTGATCCCTGAGTGTCAAGCCCGTAAATGTTTCCTTCAAATATGTTGATTCTTGTAACAGTCGTTTGGGATGGGAAATCCCCACATCTCTGGAGCTTTTTGGGGAAACACAATGAAAGGCCGAAGTGGTTTGGTTTCAGGTTGTCTCCTCTGAGATAGTGGTGACTTCTGGAATAGTTATGCAAGTATTCTCAGTTGGATTATGCTTGGCAACGCTGCACTTAAGCAACTTAAATGGTTGTCATTTCAACATCTGCATCACCTTGAGTAAAGCACGTTGTTAAAAAAAAACTGCAGACAATCTCAAGAAAAGGAAAACAATGTTAACTTATGTAAAAGTAATTGAATTTGAAGCTACTGTAACAAACTGTTAAATTGGCCATTTTGGTGACCCCTGTGGACAGAGTCTGTACCTCTTGTCTTTTTTTACTGATCTTGTCCTGTACATGTGCAAGAGGTATTCTGTATTGTAATCTCCCACCTGTTGTCTTTTAACAATCAATCATACCACTCACTGCACATGTTTCTTCTTGTTGCTGATGGTATTGTTTGCTTGTGTAGGTCATAGGCTGCATTCATACCTAAGCGGTTTGGTTTGAAACAAACTCTGGTGTCCTTTGTCGGATAGTTTGTTTGGTTTGTGGTGGTGTGAATACTCCAATGAACTCTGGTGAGGACCAAAGAACCAAACTCTGGGTTCTCGGTTCGCTTCCAAGTTCACCATGAGTTTGGTTCCCCGTAGGTGAGAACGCATCACAGAACAAACAAGGGAAGTGAACCAAAATGCAGTGCATTGTGGGTTGAATTTAGCCGTCTGTAAACGATGACAAATAGGTTGCAAAACATGGCTAACGTTAGCATTGCTAACAACAACAGACTTGTGAGATCTGTGGACGTTTTTGGATTGTATAAGTTCAAGCGAAATTCATTGTTCTGGTCAAAAAAACAAAAACAGATGACAAATTTACAGGACGTCGCTCCTTTGCACAGGTTTACAGGTTACCATCACCTTCTTTGTGAAACTTAAGCAAATAGATTGATACCACAAGCAGCCGGTGAGCGTAGCTTAGCATAAATGCTGGACTCCGGAAGTGGGTGAAACTGCTGGTAGCCTGGGAGGTAAAAACATTCACCTATCAGCAACGCATTAAAAAGTATATTTTCAAAAAGGTTGAATCGTTGCAACACAACAGAGGTTTCTGAAAGAAAAAAACATGCTTGTATCTCTGGTATCCCATTTGTGGAGTCGGGTTCGAGACTGTACGTATACACCTTTCACAAATAACTTCCTCAACCATATGTAGAACTACAGAAAAAAACACTTCAGATGTCTTGGACTAGAAAAAGGGTGTTTTTTCTACCTTGAAAAAGATCTTTTATGTGAATGGAAAGAGGTGAAGTGTAGAATCAGAAGATTGTAGCGACAAAAATAAGACTGTTGGCTAACCAGGTCTATTTTTAGACTTCTGAGAGAGAGTGTGTGTGTTAATGTATTTTTGGGAAGGAAAGAACGTCAGAGAGAGGTCGGGAGGAGGGGAGGAAGACATTATAGGTGTTTTTCCACCCAGTGTGCGCTACTTAAAACATACACACCTTCTGTTTCTCAAGCTTTCCAGACAAAGCTGGCCTTGTGTGAGCCTGAAAGTGCCCAGGAAGCCAGATCAGACATGGGAAAGTGTGTGATGGTTGACTAAGGATACAGTAGCTGCTTTGGTGTCGGATGGCCTCACACGTTAGCTTGAAGAAAAAGATTGTGTATTCTCTTAGTCTTAACTCCCACAAAGCTTAACTGGGATGTAACTGGAGATGGAGATGATGATGGAAGCAGCTGTTTCCTTCTGAAGTCAAATTAAGTCAGCCACAGGGCAGACAACACAGATGTACAAAAACCAGATTAGCTCAAAATGCAGATGGGCTGTGTTTTTTTTTTTAGCTAATAGATTGTGAATTAGTTCCACATTCAGGGTTCCTTGTGAGTTTAGGTCACTGTGGTCAAGTGTATTCGCTCATTTTCTCCCCTAATGTAAACCAGACGCTACAGAGCACAAATGTGCAGTTAAGTTTTCTACTCTGTAGAGTAGCAGTATTATGATTCTTCCTTTGTTTCCTTTTCAACGTAAGTCTCTGGCCTAAAAATATAAAAAATAAAATCAAACATTGTGTCAATTCCATTGTGTCACTGTCTTTGTACAAAAAGTTACTTTGAAAACCCATGCTGTTAAAAACATTCATATTATTGACCACCTAAGACATTTGGACATGGTACAACAACTTCTCTTGCTTCTTTCCATTTGTTGATTCACAATTGTACGCTTTTTAAAGTGTGGAGAATTTTGAACATGGATATTTTGGTTGTTTTACAATTTCCCTAGAGCACATTTTTCTTGTGTGTTTGGTACTTTTGTGGGATACAAATTCACAAAATGTAACTTTGCTTGCCAGGAAGTTTAGGAAGCATGACAGATTAGACCAATGGAGGAAGGAGTGAAGGCTATCATGTCTGCTGTATCTTGAGGTCGTAATGAATTGTGTATGTAGCAGCGACAGTGTTGAGGTTTTTTCATGCATTCCTTTGACATGACCTTATATGAGAAACACGCTCCGGCCCAGGGTGGAGCCAGGACAAGCAGAAAGAGGCCACTGTGCTGATCTGTCAGCAGGAATGGACAGATGAGAAAAAGAGGGGGCGATGTGATGGCGAGAGAGAGAGGAATAGAGGGAGGAATGACATGAAGGTGGAAAGAGTTTAACCTTGACATTACTGTCGAGGAAAAGCTCTGCTCACGCACTATTTTATTTCCACAGCATGTGCTTAACGTGTTAGCCCTGTAGCATGTAATGTACACCTTGGCTGGCTGGCCGGTTTCCTGGCTAGCACGTCAGAAAACTGACTCACAGTCCAGATCTTGTGTTTAAGTGTTTGATTAGGCAGGAGAGCAAAAACAAACCACGTCAGATTCATTTAGCTGAGATCATCAAGCGACTAGTTCACACCTACAGTGTACAGTACGGACTTTATATTGCCTGTGTGTACAGTAAGCAGCTTGTTGTCCATCAAAGCTGCAGAGTTAATGAATAGAAAGACCTTTGGGTGCATGATTGAAAGGTTAATTTGTAGAGGCTGTAATGTTTTCCTGTCCAATTAGCTTCTCACATACATCATGAGCACTCGTTGCCTCTGTTTATGAGTGTGTGTTTTGACGTGTGCAAGTATGTGTGTCCAATTCTATGTTTCCTCCTCATCTTGTCAAATCAATACTGAATCTATCTGAATGGTGGGTCCACTATAATCCAACTATAGTTCTTCTTTTAGTATAAATTCTCGAAAACCATAAGTAGCTTCCCAGACTTCTGAGAATTCCTGTAGTTCCTTGAATGGTCAATGAATGTGCTCAATGTGCTTCTTTTGAAGAATCCACAGTGGACGGGGGTGAGCGCTTGCCTCCTAAAAAAAAGTAATAGTCTTCTGACTTCTCAAAGCGCTTTCTACATCGCAGGTCACACCTATCCGTTTACAACACATTCACACACTGATGGCACAGGTTGCTATGTAAAGTGTCCATCATTATTAACTAATCCCATTCATACACATTCACACGCCGCTAACGCAGCAGTGGGAACAATTGTGGGTTTAAGTGTCTTGCCCAAGGACACTTTGACATGTGACTGCAGGAGCTGAGATCAAACCCTGACCTTCCGGCGGAAAGAGACGACCGACTCGACCACTGAGCCACAGTCGTACAATCAGCCATTTGGACAAACGTTCCTGTTCTGTTTCCCATGCCAGGCCTTGGTACCAATACTGTCCCTCTGCTTAGCTGCTGCAGATACCTGACACAAGCTCTGTCTATTAGGCAAAGTAATGCATGTTTATTTCTAAGGCACATTTCAGCAACAGGGCGATTCAAAGTGCTTCAACATAAGACATCTAAAGCATCGTGACAAAGCCGGGGAAAAAAGAAACATGAAAAGATTACATTTAAAAATCACTAACACAGCCATTAACATCAAGTGTGTTGTTGATTTTCCTTTTTTCAACTGATCAAATAATTGTTGCAGATCTAATGATTACAAGACTGGGCATACATTCTAAAGCAACACTTACCTTACTCTGAGAAAGACATGCAAATTTCAATAGTCTGTTACAAGAAAAAGTTAAAAACAATACATTTTTGACCAGATAGACACCGCTTTTTGTAGCTGACACAGCTAAACAGTGTGCAGCAATGTGCTTTGAAAAACTCATTTAAGTTATGATAAAGCTCACCTCATGTTGTGTCTAAGCTGCTGAAATGTTTGTCTCTGTAATGTCCTCCTTTAACACAAACGCTGCTCTATTTTAGCTGTAGATCCTGGAACGGAACACTATGTGGTTTAATTGATTGTTTTTTGTGGTTGAATACTTTGGGACAAATATGGCTCAGATCCTCAACATCATGATACCAATATTGGTTTAGTGGTAGAAAACGTGCTGTTGGTCTGGTCAGAAAGAAAGACCACTGTGTATAAACAGGAGTAAATATTCCTCCTGTTAAAACTCCCCAAAGATGATACACACAAACAGACAGATAGCTGGGATGTTTAAGAGCTCCTGGAAGTGAAAAATTGTTCTTTCTACTTAATGTCAACAGGTGGACGTGGCCTTTTTGGGACCCGAAATTCATCCGGTTGTTTATTTGTCATAGTATGTAAACACACCGTCCTAAAACATCTCACGCAGGAATGAGAGAAGTTTTCTGCCACGCATTACTAAACATCTGTATCTAATCCACGTCTCCAAAGCAGACACCACTTTCACTCCTTCACTGGCCTTAACACTGTTATTTTACAAGGACGCTGTTATCACACTCGCAGATGTTTCAGCTGGATTGAGTCCTATGCAAATTGGTATGAGGACTAACCGTAGCCAGGAATAATCAAATGCACCTTTACAAGAATGGTCAGTCACATTTAAGAGGGCTATATACAGTATAGGTATTAACCTGCAGCTGTTCGATATTTTTGGAATCATGGAGACTTAGCTAGAATTGAGGCAGAAAATGGTTTTAATGGTGTGGTCCTTTTAGGCTAATCCATTTTAAGGATTATTAGGGGGAAAAAAACTATAAACAGTCTTTCTACATTATTGGAATGTGTGATTTTATATATATATTTTTTACAGGTTATTGCATTTCATTATTGGATGCATTAGCATTTCCTCACAGCAAAAAGATGACCCCTATGTTTCATTCTCTCAGTTTGCATGTTGGCTTGTCTGTTCCAGAAAGTTTGAGAAATGGTGGATCCAGACATCACTCAGAAAGTTTTTAGGAGAAGGAAGGTCTAAACATAAAACAAGTTTGTTTATGTTTAGACCCTACCAGGAGGTCTGAAGGACACTCTGTGTAACCTTGAAATCCTCTCTACATTTGGACTCCTCCTGATTTATTGCAACAGTTCTTGTGTCCAGTGTTAACCTGAACACTAACCTCTGTCTTCCTCACTGGAGTTTCTTCACCTCATGGGAACTGTAAAAACTCTTTCAAACAGATCCTCTCTGAAGTATTCAGGACTGCGGTTGCCAGGCTTGACCACTTGCTGTCAGTTCCTCTCTCCTTTTATGGGTGGTAGTTCTGCCCCCGACAAGCCATCTGTGTATCTGTTTCCAGGGCTGTTTGTACCTTTGCCATACAGCCTTTTTCACAACACCATTTCTGCGTCCGTGGCGCCAGCCCAAGCCTGTTTACATACCTGGGAATCAAGCAGGAGGCCCAGCGGCATGCAAATGTACGTTTGCCTTGGCACAGATCAGTGCCCACATCAAGAGCTGGTCTCTGAGAGCAGCAGGGCGGTCCAACAGCTTGAACACTGGTCGCTCTTTAATGAGAAGGGCAGACTGAGGGCTCACACTGAGTGATAATTATTCACCTCTACAGGTGCTGCTTTGAATTCCATGTCAGAGGAAAAAATGTACTCATAGGGTACAAGATGCAGTCCTCTGAATTGATTCAAAGATTTGATTTGAATGGCGGGCTTTTAAGCGTTGGTGTGAGTTTAAATCCTGAGTAGATTTATGTGGAGTAAATTAAATATTTCTGATGTGTAGTGCTAGCTCCGTAACATTTTCCTGCTTCCATTTTTTGAAGCAAAGCAGTAACAAGTAGAACGCAATTAGAGATACTTAGAACAGCAGCATTAGATTCAAAGTGTGCTTTAATTTGTTACTTACTTTGTTGAGCAAGATGAATTAAAGGGGAAATCTGGGAAGCAACAGCAAAACCACGTGGTTGTCCAGTGTTGCATTGTCACTTTAAACCTGTGATGGATTTGGCCCTCTCATCCTGAGGGGCTGATAAGGCTCTTCAGTTTGCACAGCTTTGATGTATGACCATGTGTTTTCAACTCAGAATCTCCAAGCTTGTCTTTTTTTTTTTTGACAGTTTTTAAACTTTACTCCGACTCCCAGAAATCAGTCTCCTTAAGTGGGGAATGTTTTGTACATATGAGCCATGCAATGAAACATACACCAGTTGATCTTTTTTTTCATCTGACCTACTGTTCCAGATAACTCCTACAGAGGTTTATTATTTCTTAGCTTAGACATAGTAGATCCATCATAAGCAATATTTTGAATACCTTCCTTTACTATTTTGCCTTTATCTCTTAGAAAAGTTAGCCTGGACTGTATAACCCCTATGATTAAAAAAAAAAAAAAAAAAAAGAGGAAAGAAATACAGTGAAGCTCCCATGTTTAAGGTTTCTCTTGCTTTGACATGTCTAGTGTTGGACAGTAGATCTGGCAGTGTCAGACCACAGCTGTGTTTGTGCTGGGATGGTGTCCTGGAGAAAAACCCTGTAGCATGAGCCCAGTTATCTCCTGAGGGCCAGAGGGGGGTGGACGTGAGTTCAGTTCTGTGGATGCAGACCGATGCAGACTAGCCCCCCCCCCCCATCCACCCTTACATTCCCCACTCCTGTTCCCCATCTCTGCTGTGAGCGATGATGTTTTGTCTCCCTGACTCTCAATAAAACATACCACCAGATGATTATCAAAGCCAGAGATCCAAATCGTCCATAGGAGAATATTCTTCCTGAATTATCTCAGGGCGATTTCTCCAGGCATGCAGCAGCAGACGCATGACAGAGCTGGATTGTGTGTAGGTTGCACCATAAGATAGAGAAAAAATTCAAACCACAGAAACACTGATTTCATCACTGTTTAAAGCCTTCCAAGCTTTCTGCTTAAGTGCTCAAGTGTTGCAATACGTTTGTGGGTGTCATTAACTTTTCTTGATGCATTGGTATATGTACAGTAAATCATTCTTTCACAATTTCACAATTTGTTTGTGATGAAGTCAGGGGCGTGTCCAGAATTTTTTTTTTTTTTTTTAACTGTGGTGGCTCGCCTGGGGCACTGACTTATTCAGGGGTGGCATAATGTTTGTGTGTGCACACACAGGCAAATGAATTCAATTGTTGTGACCCTTGTATGCCCACTAATGATACTTGTAAGTAACAGCAATTTTGCAGCGTAAAAAATCTTCTTAGCTTGATTCTTTAGAAAAAGAACATTCAAACATTCAACATTCAAAAACATAAATGTGTGCACAAAGTCAAAATTTTTAGTAGTTAGAAAATTGCATGCAAACTAGTAAACATTGCCGAACTTGCAAAAATACATTTATTGGCAATTAGGTCAATCGCAAATTAGACAGTGTGAATGATTATTTGTTTTGACATTTTTATGAAAAGAGTAAACTATTTACAACTGATAGTACTACCATTGTCCTGTTTAAAACAGCCAGAATAGGTGATTTGTGCTTAAGTTTTTGCAGGTTTTAAGAAAAATTCAAGAAACACATTTCTTCCTAGATGCATGTCTAGGAAGAAATGTGTTTTATCATCTATTTCTTCAGTGAAAGACATTCTTCTTATTAGATGTTTGAGTCCTTCTTCAGTTGTGACACAAGGGACCTTATATATGTCCTTTCATGTGCCACTAACAAACCCTGGCTCTGTATGGCTGTATGGTTGATCAGTCAAGCTGTGAGTCTCTTGTGTTCCAGCCAGCTTATCAGACTGGGAATGCACTCGATGCCATCACTCTCTGCTTGGCCGTTTCAGGGGAATCCAAGCACGTCCTGCTGCCCTTTTCTCTCCTGCCTGTTCTGCTGCAACATAAAAGAGACACAATTTAGTCTGACACGGGAGTCATTCATCAGAAAGACGTGGGTTTTATTGAGAGGAAAATATGTTCTGCTTCTTCTATCAGAGCAGTTCAGTACGTGTTTTATGATGCATTGTGCAGACTTTGTTGAAACTGTTCCACCTCCCCCGTAGAAAACAAAGAGCTGTGTTTTTGTATCTACGTGGGTTCATGCAGACAAGGTCATTGGAATCTTAAATCAGGATCCCACATCTTTGGATAAAAGTTGGAATTTCCCAAGTTTGATCTCGCTTTGAAGGTTTGTTGTATTAACTAAAAAAAAATACAAATGTTTTTGTTGCAACAAATGTCTTCCTGGAAAAGATGAACCAATAAATTAAGTCTGCCTTGACTGTCAGGAGAGAACATGTGAGACAAATGATCTGCTTTAAGATTTCACCTGTAAGGATCATGAAGGATTTAAACAAATGCAACACAGTGATACCATGTCAGAGTTAGTGTTTCTGTAAGAGACATCTAATCATTCACGGAGAGTGAACTCTGTCTCTACATGGTCCTCTTTCACCCCTCTGTAACTGTCTTTTTTATTTGTTAAAAAGCATGTTATCCTCCTCCTACCCGTGTAGCCCCTCATCTCTCTATAAAACACTATAAACACCTTTTTAAAATGTTTTAAGATTAGATTCCTGCTTAGGTTCATGGAATAAACTTGTTTGGGGTTATTGTGTAAGATAATTGTGTATCTTTGAGAATCTGAATGTTACCCAAGTTGAGGCTTGAGCATAATTAGGATCTTATCTGATGAGGACCAAACAAGTTCTGATGGTTGACTTCTTGCAATATGATGAATGTTTAAAGTGATAAAAGCGTATCTAAGTGCTACAAGTCTGTCTGAATAGACCTCTGTGTTTCAAATGTCATTCTCTTGACTACTTTCAACCTGAGCTTCTTAAAGTAGAAGCTGAAGTGATAGACATTAGGGCTCTATTGTACATTTTGTGTTTTTTATTTTTTTATATTTTATATCTTACATTTTTAAATTCTATTTTATATATTGTAATAGCTTCTTATACTGTATTATTTAAGTTGTTGCGAGTTCTGCTTTATTTCCACTTTATTTCCTTGTTAATTGTTTAGCACAAATACACCAAGTCAAATTCCTTGTATGTGTAAATGTACTTGGCAATAAACCCCGATTCTGATTCTGATTAATAGGAACGGTTACCGTAAACCTCAAAATAAGGTCATTCAATATGATGTTTTCTTAGATTTTAAAATGACCTCTGAGACTCAACATTGATTGACAAACATAGAAATCCTGACAGGTGGAAATTCTATCTAGAGAAGGAATTGTAAGTTAATTAAGTGATTAGACAATCAACTAAAAATGATTCCTCAACTATTTAGCCACCTGATATATCGATTTAGTCATTTTCTGAGAATTATTTAAAAATTATAGGTTTAAATTTTAAAATAAGAAGTGTCTGCTTTTTTCTTTCACTTCACTGTAAAATAAATATCTGAACTGATCAATTTCCAGACTTGGTCCGCTCTGGGACTTGAACCAGCGACCTTCAGGTGCACAACCCAAGTCTCTGCAGACTTAGCTACTGCCCTCCTTTTTGATTATGCTTACCTTTTTAGGAGCCTTTTATATTCTTAAGTTAATCAAATTGTCATCCTATGAATCTTGAAATACCTGTGTAGATATATAGAACTACTGCATCAACTGCATTGCTTCCTAATTTTCTTTTTGTATGTTTGTTATTAAGGGGAAGAAAACTCCAAATAATAATCACATTATTGGCATGAATGTCCCGCAGCTCACATCAGTTTTGGCCCAAAAACCAACTTTAAACACACTCCCAAGTGTACACCATATAAAATACACTTTCTTTTTCTGTTTGGCTCGCTTTATCAGTGAACAGCTGCCAGCTCTGATACAATACAGCTGCTGTTTTTCAGCCTCTCTATCTCTCAGCCACTCACTGGACACGGTCTGCACTGTTTCAGTATCACTCACAAACACATGAATTCTAACTAACTTGTCTCCGTGTTTCTCTGCTTCTTCTCTGATGTGTTTAGGTTTTATGAATTTCTCAAGAGGAGGATGACATTGCGTTGCTTATTATTCCATTCAATTACTCCCTACATCCATAATGTTGATGTGCTTTGAGTGCAGAGACCTTATCCATCATGTTAGCTGTATTGTGACAGCTCTCTTTAATGACAGGATGTGGAGGGGAACTGTAAATCTGCTCAGTTCTTCTCTGGATTAATGATTTCAAACTCTGAAATATTACTTATTTTAAGTGGATGCTAAACTACTTTCCATGGATCATATTTTAAGAAGCCTCAGATGACTCCTCTTTGGGCGACGAGTAGTCTTTTGTTCATGTGGAAGGGTCTGATTTTCCTCACTGTCTAAAAGCAGTTTAGGGGGGTTAGACTGTTTCTGTTCAACTTTCAAAATCTAGATTCACATATTTTAATATTTCAACAAAAAACACACATTCTTATGTCTTGTGCTTGCGCAAATAAGCATAAACCTTCTTAATGCTTTTACATTTGTACTTATTCAAAATGTTACGATGGACTTTAACAAACTACATCGAGTACACCGTTTTAAAACAGTGATCCAGAATTCTCAGCCACAGTCTGTTCTGTTATCATTGTAATGACGTGTCCTCTCTCTCTCTCTCTGTCTCTTCCTCTCTCTAGTTAAAGCAGCCTGACAAAGCAGCAGCGGCAGCTCACACGTATTTCCAGGCCAACCCTGAACATGTGGAGATGGGTCAGAACCTGGAGCAGTATAAAGACCTGCAGGGCGTTCAGGAGGAACACTTTGTGGACCGAGAGGCTCGGCCGCACCAGGTACAAACAAGAATCAATATGTCTGATTTAGAGACATGTTCTACTTCCATTCTTCTCTGAGGAGAAAAGTAAAGCTTGTCTTGCTGTATAACGGCTCTTTGTGTTAATGGCCCCTGCAGTTCAATGAAGGGAAACTCATTTAGGCCTCTTTAGAGCCGGTTGCCGTGAAACCCTGAATGCCAAAGTGCTTTGAATTCTCAGTGTGCAGATACATTTACAGTTTGTCACCCTTTGTCACGCCCTCTCACCCATTCATCCCTCTTTGCCCATCCATTCTTTCTTTATCGGCAAGTCAAGCTCATACAAGTTGCTACAGAACCTCCAGGAGACAAAAGATAAATCTTTCAAACCGTCTGTAACCAACTGTACCTCGGCTAAGCTTTAAAGCAGGACTGACTTCAGTTTACTCATAACTGCACCCTGTTGTTATAGATACATTTATTTGCATTAAAAATCTATATTTTTTTTCACATATTTTTAGTTGTGTACTGTATGTTTTTATGGAGTTTCTTCTTTTGGCATTTTGTTTGTGGGAGCAGCTTGTTTACTTCCCAGCAAGAAAATGTTATGTTATAGTACAATACATTATTATATATTTCATCTTATATAATTTATATTCATGAAAAAAATACAGTCATACTGGCAGCCCCCCCCTTTCCTCTCCTCTATGTTGACTGCAAACAAATGATCATTACTGCAGCAGGAAACAGGATGTGCACCACAGGACTTATTGAAGCTTTTATGAGCCAGCTATTGAATTACTATAAGCTGTAAAAAGTGAGCAACAATATTGGCTTTAATGAAAATCTCAGGGATAAATCATCAATATATAAATATTTTGAAGAGCTTTGCAGACACCAAAGGTCAGAAATATTGATCCTGTCCTCTCGCTCTCCTCCCGGTCAGCACTCCTTCACAGCAGCGGTGAGGCTGTATGATAGAGGCGACTATGACGGAGCCATTGCCCTCTTTGAGGAGGCTTTAAAGGAGTATTATAAAGCGGACATGGAGTGTCGGGCCCTGTGTCAGTGGCCGCAGAAGTTTGAGGGCCACGACCACCTCCGCTACAGATACAGCCTTCATGAACTCATATCAGGTAAGTGCTTTAGTCATTTTTAAACATTTACTCATCAAGTCTTTATTAGAAACAGGACTTTTTTGTTTGAACTTATTTGAGATGTTATATGTGTAATATACAGTACATTTCTGGAGCATCATGATGGCTTAGTGTTTATAGTGCAGACCATATATCATAATGGTAACATCAGGTTAAATTCTTGCATGCTTTTCCTATTCTCCTAATCTTCTCTTCTTGTCATGGCCCTACTGCCCACCTTTGCAAAAAGGTCTAAAATGCAAGAAAAAAACAGGGACCGTTATTAACTCTCAAACTCCGAATTTTGTAAACAATACAGTATTTGTTTTTCTCAGCCGCCAAACTTTTCCTGGAGCACCTCGTGTTGAAATACAGAGTTTTTTTGTGTGCCAAGTGTTTTGGCTTGAATTTGTTATTGATGAAAAGGTGTATATAAACGTCTAACTGTAAACACTTCAGAGAGGATTGATTGGTAGACAATGGAGCTGGGAACACACAGTGTAATTCTTTAGTCAAAGACAATTGTTTCCAGAAAAACAAGCCAGGGACAGATTTTGTACGTTTTTTTCCCCCACAATCCTGCATTAGTTTTTTTTTTATCGGTGCATGGTTTGCTACAGCATTGACCTCCTTGATAGTCAAATTAGCTGACAAATTGTCAACAACTTTTAATTTATTACATAATCAAAACACAGGAAACAGTCTGATCCACATGTTCTGCTCTGAAACAACAAGGCTGTCTAGATAAATCAAACTTGAGTAAAAAAAATACATTTAAGCCACACTTATTAAAAAATTGGACGAATAGGGAAAACAGCCATAATTCTATTTCCACATGAGTCATCATTTTAACCCATCACAGACCCTTTATGGTCACATGACTTATGATACCTTTCAGATAGCGGTGTAAAAGACTCATGCAGAACGTCCTGATGGCCAGCCGCCCCTACTCCTAACTGCACCACTATTTTGACTCCAAAGCTCACATCTGTCGGAGTCTGAGTTCTCTTTATTGTGTCTCTAAAAAGAACGAGGCATTTTTTTGATGTGGAGGGATTTATTTATTCAGCACAAAATTCTTCATCATTATGCAGTTATAAAGTTACACATTTACATCAAACATAGTCCGTGGTGCCTTTTTGAGACGAATCAGTCTTTTCTCTCTTGAAGTGGAAGCAGGTTTCATGCAGTAGCTCCAGCTTGATTTCTGACAAGTGTGTGTTGTCTCAAATATATACAGCCTAGCTGAATAAACACAGAAGAGACTGCTAAAGGGTTTTGTCTAGGCTTTGTTTATCTTACAATCAGGGGATTATTTTACATAGCACCACAAAAGCAGAGTCTTTGATTATGATGTTTATTTGTGTTAAGATGTAGGAAATCAAATCTGTAATGTGAGTTTAATAAAAGAGGAATGATCTTAAAGAATTACTTCCAGGATTCAGATTCTGGCCCAAAACATTTACATCTCTATTCCTCGGAGACCTTTTAAAAGTCTTAACAGACCAAAACTCTGCTGCACACACACACACACACACACACACACACACACACACACACACACACACACACACACACACACACACACACACACACACACACACACACACACACACACACACACACACACACACACACAAGCATGCGCTCATCCTTTCTGCTGCATCAACTTGAGGAAATGCTACGTAGTACCCCTGAAAGTAAAAAAAAACAAAAAACATTAAGATTCATCACCACCTGAGGAACAACAGCAACATTAAAAAAAACATTTATTTGACCTACTTAATAACAACTGGGACAAACAGACTGTTGGACATATGATTTGAGTTGACAAGTCAAGCTCACTCCTGATGAATGTTAAAAAGAAAGTGGACAACAGGAGACAAGAAAAACTGATATATTACCACTGATGCACCTCAAGAGCAATATTCAGCATCTGTTTTATACATAGCTCCCATCATCAGGCCACAGTTTAAAAGCTCTCATCTTCAGAGGGAATCTTTATAGTGCACAATAGATTTTTTTCGTTTATTTATTACTTTATTTTCTTTTATTTGAAGACTTGTTGTTTGTTGGCAGTCAAAGGAAATTCGTCTCATAATTTCAACCCCTTGAGCTGAAGATCAGCTATTGTTTATTCCCAATTAACAGCCTCTAATGTTTACAAGTCATTCATTATTTCAGCTTATTTTCAAGCTTTAATCAGAGTTGTGTTCTAAAGCTGAGCTGATTAAATAGTGATGATCTCAGCAGAGTTTAAAGCTGTGAGCCTGATATCAAACTGTACAAAGTGACCATTATTGAACTGATGCTTTACACACGGTCTTATAACTGAGTCGATAGTTATAACACTTTAGACCTATAACAATCTGCAACTGTATAAACACTCAGCAACACCAACTGGCTGATGTTTCTTTTTTTATAATAATCAAAATCAGAATTTTTTTTTTTTTTTTAGAACAGTATTCATTATGAAGACATTTGATTACAAAATACAGATCATGTTTGGACATATTCCTGCAAGGGAAAGTGTGACCTTCAAAATACTGTATATCCAAACTTTTTACATTTAGGCATGACACCATTTAAAAAAATAAAAAAAAGATACATCTTTCCTGTTTTTTCTTTCTTTCCTTGTTATTAAAATGAACAAATTTGGTGAGTCTTTCATGTTCAAAGTTGCAGATGTATACAATATTAAAATGTTTTGCCTTTTGCAGCTCCTGCTTTGCTGCAGGTGGATTTTTTAAATGAATGTATTCATTTTCTAATCTCCTGGATATTAGACCATATTCTTGCTTCAAAAAGATAAATAACATGTACATTAGATTGCAGATCTTTAATGCTGTGTAAATAAGTATTTATTCCAGGATCCTCACAATGTCTTCATCTCCATCATGTTAACTATTTAAACACTGATATCAAAGCTCAAATCAACATTTAGCACCTGCCAACAAGGAGCCAAATGTAAAGTTTCACAAATTGCATTGCATCCTACCTAAAGGATATGTTGATCTAAAAACTAATCCGATCTTTTTTTTTTTTTTTTTTGCAGATCACTTCACTCAGGTGCTGCACTGTGAACACGAGTGTGTTCGAGACCTGGCCACCCGGCCGGGCCGCCTCTCACCCATGGAGAACTACCTGCCTCTGCACTACGACTACCTGCAGTTCGCCTACTACCAGGGTCAGTTTACAAAGTCTTTTTTTTTTTATGGGACAAAAACAGAAACTGAATGCATATTCAAACTTTTTGATGGCCATTCTGTCTACCTGTTGTAATTAAGAGCTAAGAGGACAGACACACCCCAAGGTCAAACACAACACACACACACACACACACACACACATTGCAGAACTCACAGTGACCACAAAGAGTAGCAGACAGGTTGAGTCAAGGATCAAAACATTGACCGCGCCCTGTATAAATGTCAATGTCGAGTTTGAGCAACATTTATACGGGTGTATCCAGTCAGCTGCTCCTACAGTAGGTGGGTTTGTTTTCTTTCATGTGTTTTTATGTGTGTCTCAGTGATTGATTGATGAATGAATATCCTTCAGTCCTCTGTTGTTAATAAACACCATGACAAGCTTTTGTAGACAAGTGTGTTAGCATGGAAACAAAGTGTATCATTAAAGACAGTGGGCTGAGTGGATTTGAGATCACCAGATTATACTTAATGACCCATAAACATGTGGCTCTAATAAAACAGTGGATAATTTGGGTCTCTGCAAACACACTGAGTGAATACTTTGAACAGCCGCCGGTGGGTGTGTGTGTCTGTGTGTGTCTGTGCAATTCTGTGGAAGCCTGGAAAGCTTCTTTTACCTTAGGGTTTGTTTTTTTTGTCACAGTGAGTCAGTTATGCTGTTTGTATTGTTAAGGTGTAAATTGCACTGTGTATCCATGCTCATAAAATCAACATGTTTATGTTTATTAAGTTACATTTTTTTCACTTTTGGGTGTTGTTTAACCACATGTGATAAGCAACTGTAATTTTTCCCTATGATTTTAAAGGCGTCTGTTGTTACCACATACAGTTTTTTGGAGGCTTTTCTGAAAGCAAATGTCCCCGAACATGCATGAGCCTGCCGGTTAAGAACACTTGCAATTTATCAACACTGATTACCTATTGATGTTCTTATGAAAGACGTCCACATGCTTGAGAAACACAGACTTTTTTGTTCTTATGCGCACTCTAAATGTATTCGTAAGACAGAATTTTGATCATTTTCAACACACTGTTGATAAACGAGGGACCAGGACTGCTTTACTTAAAGAAGAAGATTTATTTTCCGAGTATAATTGATATAGAAAGCAACACAATGTGCTTCACATAGGCAAATGCATGCATAAATATAAAAAATAAATATGAACATAAAGACAACACACACAACCTGTTAGGTGTATACACAAGCAGTTAAAGTGGACAGTGGTTCTTTTAAAAACACAGAAGCCCAACCTTATTGAGAAAAATGAAATGATCAATGACCCTTGACAGGTTGATTAACTTAAAAATAAATGTTTAAGTCTCTATTTAAGTTAAGTGATAGGGCATTTCTGATAATGCTTAGTAGGGCATCTATTGATATTTGCGAGGGACAACAAGGAGAGCACTAGCTTGTGGGCTTGTATGGTATGAGCAATTATTTTATATAATTGGTGTGAGGGCTAACGTTAAAACGAACCGTTAAAAATATTTTTTTTATATCAATTTTGGAATTTGTTTTCATGGTCCTGGTTAAAATACGTGCAGCAGAATTCTGTATAACCTGCAGTTGTTTCATGGAGTTTTGAGGGAGTCCAGAAAAGGGACTATCACAATATATCTTATATAATATGTCTTATCTGCTTGAAATAAGAGTATGACATAGTTTTTCTTCAAAATAGCTTTTTTCAACCACAACAATTTGAAAATAATCAAGAACTAAATGTTTAACATTATAACACTGCATGTACATATAAACCCCCACATTAGCTGTAAAGAAAGATGCTAATATTGATTGAGTCTGGATTTGGTCAACATTTTAACAGAGCCATGTTTTAGTTGGAAGTTAAAAAATCAATATACTGAGAAACTTTGATGTCACACCAAGGTTGGTCCAATAACAGCATCATACTGTATGTCAGACAGAGCCAGAGTAAAAAGTCTAATCTTGAATTTTAGATTATACTACCAAGCCTCCTACAGAACAATTCCTCTACACTTAATGCCGCAGTTATGCATATCATCGACTCCTCTCTGTCAACGAATTTGTTCTCCACTGCATTCAAGCAACTCTGATCACCCAACTGTTCAAAAACCCACACTCAACCCAGCCCAGGTTGAAAACTACAGACTTCACTTCTGCCCTTCTGTCAAAAATACTTAAGTGCACAGTCTTTAATTAAGTCTCTGAGTTCCTGTCCAGAAAAGATCTGTTTGACCCAAATCAGTCAGGCTTCAAGCGGGGCCACTCTACTGAGACTGCACTCCTGTCAGTCGGTTCTCAGTTCTATTGCTGCTAGACCTGCTTCTGCCTTTTACACAGTCAACCATAAACTCCTCCTTTCTACGCTCTCTGAACTTGGCATCTCAGGATCTGCCCTCTGTTGGTTCGTGTCCTAACTCTCAGAGAGATCTTTTAGAGTGTCTTGGAAGGGAGAAGTGTTCAAAGTGCAGAATTTATCCACTGGGGTACCTCAAGGGTCAGTGCTTGCTCCCCTTCTCTTCTCCATATACACCACCTCACTTGGTGCAATAATTCGCTCTCATTGCTTCTCATACCACTGCTTTGCTGACGATACCCATCCCAGATTCCTGTCATTCTTGACAGACGATGTTACAGTCTCAGCAAGTATCTCGTCCTTGCCAATATCTCTAAATTGATGAATAAACACCACCTTAAACTCAACCTCTCAAAGACTGAGCTCCTTGTAATCCCAGCCAGTCCCTCAATGCAACCACAGATCAATATCCAGCTTGGTGAAACCAAACTCATGCCCACAAAGTCTGTCCGGAACCTGGGTGTCATGATTGATGGCCAGCTAAAATTTAAGGTTCAAGGGGCCTCGCTCCCCTGGTCATGGTGATTTGTCCTGTACAATATCATGAAGATCAGACCTTACCTGTCAGAACATGCTACGCAGCTTTTGATACAGGCCCTTGTGATATCACGCATTGATTATTGCAGCTTCTTACTAGCAAGTCTTCATGCAGGCACTATCAAACCCCTGCAGATGATACAAAATGCACCAGGGCAACTTGTCTTTAACCTACCCAAAACAGCACATCACTCATCTGTTCATCTCCCTCCACTGGCTCCCAGTTACCGCTCACATCAAATTTAAAATATTGCTGCTCACTTACAAAACAGCAACCTAAATTGCCTGTCAGCACATGTGTTGTATTGGACTTTGATGTTGTTTCCTCCTCTCTAGATCCTTGCTTGTGTTGTACCTATTCTCTGATGTTTCTCGATTTTGGATAAAAGCATCTGCTAAAAATGTATTGTAGTATTGTATGTAAGAGAGAAGCTGTACATGTTTACAATTGTAAGTCAATTCAAATGGAAGCAGGGTTTAAACTTATCCTGAATCCTTTGTAGTTTAGTGTGTGCTCTAATCATTTAACGTGGAACAAAATCGCCTTGTATGGCTAATCGACTGCACAGGAATGATAAATGTCTTAACACACCTTAATAATGGATGCGTCTCTTTTTCTTTTTCTTTTTTAAATTAGTCCCTGTAAGGACTTTCTTTTTAACTGGTTATGTAACTGACTGAAATTCATAGTGATGCCTCTTTATGACTTTTAAAAGCAAAGGAGGTATTAAGGACAAGATTTATTATTTCTATATAGTAAATTTTAATGCCTTTAACCGCTGCCACAGGGTAGGTGCCAAAATCATCACGAACCTCAAGCTCCTCTGAGGAGCTTTGAGGATTAGATTCAATTTTCAGCAACATGTTGCATGCATCAATTACAGAAGTATTTGTCATTATTCATATTTCTATACCAGCAGTCTTTGTTCAAAATGATTAAAACAATGGAAGTTATTACCTGCCAGCAATCTGAGTGCTGAAACAGGCATCAGCATGGAGTCCAGCTGTGTTGCATTCACACACCACACTGCAGCAGCGGACGTTTGCCGTCACTCAGCAGCCTCTCAATATGCTTTTGATGCTTTAGTTTCCTAAATAAATCCACAGAGACATGTTTCTGTTTGACTGAGCTCAGGTCTCCAGACTGTCATTGACGTGGGAGCACACATAGCTGACAGCAGCAGATACACCGCCCCAGCTTCAGCCAAGAAGGGAATTCTCTGATTAACCCCGAGTCTTTACAGACTAGTGGAGAATGTGTTTGTGTGTGCGCTTAACAGCAGTATTGTAGAGTGTAGAGAGAGAGTGTGCATATGCTGACTTAAGTGTTTGCATATTTGATCCAGCTGTCCATTTGTCTGACTTTGTCAGTGACGTGTGTGTTCATGCTTTTCTAGCTTGTTAAACAGAGTACAGATTCTGCTCTATTGGCTTTGGAATGACAACCGTGACGGATTCATTTCCACATGACACAGACACACTGGTCATTTAGTCTGTTGCTTAGCTGCTCTGTAGGAAACAGCACAAACCAAACGCAGATCATGTTCACCTGGCAAGATCTGCGGGTGTGTCTGTGTGTGTGTGTGTGTTTGTGTTAGGGTGTGTGTGTGTGTGTGTGTGAGTGTGTGTGAGATCGCAGCTCCTTTAAGGTGCACTGTTGAGCGTTCCTGCAAAAAGAGTTAAACTTACAATCAGTGTCACTCATCAAAACATTCTTCATGTCCAACAAACAACTCCACAGGACACCTTTGCTTTTGTTCATTTTTTCACCAAAAAATTAAACCACTTCTTTTTGTCTCTGTCACTCTCTCTCTCTCTCTCTCTCTCCCTCTCTCTCTCTCTCTGCAGTGGAGAAGTTGGAAGAGGCCTTGCAGTGTGCTCTGACCTACCTGTTATTCCACAAAGAGGAGGAGTTTGTTACAGAAAATGTGGAATACTACAGAGAGACACTGGGACACAACGGCAAGCCAAGAGAGGTCAGGGTCTACTAACAGTTATCAATGTGTGGGGAGGGGTTAATGGTTCAAATGATGGATAGTTTGTTATCCTTCATTATTGTTTCTTACAGACATTTTGTATTTTTAGAGTGGTAATAAGTCTATGAGCAATAGGCTAGCTCTCTGTGAAAGAAAAAGTGGATAACTATCAAACACTGGATGAATGGAGATTGAAGAACTTTGACAGAAAAGTATGTTTTTCAGAGTTTCCCCGTGTACTCGAATAAAGACTAAAGACGGGGACGAACACTACAACATGAACAGCATGCAAGTGGTAAAACACGTGTTGTAAGAATGAAAAGCCATAAGAAAATAAATGTTTAAATTAGACAAATGAGTGGAATGTTTATACAGACATAATTCACTGATAGAAACAAGAGGACCAAGCTTTTAATACTTGAACTATCTGAAGATCAGATGTCATGGAAAGTTTCCCTACAAAAGCTTCTTTGCTCTCAAAGTTAAGCTAGCTGGATGGATAGGAGAACTTTAAACGTCATTAACTATATTTCAGTTTTCAGTATGTTTAACAATAAAGGATTTAGCTTTGTAGCTAAGAGTTTTTTTTTTTAATTAAATTCTTAAAGAACAGCTGTAATGCTATGAGGCCAAAGCTAGTAATTTGAGCAGGAAATTGAGTGGAAAAAGCATTACAATAAAAAGAGAGAGCGTAGGAAACTACTTAAGCAGAGGTGAGGAAGGGGAGAAGTGTGCAGGGAAAGAGGCTGGCTAGGAAAAGCACCGGTTTGAGAAAAGAAGAGAAGACAGGAGGCAGCGGGCCGTTAGCTGTGTTTCTTGGATGAACTTGCTACTTGCTGCTTGGCAGCAGTTGCTTTTTAAAATGTATTTTGACTTTTATATGTTCTCCATCCAGCTGGAAGAATTAAACCTGTTTACGACAACATATTTTTGCCTCTAGTTTTGCTCGCCCCCTGGTTTTCACAACATCCTGAGTAATTAAAAGGCTGAATGTCTGCATGCTACAGAACATTTTATTTAAGTCTAGCTTCTTGCTGGCCACTTTGTCCTTCTTAAAGTCTGATCAGTTACTATGAAAAGTCAAGCAGTGCCTTGTTTAAGTCCCAACCACACAACCTCTTTTTCCTGGAAAGCCTGGTACTCATTAGAGCAGCGAGGCTCCCAGCAGGACTGTGAGAATGTGTGAGCATTTGTACGAGTGTGTGTATGAGATAAAGGAAGGCCGGAGCCGAGGCACTACAGGTCATGCTTATGTTTTCTCATAGCTTACATTTTTCAAGCCCTCAAGTTCTTCCAGTCCCGTCAGCTTACAGTACAGTCGTTGCGTTGGCCGTCAGATCGCCCCTCTCCTCTCCGCGTCCTCTCCCACCTCCCCCGCCTCAGGGAGCTCATTTACAGAGAGTTAGATCTCAGTGCCAACTTCGACTGCCTCCCTCCCAAAGAATCTGGCCTTTCAGGAACCGTGAAGGAGGAGGAAAAGTCATGTCAGGGTGCCCACAGAAGTCTCTGGAACAATTTTGGGGCTGTTTGTATTAACAGTGCTGGAAAAAGTGGGATTTTCTTTTTTTAACCACTACAAGAAAAACACTGCTGGATGCTCAAGTTTCATCTAACTCATCATCATCATGGCCTCACTCCCCCCCCCAAAAAAAAAAAAAAAATCAATTGTATGCAGCACATTTACACAACTAGCATGGATTAATGATGGGAAGTTAATGCAGCATTTGATGCAAGGTCCTGTTTATTCCTATAAACATATTCTTCTGAATAACTTAGATTATCCTGATACCTAGGCCAGGTAGGCAAGTAGCATTTCATTAGCCCGCCTTCCATCCCCGCTGGCTCCAATGCTCCATTTACAGAATTTCCCTCAGGGATTAATAAAGTATGTAAAATAAATCGAAGCACAAACCCTTTGATAGGTGGATCTGTTCGTTAATTTTGCAGTTTAACCGCTGAATGGTTTAAATACAAGTGAACTTATTACTAGTACTGAAGTTAATGTTCCTCAAAATAAATAATAAAGTGAACTTATTACTAGTACTGAAGTTAATGTTCCTCAAAATAAATAATCCGCTGATTTACAGTTGTCTCTTTCACAGTGCAAGTAGAAATCTGATCAGTGTATCTTTGTACTTTTATGTTTACAAGTTACAAGAAAATGAAGTACTGAAACGGGAAAAAACTGTATGTATGCAGTATGATACACACAGTGTGTAAATATATTAAGAAGATGTGGACATCGTCACCGTGATGTCACTGGTTGGTTTCTAGACCGCAGGTTTGAAGCCTTGAGTTCAACATTTTGGATGTGTTTTTTTTTTTTTTTTTTAAAGTCAGTCATGCCGTATGTGTGCTAGAAGGTGGATACCTCAGCGGTCAAGCCATCTGTTACTGTGATATTTAATTTAATTTAGCAAATTTAGTTTTTGATACTATTTTTACTAAGACAGGACACAGTAGTACAACTTTCTCTCTGAGAGAACACAAAGAAAGAGAGGCCAGCACACTCTATTAATCCTGGTAATGAGGTGAGGAGAGTCGAGGGAAAGTTTTGGCCATGCGAGGGGAAGAGTTTGAAAGAGTTATTTTAATAAGCTTTGATTCGTGAAAGATAAATATTGATATAGTCATCCAACCACCATACCCTATTCTCACTCACATAAAGATTTTCAAAGGTTATTTCAGATTAAGATTAAGATTTACTTTATTGATCCCTGCAAGGGGAAATTTCTGTTTTTACACTCTGTGAGTCATGCAACACACACATGCAGAAACAGGATCCTATGGACATGCACTAATGGAGAGATGTCAGAGTGAAGGAGCAGCCCACAGCGGGCGCTCCTGAGCTGATGGTGGGGAGGGGGGTTGGTGCCTTGCTCAAGGGCACCTCGGCAGTGCTCAGGAAGTGATCTCATTTTCATAGATGTGTTTTTCTACCTCTGAGCAGTTTCCCACATAAACATCTCTTAAAGCATACCCTTACATTCACATTAATAACTGAGTCAACTATTTACCTTTAATGTTTGGCCTTGTGTGTGTTTGTAGGAGGCTGCTTGGTACTTAAGGAGACACAAACAGGAACTGGAGCTCCTCCTGATTGGCAGTAAAACCATGGGTGTGGAATTTACTGAAGGGGTGAGTTAATAGAAAAACATAATCTTTCCAAAGCTTGATCATTTGTCATGTTCAACTTTAAATTCAAAGCAGATTGTAAGTATTTATATACAGAGCGGTGGCCTCTAATTCTCAGTTTCTGCCCAGAAATAAAAAAAAAAAAGACTGTGTGTACTTTAATGGGCAGTTATCTATAAACCAGTCCATATGCCTCTTCTGCTGGGTGTGTAAACCATTAATGTGCCCCTGCTGCTGGATGACTCAAAAGAAGGGTAACAGGTGTCTGGCACAGGCCCCCATATACTGTTACCTCCTCAGCCTACAGCGACACCTGCTGGCCATACTGACATATGTGTGATTTCACATTTCTATGTCGATAACATGTTTTTTATTTATTTGCAGAATTACTGGAGCAGCACAGGGGGAAGGGATGACTCGAACAGGTAAGAAAAATAGGCACTAATTTGTAATAAAAAGTATTCAGATGACTGAGGGTTGTAAAGAGGTCTTCTTCTGGTGACAAATGATCCTACTCTGCAGTTTTCCTCATTAAACACTTGAGATGCAAAGCTACGCACATTTTAATTGAGTCATTCATAGCTTCTGGTTTAGTTTACTTTCAATGCTGTCATGGGTCATTTTCCCTGCATTTTTTTTTCTCACCAAAATAGAACAGCCCAAACACCAACTGTATGACACCGGCTTAGCAACAAGAAGTAAAAATACACAGTAGGAGGCTAGCTGGTGATTTTATTTTAGGAATTTAAAAAAGCCAGAAATAATGCTCTGGAGTTGACAATGAGAGTGAATGTGTGACTTACATTCATTTTGTTGCCAGAAACCCAACTCTAACGAAGTCAGAATGTTGTTGAAATAGGAAACTGTATGTTAACAAGTTCATCATATCAGTTGTATGATATTGTTTACGTTGTGCTCAAAGCCGGTTTCTGTGGCCAAAAAAAAAAACTCAGTTATTGCAGATGTGAAATCATATTTTTGACTCCTAAAGAGAGACTCTGTTTTTGCAGGATTCCCTCGGGCACAGATGGCTGGATGGAGTATGTTCCCATCTCAGAGAAGAAGAACGTCACTCTTGTTGCTCCTCAGCAGCTCAAAGAGGGTAAAGCTTTAATGCAGCTACAGATTAAGCTGGATAAGAGTTGGACTACTTAGAGAAAGTAAATACTGCTTTGTAGATATATCTTAAGATAGCAAAGTAAATACTTTGAATAGCGTTGCTCTGTGATCTATGCAGGAGGCCCCTTGGTTTACGACAGCGTGCAGCTGGTGAATAACTCTGCGGCCTTGAACGGGACCCAGAGGGTGCTGCTGGATCATGTCATAACTGAAGAGGAGTGTTCAGACCTTAGACACTTGGCACACGTAAGGACATTGCACAACATTAATACAATTTGAGTTTTAAGTGGAACTGTCAGAGACTACAATTAATCTTTTGTTTGTTTACTCTTGGCTCAAATGTTTGAAACCTGATGAATTAGTGTTTGCGCTGTGTATTACCCTGCACTTGAGGTTTCAATCTGCCTTTCTTTCTGATCATTCAGGCTGTTACCATGGCAGGAGACGGTTACAGAGGGAGGATGTCTCCACACACTCCCAATGAAAAGTTTGAGGGCGCCACTGTACTCAAAACCCTGCAGGTACTTTAACCAATAATTAAAGGCTACATTATTTTTAAAGGCTTGCATTTGACCAAACGTTACAAAAGTATTTTTTATTTTCTAAGCATCAAATGAATTGTTGAACGCATAACAAACAATTCAAAATACACCCCTTAAAAGGCTCTTTTTCTATTCCTCTAACCTGCAGTATGGCTACGAGGGCAGAGTGCCGATGAGAAGTGCTCGCCTGTTTTATGACATCAGTGAGCGAGCGAGACGGATTATCGAGTCATACTTTCTGCTCAACTCCACCCTGCACTTCTCGTACACACACCTGGTGTGCCGGACAGCCATCACAGGTCACTCCCACGCTGAAACACGAAACACCAATGTTTGATAGAATACTTATTTTCTCTTAATGCGGGCAAATCAGAACAAGCTTAGGCAGAAAATAAGCGTACATTCCTGTACTCTAGTAGTGGTAACAGTGAAACAGCAGCAGCGCTGCAACATCAGGTTTCATTAATCAACCGTTTTGGTTCACATACTGTATGACTAAGAAGATGTTAGAATAAAAGACCCAATAAGAAAGTCTTGGAGAAGTACATTGAAAGTGTACCTTACTTTTTATGTAATACTGTATTTGAAAGGCTTTATTTGTATGTCTTTATGTTTTTTTCCGTTGGTTGTCTGTTCACAGGCCAACAGGATCACAGAAACGACCTGAGCCATCCCATCCACGCCGACAACTGTCTGCTCGACCCCGAGGCCAACGAGTGCTGGAAGGAACCTCCAGCCTACACGTACAGAGACTACAGGTACAAAGCTACCAGTGTCTGCATCTCATTCAAATAAACATAGTGCCTTTGCTTATCTCTGCTTTACTGTTTTATTTTTTATTTTGCATTTTTAGTGCACTGTTATATCTCAATGGAGATTTTGAAGGAGGGGAGTTCATATTCACAGAAATGGATGCCAAAACTGTTACGGTAAGAGGATGCCCAGGTCAGGGGTTTGATACCTGCACAGGACAGCCACACTACATATACAGCAAAAATATAATCTTTATATTCCACCAGTATAAAGGAAGCCTTACACTGTTGTAGTTTGACCTTTATCTTTACTGATGATGGCACATATTTCCCTTCTTAGGAAGCTTGTGTGACTATTCAATAATACATTTAACTGGAAAAGATGTTTAGTCTATATGGCCAAATCATTCTTCTTGACATGTCGGTAGAAACTACAAAGTGAACATGGAAACAATTGGGATTTCACTCCACTGGGACAAGTATCTGCTCTGAAAAGCCAAATGAAAGTCATTTGAACCTCACCTTCGTTCCTGCTGTGTCTCTTTCCTCCTTTTCAGGCATCAGTGAAGCCAAAGTGTGGCAGGATGGTAGGTTTCTCCTCAGGAGGGGAGAATCCACACGGTGTGAAGGCCGTCACCAGCGGGCAGCGGTGTGCTGTCGCCCTGTGGTTCACACTGGACCCCCTCTTCAGAGAACTGGTAAACTCATGTCTTTGTTCAAGACAAATGATGACAAAACTGACGTTACATGTTGGAGTGGCAGTAAATTGGACATCTTTTTTTTTTTTTACTTCTTATGTCAGACACAGGTTTTGATTCAAATACAAGAAGATAGAATGTTGTAAAAACTTCGGTCGAAACAAATTCAAGTTCCAGAGAAAGAAATCGGTGTAAAAACTTTATAATATTGGTCAAATCCAAGTTGTTCAAACCGACATAGGATATGACAACCCTCCAGTTTCACCTATGGAAGGCACTTAGCTAAATGCACCATTTGTTCAAAAATCCCTTCTTATTAATCCTTTATACATCCCTCTGCTTCGGCTAACTTGACTGTAATTGTTGCTGTGTTCTTTTTCTTCTTTTTCTTTTTCTACGTCGTCTTCTTCTTCTGCTGTGGTAGGAGAGGCTGCAGGCAGACGAGGTAATCCAGGCATTGGACACACAGGCAGTGTGGGGTCAGGGCCTCAACATCAACCCTAAAGATGAACTTTAGAACAAAGGACATCCCACCAGAACTCCTTCCATTCAAATATGTATTCTAACTATTTATTGAATTGAGCTTTGGATCAGAACATTTCTATTTTTGTACACTTCAAAGTGCAAGATGAATAATAATATTGTTGTTTTTGTGTCGTCAGCCCTATGTGGTTGTTTTGCTTCATGTTCAGTACTTGAGTTACTTTTTGTTTCTTTGCTTTTCCTTCCAGTGACAGCTTCTTTTAGTGAAAGATTCCCAAAATAACCTAGCTGAGTTGTATTTGGTGAGTTGGCAGCAGTGACTGTTTTAATGTTACACTCTTTATATCTTATATCTCACTGAACTGTGAAAACGCCAAAGAGAAGAACGGTGGTTGAAACCTTTTTTTTTTTCTTGTTCTGGAAAATGTAATGGGTTTTATTCAAAATATACAGATATTCCAAAAGAAAAGAAGCTTAGTTTCAGTTGTCAGTAATTCAATAATGTCCTAAGAAATTACATTATTATTATTACATTATTCATTAACGTTTCATATTTAAGTGCCAGTAATAATTCTTCAGACTGTAGACAGTGCACTGTTCTTCTAATGTGTATCTGATAAGACATAAAGAAGATCTTTTCTAATATGCTGAATATTTAATGATCACTCTGTCCTTCTCTGTGTGTGTGTCACGTCTGAAACTGAAAATGTCTTCTGTTGTTCACTTTGTCCACTTTCCCTCCATCCTTGTTGTTGTTGTTGTTGTTGTTGTTGTTGTTGTTGTTAGTGTGATAATTCCTTTCTGGGCACACAGAGCACAAAACTGGTTTAAATGTTCACTGACATGAGATCGTAGAATATGTGTTTATTGTTTATTTATTTGTTTTAAATAATAGACAGCTGCTGCCAGAACTGTCTGCATTTATTAAGAGGAGCTTTTATTCATAAAAGATTTGAATCGTTCCTGTTTAAAGGAATATAAATATATTTGTTCGGTCTTATATGTCTTTATATTTGTGTTGATAATACAGGGGATAGGCCAAGTCTTGCACTGTAAATCCAATGGAGAGAAACATTTAAGGGTAGATTGTTTTTTTATTCAACCTGCTTACCAGAAACGTAGTCCGTTTTTTTTTTAAGGTTGGCCACTTTTGTTCACTGAGATTTAACTCTGAAATGCTGTAGCACAAGAAAGTGTACATGTACATGCCTATAAATTAAAAATACAATATTCCATATCTATATGTCCTTGTGTATTTATGTTTTATTTATTCACGATACATTGTTCAACATAAAATTACACTTCATTTATTCTTTTTTTTACTCAAACAATAATTCAAATACTTGTGTTTAGCCTGTCTCAAGTCTTCAAATCAGCCAGGTATATCTTATATATCTTATAAGATATCATATTATCATATTTAAAAAAACCGCAAACGAGGAGCACTCTCGACAGTTAAACACAGTAAAAGGTGCACGACAGCAACAAGACTAGAAAGAGACAAAAAGTCAGCGCGCAAATGTCCTTTAGGTTTCTTTAATTGTTGCTGCCTTACCTGGATTAAAGAAACCTAAAGGACATTTGCGTGCTGACTTTTTGTCTCTTTCATATTTCCCACTTGCACATGAATTTGTGAATCATTTACATTTCCCCCTGTTCAAGAAACCTGTGATCATAAATGTTTTCCTTGTATCTCTATGTAACACACTGATGAAAAGGCAAACAGTAAGTCCAGGTTTATGTAGAGCTTCATTTAAAGTAAAGTGCATCTGACACTACAGAAAGTATTTACAGTAAAAACCATTCACTCAATACATTTTAACAACATTTAAACTTGCCCTGATGTATCATTTACCCAGACATGTTAACACTTAGTAGAGGTCACGGTGGTGAACGCTTTTCAAACACAGCTCAGAAATAAAAATGAACAAACAAAACCCTTCGCAACAACAACAATTGTGTACAACCCAGTTTGATATTGAGCTTCCTGTTAGGTTCCATCGGTTCAGTAGCGGTAGGCCAGCTGTTCCGTGAATCTGAATGGCTTGCTCTCATTGACGGTACAAAGTAGGTCCCTCATGCGCCGCGCACGTCGCTCCTCCAGCACCAACCTGCGGGACCGCTCTCGAGCTGCCTGCTGCTCTGCTCGCTTCTCCGTCCGCTTCCGCCTCAGCCACCTGAGGAAACAAAGTGTAGAATGTTTCTGTTGCCATATTAGTATTAAGGTGAATATTATTGATTACAGCAAGTCATAAAAAATGTAAGTAATTAAAACGCAGCCATCAAGGGTTAGGGCAATGTTAATGGATTTGAAAACAGCATCAAGAGAAACAAATCAATGTACATTGAGAAGTTGAAAAATGATCTGGGATTGATTCTCAGCCTGAAGATTAGGGTCCTTTGAAAAAGTAATAGTGAACTCACACTTTAAAGGCACGTTCACTCTCCTCACGGCTGCGTAAGAGGTAACCGCTGTCCTCCTCCATCTTCTTCATCTCCTGCAGCTGTCTCTCTCTCTGCTGCTGCTCGTGCTTACTCTGAAGCCACAGCCTGAAGGACTCATCAGGGTCACAAGAGTCTCTCTACATGACACAGAAACACATCCAGTCACCAATTGAAGCTGATGAACAACATTTTTTTTGTGAGTTATGGAAGCAAACATTTAAGGCAAGTAAGCAAGCTAGGAACAGAAGTAGACACCTGTCCGTCCTTTTCAGCATGCTGTCTCTGTGTAAATAAAAAAGCACAACAGCGCCTCTATCTGCTGAGGAAACCCAGGACTTTTCATGTCAGCACAGATATTTTACACTCTGGCTTACAGCTCACTCACTGAAAGCATTCTAACCTTCATTTCATCCTGGTACAACTGCCTCACCAACAAACACAGAAAAATCTGTAAATCCCAACCTCCTCCCTCTGAACTGTACAAACGCTCTCTGATCAGGAAAGCTTCCCCTCTGGCCTGGAAAAAACATCTACAAAAAAGCATTCAGTCCCTCTGCAATAACCACCCTGACCTACATATAATAGATACTGCACAAAACCAGTTTTTATCGCTTCCTGTTTTCAACAGTCCACTTTTTTAATGCCTCTACTTTGTGTTTTAAATGTTAGCTTTATGCTTAATGTTACAGCATTGTCAAAGGAGAGTTTCTGTTACTGCTGGTACAGACCATAAAGTTTATCCATCTATCTATCTATCTACGTCTGTCTGTCCGTCCATCTATCTATCATCTAACTTGTGATCATCACTTAAAAATTGTGCTTTTCTATGACTATGTAAAGGTAAACTAGTGCATAGATCTGAATTTTAAGTGACTAGTCACATAAAACTATGAATGACTTAACAAAATATTAAAGAGCATAATTTTACTGCAGTCATTACCTGCATAATAAACCTTAATCACTACTGTGTATAAACATGCTGTGTAAGGTTGTTGTGCCCCCTTGTGGTAATACCTGAGTATTCATCCTCTCCATCTCCTTGGCTCTGAGGATCCGTCTCTCCTCCTGAAGCTGCTCCCTCTTCCTCAACATCCAGGCTTTAAACGCCAGCTCGTTCTCTTGCCTCTTTTGCTCCTCCTCCTCAAGCTTCCTCTGTTCAGTCTGACAATGGAAACATGAACATTTAAACATCAATTCAAGACAATAACACAGTATATTCAATTGAGAATTCAGAAACATCGCGCGTTCTTACCTCTCTGGCCAGCTTGTCGTTCCTCTCCTGGATCCTCTGCAGCAGCTCCTTCTGCTGGGGGGAGAGGGTGTATGTGGCCTGGCAGGGCGTCCCGGTGGCTGACTGCACTCTTCGCTTGCTGCTGCTGTTCCTCCGTCCTGCTCTTCTCTGGCTGTGGGAAGCTGAGCTAGGCCTGTTCCTTGGCTGAGCTGGAGGTCTGGGGGCAAGAGGGTGATCCCTGCCATACTGGAGGGGGGAGGATGAGGACCTTGGGATCTTTCTGGAGCTGTCAGTTTGTGAAGGTGACAGGAAGTAGTCACTGTTTGATATTGGAGGGAGAAGTCCTTGACTCTCCACCTCCTTTAGGCTGACCAGGTCAAACTTTCCATCCTTTTCTACAAGGACTCTGCCCTCTCTCACTACCTGCCCTCCTCCAGATCCACCAGATTGTGCACTTTCTTCTTGGGGGGACAGTTTGAGCTCGGAAAGCTTTCCCGACACCTCAGCCTCAGCCTCACAACCGTTACTTTTATCCTTGCTGCTCTTTACTCCTTTCACCTCACCACCCTCTTTCTCAAACTGCAGCGGAGGCACCACCAGATCCACCAGCTTCTCCTTGAAATGCAGCCGCCTTTGCCTCGTCATATCTGGAGCTTCCTGGTCTCGTAGCTCCCGGTTGGCCTGCTGGATCTTCTCTTGTATGTACTTCTTCTCCTCTTCTGTCTGCTCATCCGTCCCGGGAGGAGGCGGGACTACGGGGGAAGACTTGGTTGGGCTGTCTCTGTCTGAGTCGTAATCTAACGGCTCCATAGGCGAGGGCCACCTCTCTTCATCTTCCTCCACCTCCTCTGTTTTGTTTCCTTTCTTCTCCTCCTTGCAAATTTTCTTCTTCCTTTTCGTCCCTTGCTGTTTCTCATCCTCCTCTAGTTCTCTGTTGATTTCTGCTTCTATGTCTTCATAGTCAGGACCCTGTTGGGGGGGGGGGGGGGTATTCATTAAGTCTGAGTGTGAATGAAAGAGCAGCATTAATATTCAGCAGGTAATAGCAGGTGTGATAACAGACGTGTGTAAGTGTGTTCATCAATAATGCAGACAGCAGAGGCACAGTGAAAGTAAATCTGTGTGGATAGCATAGAATAGGTAGAGTAGGCTTGTAGAATAGGTTTCACATGCAAACAGGGAGACATGCCAGCTCAGATAACTCAACACTACTCACAGTCATACTTTCACAGAGCAGTGTGAGCAACCAGGCAGCACCCAGTTTGTAGAAAGTACAGTATCACTCAAAAATACATTTTCACACAGAGTGTCCAATGATGTTAATAAAAACTGCAGTTTGAACAGAGAGGTCTAATGTACCTGGTCCTCACTCCGGGCTTCCTCACTGATCAGCCAGTCCAGATCCTTCTCAAAGTCATCCTCATATTCCTCCTGGGTCTTTGTGCAAACCACCTCACTCATAATCTTCACTGGAAGTGGGTTAGTGAAAAACAGTCAGACATGATTCTTTTTTAAAAAAAACAGGCAGCTGGGCCTAAAGGAAACTACATCAGTCGGTCAGCCCTGAGTATGATTTTGCTTATGATAAGGTACCAGATCCATTATATTACAAATATATATTCTGAGATGTATATTTATTTTAGCTTTTGGGTCGTGGATTTAAGAACATCTTAGTTTTTAGAGTTTATGGATTATTGTTGCACTAACTCCTTTTGGTTTGCACTTCATACAAAGAGGCCAAATACTAAAAAAATATCCAAGAATCCTACTCGATACCTTTTCAAAAATGTCCTCAATCCATGTTCAGGTAAACATGAATTTAAAAAACTGCACTGCACTTGTGTGACAGATTTGTTGACATCTGCTGGTTAGACATCAGTACTACAGCATTAAAAAAAAAATAGTTTTCTATTTTTTGCAAGCATATTTGCCCTGTCTGCTGACAAGTGGGTGGTGATAAAGTAGCAATAGCTCTGTTGTGGCTCAACATATATTTCAAAAGTTACAAGAAAGATTTTGTAAAGAACATAGGCCAAATTCTGTTTATTTTACAGATATGCTAGCAGTAAAAAAAAAACACGACATAGATAGAATTAAGAGGATGATCTGGTGAAAACATTTCGGATAGGAAATATAGTAATAATGTAACGCAAAATAACTTCCTTCTGGTATATATTTGCATAAAAATATAGCAAAGTTGTTGTAAACTCACCACCACCAACAGGTTCTTGCGTAGAATTCCAGTCGAGTTCAAAGCTTTAGAATAAGACATCCAGCCCCTTTATTTGGAGACTATTACAATATTTAAGTGGCCCTCAAAGTACCTGACAGTCTGCGAAGCAACACTTGTGCGCATAATCTGCGTCTAGTCCCTCTACAGCCCTAAAAGGTTTAATAGCCCCGTCGCCATAGTGACCTACAACATGATTTACTTTTTGCACATGCGCACAGCGGAAACATGCGCAGCAAAACTCGCTCCCAAGTAGCCTGAACAAATCTCCATCAAAACACAATAAATAAGGGTAAACAGGGACGCTTCAGAAAGGGAAACAAACTTTTTAAATTCTTAAATGTATTAAAGTACAATCATTTTCTTAATTGTATTGTCTGCATGGCCATTTTACCATATGATATTAATTAATGAAATTGACCTGAATTAAATATCAAACCATTGTTCTCCTGTCAATAATAATCAAGGGACTATTAAAAGTCAAAAGTCAAACAAAATAAAATTGGATCTTGTTACTTTTGTTGTTGAAATGTCTCAAAAATGTTAAAGAAATAAAGGAGGAAACGATAAAAAAAAAATACTAAACACAATTGTTATAGGAATACGAACAGGCCAATATAGGCCTACAAATAAAAACTGTTTCATAGCCCTAAGCTCATAAAAGAAAATCTATTATTTATCAAAGTATGCTCATTGTTGGCCCAAAGTTTCATCTGGTCGAGAAACATAAACTAGGCTACATGACATGAGAAATGGACAGGACGTGGTACCAGTCAGTCAGTCAGTCAGTCACTTGTTTGTGGTCCCAAAGTCCAGAGAAGAGAAAGATAAAATGCTAAAGTTTTACAAAAAAGTAAAAAGCAAGAAAAAAATAACAAATAGGCCTAATAAATGAATAAAAAGGTCAATTCAATCCATCAAGTCTATCATAAGCAATTCCGTTTATCGCTGGTGCTGCAGTGTAAAAATACGGTGTAAAGAAGGAATCCTTGAACGCAGCATGTTCTCTCGGCGCACTGCACGATGGGTCTTGGCGTTCACAGTAACCTCAACGAAGCGGGGAGCTCATAGCCCCATGCATGACAAAGAACTACATTTCCCGTCTTGCCTCTGTCCGTTCCGAGGAACTACACGCCCCTCAACGTGCAACTTCTTAACGCACCACTGATAACACGCAGGTACAACAACTTCTGATGTTTTGAGTAAGTACATTGTAACAATTAAAGGCCGTGAAGCACAGAGGAAATAGCGAGTACTTATTCTACAAATGGCCACCATTGTCTTTTGTTCAGTAAATAAAACGACTCAAACTACCGCGAGACGATGTTTATTAGCACCTTTAAAGAGGCTTGTTAGAGCAGGAGAGTCGCATTCGTCACCTGCCTTGCTTCCGGGAACGAGATGGTTGCGGTTCATGTCCCATGGGACCGCGGGGAGAACCGCAGCCGGGAGAACCAGAAGGGGAGCCCTGGCGCTCACTGGGGCCGCAGCGGTGACTGCAGCAGCGGTAGTAGCGGGGGTTTTGGCCAACGCTAACCACTTCCAGCGTGCTGAAATGGCAACGAAAGTATCACCAGCCGCTGAGGAGAGGGAGCAAGAGGGGGATATTTTGGAGAGATGCCGGGAATTCATGTCTCCTCCGGTGTCCGACGTCGCTGTACTGCAGGAGAGGAAAGGGGAAATGTGTACTAGGATGGAGATGCTGATCATGCAGACCCAGGCCGAGTTCTGCAAAGCCCTTCAGGAGGTGGATGGTGGGACCTTTAAGGTGGACAGGTGGCAGAGGAAGGAAGGTAAGGAGGGGGGGGGGGGGGGAGTTGAACTACCCATTGTTGAGCATCACTAAAATATAGTGACCAAAAAAAAAAAATGCCCATTTTGTGACCTTATTTGTTGACAGGGGGAGGAGGAATCAGCTGTGTTATGCAAGATGGAAAGGTGTTTGAGAAGGCAGGTGTCAATGTGTCAGTGGTGTTTGGACACCTGACCGAGGAGGCCGCCAAGCAGATGAGGAGCAGAGGGAAGGTCCTCAAAGGGAAAGATGGTAAGCCCCTAATAAGGCTTTTGATGCGAGGTGTGGTTAACCACATTCAAGGTAAAGTTTAATAGATAACGTGTATGTCCTGCTGTGTTTATCCCCAGGTAAGCTGCCGTTTTGTGCCATGGGTGTGAGCTCTGTTATCCACCCCAAGAACCCCCACATCCCCACAGTGCACTTTAACTACAGATACTTTGAGATCGAAGAGGAAGATGGTGAGTGTGTGACTTTGACATAAGCAGTTGTGTCTTGGTGTCAGTGACACTATTGAGTCCATGGATGAATGATCTCCCTTGTCTCTCTCTCTTCAAGGCTCTAAGCAGTGGTGGTTTGGCGGAGGCACAGACCTGACGCCAATTTATATGAATGAAGAAGATGCTTTTCACTTTCACAACACCCTGAAGGAGGCATGCGACAAACACCACTCGCAGTACTACCCTGACTTCAAGAAATGGTACCGTTTAACTCAAGATTAGTCCTGCCATTGTGAAAAATCCACATATGTTTGTACTAATTCAAATGTATGTAAGTACATTAGCATGGAAGCATTCTGCGGGTCTGATTTCTGTGTGTTAGTGTGTGCGGCGTACGATGGGTGTATCCTCACTGGTTCAAGTGATAAGGGAAAGCCTTCGCCTTAAATCTGCAGTTACAGAATGGCCGTTGAGCCATGCCGTTAGCTGTTGAATGACCATGCTGGATGTGAGTGATTGGGTGTGGTTTACATGATTAGGCTTGTATGTTAAGTATAAGTTACATTTAAAAGAAATATCTGGGACTTAGGGCAGACGTGCTAGTCTAAACCTAGTTACAGTCTTTATGCTAAGCTAAGATTAGCTAACTATGTACTGACCTTAGCTTCATATTATATAGTAAAGGAACTAAAGCATATTTTCATTTGTTAACTGTCACTATAGACATGCTTTTACATGATTATTTTTTCCCCATATGTCATTCTAAATAAATGTTTTTTTAAACTAAGGGGGGCTGCAATTTTGATAAAAACAGAACTATCAAAGTAAAGATTGTTTAATTGTATTCAAATTAATGATTGTATTATTTATGTGCATAAGGAGGTGTCCCTATCTCTTAAAAAAATAGAAAAGGGTAGAAGAGTGAAAATTTGAAACATGTTGCTTGAGTTGAGACAAAGAAATTGTTGAACATAAACTTAAGTTGTCCTTGTTATATCTATGCAATTTAAACAATTAAGGCAACTACACCTGTCTAACTCTTTTGAATCAAAAGGTTAAAGGAAGAAATGCACACTCTTATTGGCTATTGTGTTTGGATTCACTTGTGCATTTTGTTGTTTTATTTTAATTTTTTGGGAGAATCTGACATACCTGTTGAAGTTGGTCTCTTGTCTGTCTTTAAAAAGTGCTCTATAACCTGACATAAGACTGTGTTGTCCAACTCTTCTGGTGTGTAGGTGTGACAGGTACTTCTACATCAAGCACAGAGGAGAGACTCGGGGTATAGGAGGGATCTTCTTCGATGACTTGGACTCTCCAAGTCAAGAGGAGGCATTCAGCTTTGTTAAGAGCTGCGCTCGCACTGTGGTGCCCTGCTACCTGCCCATTGTATACCAACATCTTAATGACTCCTTCACTGACGAAGAGAAGGACTGGCAGCAGGTGCGACGAGGAAGGTGAGTGAAGGACCATTCCTGCTTTAAAAATCTGTCAAATGTATCAAGAACAAACAAAGGCAGCCAAGTGTTAACTTCTTTAATAGGTATTCAACCAAATTGAAAATGTTATTGACACCTCAAATTAGACGCAGAATCATTATAAAAATGATGAAAAAGGCTCCTTAGACAGCGGGTATGATTTAGAGACGACAACACAGAGAATGAGCTAAAAGCTACTTTATGAATGGAAAGATGCCTGATAGTGAGAGGAAAAGAAGAAGCTGGAATAAACCCTGGATAAGTCTCATTAATGAGGTGTGGTTTTCAGCTCAGGAGTGCACATTAAACACTCAGTCACTTAGCAAAGATGCACAAACAATAATATGAATTGTTTCTGATTTGCACCACAGAGGTTCATTGTATCATTATCACGTGATTTTATCAGAGAAGCTCCTCAGCACATACATGCATCAGACTGGAAGACTTCAATCAATCTGCAACATTAACTGAGAATAAATATAAGAATAAATCATGACTATGTATTGCAGTTTAATTAATTATCAGTTTACATCATCACTCCAAGATCTCTTTGTTTGTATGTTTTTTTCAGGTTTCTATACACTTAATGTATCATAGAAAACAAAGTTAGCTGTGTACAGTAGGCTTTGTGTATTTATGTTTCAGGTATGTGGAGTTTAACCTGGTGTACGACAGGGGAGTGAAGTTCGGCTTGGCCACACCCGGCTCCAGAATTGAGAGCATCCTCATGTCCCTCCCTCTCACGGCCAGGTAACAAAACAGCTCTCTGATGCAGTGCTACACCTCTACTACTGTATGACAGTAATCAGCTATCTTTGTTGCCTGGTAACAAACTCATCCCTCATCCTCAGGTGGGAGTACATGCATGAGCCTGCCAAAGGTACCCGGGAGGCCGGCATGCTCGAGGTGCTACGAAACCCCAAGGAATGGGTGTGAGCACACTATTAACAGGTTTACATGTCAGTATGGACAGCCAGGAAATCATCTGTGTTGTTATTAATAATGGTGAGACCTGTTATGATATATATCAGCAGCAGGTAACAGATTACTGTGTAATATGAATTTGCATTGCACTTGTCTAAAGAGTTCTTTAATCGATACCGGTACTTTTCTCTCTTTCTTGTTTGCCTTTTATTTTGTGAAAGCAGTTTTGTTGACACTTGTATACTCTGGGATCACATTGCTGCTCCTAATAAGAATTTTCATTTGAATGACTGAGCTTTGTGTCATGGCACACCGCATGACACGACCAAATAATGTGACTATTGTACCTGCTCTGAGGACGCCCCCATTTGATGAAGTCCCACTTCAGAGAAGTGTTTATGTAAAACACTAGTGTGTGGTTTTTTTTCTGAGCCCTACTCTACTTTAAGCAGGCAGAGCTCTTCTCTCCTCTTACAAAGCACTCAAAGAGAAAAAGGGACAAACTGAGCTCTGTATGTTTGTATGTGTGCCAATGCTTGTAAAAAAAATCTGAATAAATCTTGTTTTAATGATTTATTTAAACTGTTCACTACAATGAGTTATTTTTTGACAATCACGGCTGAAGAATAAGAATGAATGGATCCCTCTTGAACCACATTTACGTTTGTGTTTATCATTCTTTTGTGGTAAATGAGTCACTGGTTTGTTTGAACAGCAGAACAAACAATACTTGTATTTTGGGTCATGTTCCACTGAGGGGATGAATATGACTCACAGGCCAGGTGGCACATTGAGTTAGGAGGAGTGCTTATAAGACAATGCTATTTGAAATGACAAAGTCAACATTTTTAGATCCTATTTTTCCACAAAAAAATAGTTAATTGTTTTCGTCTGAATCACATACTTAAGCACTTCACTTTTTCTAACCCATCAATCTGTCATTTAACCTGAATCTTTTCATTGTAGTCTGAAGAGAGCTCAGCAATGGATCACTGTGTTTGTGAAACAGAGTCTTGCAAGGTAAAGGAGAACTGTGAAAAAGTTTTATAGCTCACAAGCTGACCGCTTATACTCTCTGGGTGATGAAGTGAGGAAACTTAAAGCATATTTTTAAATGTTTTATTACAAATTAATTCAAGCTTTTGCACATATCAAGGATTTATAACAAGTTCCCTTGCATTTAATGTTATATAACATATTTGTTGTTTTATAAGGCATTGTAAAAAAAGAGCTCTGCAAGTAACAGTACAACAACTGACCCAACCAAAATGGCTACCTCCACCAGCACAACTCAGTTGTGGTCATAGCAAGTGCTGAGGTTCACAGGTCAACTCACAAAAAAAAAGATATAAGATAATCATCAGTGCTCAGAGTCTGTGAGGTGCAGACAGGAAATGTTACATGTATCAGTATTCACAGACATAAGACAGGTATATTTGGTTTTTTGAGTGTATGCAGCAACGTTGCATATAAAGTGTGAGCACTTTGAGAGGATTACAGTGACATCGTGGCCGAGAGTGACGTTGACGACGTTAAACCAAACCTGTCCTAGTTTTCATCAAACAGCACAGTTTGAGCTTAATCACAAAGTGCCTTCATTTAGTCACAACCTACTGTCAAATAGTTCCACACATCAACTCGTTCACCGCACTCCTATGCAGTAAAAAACAATCTCACTGTAACTTACTTTTCACACAAAGACTAAATATTTGTATACAGGTACATTACACATGCTTAACTCTGTCCATAGTGATGTGAAATACACAATCTCTTCTCTCTGTTGACTCCTATCACAAAATTCTTCAGTCTCTATTGCTTTCTGTCCCACATTCCTGTGCAGCATACCTTTGTGGTGTAGCTGCAGACTTATTTGAAGAATCTTCTATGTACTATTACTGAAAGTGGCACAGCAGGAGAATCCATCGTCACATAACACGGTTACATTTGCTGTAGGAGTAAAGGTTAGGGAAAGATTTTCACAGTAAAAGCAGGCTCAGAGCAACCCGGAGGTGGATGTAAGTCAGTGAGCACTGACCGTCAGGAAATAGTGCTCGAAGATGAACCTCAGGTGAACAGACCAAGCCACATGCAGTACAAAACATACACACATACAGTATTACAAACATGTCAGCACCTCCCGTAACTAATGGCCGTATCTTAATGTTGAAACATTTTGAGTTAAAAACATTTCAAAGTGTTTTCTGAAGTTGGACTGATGCATTTGTTTGGCAACTTTTCAAACATTTAGGTCAATGAGTTCCTTACCCATTGGGAACCAACGCCAAACTTTAGCCTCTTGACACAGTGTTGGCCGCTGGGGTTCTGTAGCTTTATCATCCACTATGTTGGTGAGTCTAAAAGCTAACTTCACAAGAGAAGATCCTGGGCAGCCATTCACAGTCTTTGACAACAATGCACAATAACGTTATATTATCTACCTGACGCTGCTTAACCTCAGGTTAAGAAGTTTCATTATTAGGAAGCTACAGACCCACATCTTTTTCTAAGTAAACCCTTGAAAAACAGAGCTAAGGAGAAAATATTGGTCTGAAGTCCACTGGTAGCAAACAGTGGAATAATGGTGTGTTCCATTTGATCTAGGAAGTCGGAAATTCTGAGTTGCCCGACTAAAACGGTATTAAGAGGCCCCTTCCCGAAGTCCAGAATTCTGACATGGAAACTCGGAGAACCTTCAGTAGCCCGTGTTAAAAATCCAACATGGCTGCTACGTGCATCAACAGTAATGTTTAAGCAGTAACTATTGTGTTACTTTTAACTTAATCCTCTTTTTGTGTAATTCAATCAAAAACACCATTAGTATTGTAAAAGTTATATCTGTTGACATGTCATGTTTTTGCGCAAAAACAATCAAGTAGTGTGTTGTTAAAACAAAACAAAGGTACTCCATGTTGCTTCCCGACTTGTCGCCAACTCCCAACCAGGTTAACTCGAGTGCGATGTCATTCCTAGCTCTGACTTCCAAGTTTCCAGGTAAATGGAACGCACCACATAACTTAAGGGGGTTACTGATGTTGCTGATGAGTAGATGGCTGTTTGTTTACAGGTTGGCAAGGAGACATAAAAAGAATGAGTTCGAGTTTATTCCTGGAAACTTCAAAAACTGCTTGATGGAACTTAATTTTGGTGGGTTTCCCTTTATTTATTTATTTATTTATATTTATTTATTTATTTATTTATTTAGGTTATATTTACATATCTAGTGTTAGAAGTAGTTATTAGCTATTGATCACGCAAGTCTAAAGAATTGGCACTCACTTTCAATAACGCATCAGTCCAACCCCATATACACCTTCATTATGGTAACATCTTTATGCCACATGCATCATTTGTTATGCCTGCTGAGTTCAAGGATTTGCTACAGAGTAACAGCAATAGATGCAACTAGAGTAAAATCAGCAGAAGTGTTGCTTGGTATCTGTATGGCATAATCATTTGCTCCTTCCTGCTGTCACTTCACCTCACTGATAAAAGGTTAGTGCAAATTTTAACAGAGCTGGCTCCAGCAAAGATTGCATTAGTCCACTGACCACACAGTTAATAGTGTTTGTTGAGTGGGGAAGGCTGGTGATACAACAGCAGTGGCACTGCTTGATGATAATGCAGTGTGTTTTTAGTGTGGATTAGGGCTTTTTGTTGGGTTGGTAGTGATAGAAGGGTTTACTTCCCGTGGGTTCCGCTGCCGCTAGAAGAGCTGGTGTTGACTATATCCTCGTACTGTGGAGGAGGCTCCGTCTCTATTTGGACGTCTGCATGGCCTACAGCCTCCTCGTAAGACGGTGGAGGGTCTCCAGCGCTTCCTCTTCCTGATGTGAGCTCTGAGCCTGGATAAGCTGGGCTGCTGTGGACGCTGAGTTCTGAATGGTCACCATGGTGGTAATCCCTCCCCCAATGGTCCATGGAGACCACTGATAGGACATGGTCCTGATGCGAGTGTCCCAAGCTGGGGCTGCCCTGTGAGCGCTTACGTGAGTGGCAGCGCCACACAGTGATGGCAACGGCGGCAATGATGAGCACCACCAGCAGCAATGGCACGATCAAGTAGAGGGAGTTGACTCCGCCCACCACTGTCTCCAGCCCTCCAGATGGGCTACTTTCCCTCACATATTCCTCCCAGAATCGTCTCTGCAGCCAATCAGAAGACAGACACACATTGTCAAGCTAACGGTATGAAAATAAAGTATTTTCTGCTAGACACAGTGTCAACATGGTGCCACAATATTGTTTACAAAACACTAGGTCACAGGACCCTCAGTGTCTACTGTACATTTCATCTGGCTTATTGCAACACAAAGGCAGTAGGCAACAACACCAGAGCAATAGTGATCAGATGACTGTGACTTTGCACTCTGGCCTCTCACAATGGTTTCCCAAATACCCCCCTCCCTCTCTCTAGCAGGTGCTCGGCTGTTCTTCCTGCTGATAATCATCACTTCCTGGAAAAACACACACATGCCACAAGCTACCACGCTTGGCATAGGATTTCTGGACACATGAACCCAGCTAAATTATACTTTAAAGGGATTTGTTTGATTTGTTTTTACAAAAACTGACTGGTACAAGTTGCTTAGTAGTAGTTATCATGATTTGTGGGTTTTAGTTGTAGCTGGTTGTCCAGTGTCCACAGATTTCAAACCAGCCAGCAAGTCAAAATAAGAATTAATGACAAGATTTAGGCAAAAGATTTTTTACTGCACTGTGTAGGATTCTATTTTTGCATGTCTTTTTTAATTTGAATAAGTCATTGAGCTATGGTGTATTTTGGCTGACAAGACACAGGCCAGCTGGGAAATCTCTGAATGCATTCACTGTCTTACAACTAGCAAGCAAACCAAACCCCTAATGCTAAAAAAGGATCATCTACTAATGTGTACTATGTGGGTGGCCACATGTATCCACACTCAATGTGCAACAGGTGTTGTAGCTTCTCAGACAGATGGAATTGAAGGTCTGTTGTAATGTGTCTCTCAACCCCTTACCGTCTTTTCGTCATTCTCGAAGGCCTCACGGGCCTCTTCATAGGTGCAGATCTCCTCACGACATTCCCGCTGGATGTTACCCTGCTTCATCTCCTCTAGCAAGAAGTTGGCCCTGCGTAGCCGTCGCAGCACGGAGTGGGCCGCGTCCGCCGGCAGGAACACTAAGAGGCAGAAACATGTGCAAAGAGAAGAGGTTAGGATGTAAGATTTAGAAATGTGCAACAACAAAAAACTGCACGCCTCAGGATAACAAGCAGAGACAAGAAAACGAGAGAGAAAAAGAGGAAACTAGGAGCGAGTCAGCAAGCGGAACAGCATGGGGAGGAAGCGAAGTGGGGGGAGATCCAAAGAGAGAGTACTGAAAGAGAGAAGAGGCAGATGAAGGAAAGAAGCATAGAGTTCTGGAAAAAAAAAAGAGGCAGCGAGGTGGGGACTGAAACAAAGGCTGAACGCTGCCCAAAGCCCACATTTCTGCATAAAAACAAAAGGTCCTTTGATTTAGGCATCCATCCCTGGGCCACAATAAGCGAAACTGGAGGAATGAACTTAGAGAGACAGAGTGGCCCTCTGTTTATCACACCCGAACATAAACTCTCCAACAAGAAACTGCATAGAAGATGCCACCGCTTGCCCTGGGAATGTCTGATGTGCAAACAAATTAACAAGTAATGGAAGCTGTTAGTGTGACTCATATAGTCAGAGATTGCATCAGCCCAAGGCTTGAAATGAAAAAAAGAAAAAGGAAATATATTTGTACATATTGGAAAACAGGAAATTCCCTTAGGAAAGAATGGTAATTGTGTGCTAAAGACGACAGAAAAACCTGAAGAGTGACATTCCAATTTGTGTTTGACAAACAATGCTGAACAATAGAAAAAGAAAAATAACAAGAAGTTGGAGGAGAGTTTCTGATGAGATACGCAAGAGATGAAAACGTCTCGCAAAATAAACTTACCACTCCCCATGATTCCTGCAGGTGTGTTTGGGGTGATTTGTCTGTATAAAGAGCAAACACACATTAACATACAGTTTAGAACATGCTGATACATGAGTCAGACTATAATTAAGCAGGACTTTACTGAAAACTACAAATATTCCTTTGTTTTTATCATAGGATAAACAGTCATTTTAAGATTAGGCCTACTTAAATCTTACACAGTAGCAATGTCCCAGTAAGTCACGAGAGACTGAAAAGAAGGTAATGTCACACATTTACAAGAACAATGAATCAAATGCAAAACGTTTCATCACGTTAAAAAGCCACATTAAACATATTTTGACATGCTCTGGAGAAAATATAAAATCAATTTCACAACTTAACTAACGAATAAAGCCTAATACAGTTAAACAGCTGGGCATTAAAGGGCACTGTTTTGTTGTGAATTAGGAGCATCCTTGACCAAAGTGACAGTGACCAATGGCGGCTGCTGACCACTGTTACACATGGATGTTTTACGGGAATCCTGCTGGTAGCTTCCCAGAATAGATCATAGGTAATTAAAGCGTCACCACCCCGTTGTACGGCTCACAACAAAGAATATACATTGACATGAAAGCTAAAGCGATGTTAGCTCTAATGCGACTGCAAAATGTACATTTTAGTTCGTACGGGGAGCATTTTGTGTCGGGTGGGTAGGCGCTGGTTCTCGCCCCGTGTATTGACAGGACGGTGATGATTTGTAGGACCAATACGCCGCTAGTAACGGATGTGATTTAACGAGCGACAGATGTAAAAAATAAAAACCTCGGTTTCACACTACAGGCGTTTACTTTAGTGTTGGTATATTATATAAATAAACTTTGTGACTCCTGCTCACCTCTTTTCGTAGCAAAAATGCGCATAAGCGATCCCTCGTCTTCTCCGCTGCCCCGTAGTGTTGCTATGCTCGTTGCACATGCGCACAGCTCTGTTTGCTGACAGCTTTACCGTGAACTGCCCCGGAGTTAAAGGGCCAGCTCAACGCTGACCTCAACTATTATTCCTAGTACCATTTACAACCCGATATTGCTATTGATACAACTGTTAAAAAAAAAAAGACACATGAGGAAAGTAGACTTCAAACCACCCTGTTAAATAGTCTTAGTGCTTTAGAATAATGAAATACATTGTATTGTTATGGGTCTGACATAAAGTATGAAGTAAAATAAATAACATAAATAGTTTCTTATAAACTGATACAACATAACATGTCAACACATCTCGTAAACATGGAATACAAATGCACACTTGAGTAAAAATTCCAGTCCATTTTCTGGATATAAATGTTTTTCATATGTCCACAATATATAGGCCTATATATTTTTTGTTCAAATTAAATCAAGTTTTTTTAATGAGGTCAAACTAACATTTTGATTTTGTCTTCAGTTGTTTATCATGTTATTTACTAGGCTAGATGTTTCCACTGCTTCTAATAAAGTTGTCGATTAAACTTTGAGTACATTTTATATTATTTTATAAACAATAGGATGAAATAACATTGTGGCAATATTCAGAAATCCACAATGATATTCCTTTAAAGACTGACTGCAGGGGGCAGAAGTGATGAAACACATAGGGCCATCAGAACAGGATTAGATGAATTTAATGTTGTGCATTGGTAATAGTAGCCTATACTGGTGCCCTCACATTTTTCTTAACTACTTTTAGGTTCTTATTTTTTTCACAACAGCTAATTATTGCCCCGTTATTGATGTCCAAGGATAAATAATCTATTTTTGAATGCCTTTATACCTTTACATACACACACAACAAATATACACTTACTTGATGGAAAAGGCTGATTTTTCATCAAAATCTAAACTCACAAAAGTAATACAAAGTTTTTATTTTGCTGAATCATCATTATCCACCAAAAGTCAGTCATCTTTAACTTCAACTAATTAACAAATAGGTTAACTTCGAAAACTTGTTGTCCAAAATAACTGTGTGTGTGTGTGTGTGTGTGTGTGTGTGTGTGTGTGTGTGTGTGTGTGCATTTGTGAAAGTTAATCAATATGAACCAATTCTGAGATTCTTCCCTGAGGACAAAGGATTAGTTCAGTTCAATTAGAAATAAAATGAGCAATGTAAGCTGCCCTCCACAGTGTTGTGTGTGTGTGTGTGTGTGTGTGTGTGTGTGTGTGTGTGTGTGTGTGTGTGTGTGTGTGTGTGTGTGTGTGTGTGTGAGAGAGAGAGAGAGAGAGAGAGAGAGAGAGAGAGAGTCAGAGAAAGAGTGATAGGGAGAGGGAAGGACAGAAAATGGAGTGTTAGACAAAGTGGAGAGATAGAGGAGAGATAAATAATTAGGGTGAATTGTGCTGCAAAGGAAAGTCAAATTTTATTTTAAAGAAAACAAGTAGCCTAGTGTTTGCCCACATTAAATATAAGTTAAATCAGGCAAAAAGTGTAAATGAATGGTCTTATAGCAGATTTTCTTTTATCATTTCTGAAAGTGTAACCTCTGTAAATGTATTTGAGATTTTATTACATTTATTTTACATCGTTAATATCTTACAGTCGTTTTTTAAAATCCTAACAACTTTTCTTATGTCCGTTTTTTTACTATTAATTTTATATTTTTTACTTTTATTTATTTTCTTTTACCTATTCTTAAAGTTCATATTATGACATTTTCATAATAATAAAGAGAGAGGGAGAGAGAGAGAGAGAGAGAGAGAGAGAGAGAGAGAGAGAGAGAGATCTGCTGTGTGAATGGGGCTCATAGGCACTAGGACCCAGCAGGTGCAGCTCGTTGTTACTTCACTGAGCAGCAGCTCGCTCCTCTTCGCACAGTGCTGATCTACAGCAGCAGCGCGCGCGGCTCCCCATCCGCTTCACCCAGCACGGGCAGGGGGAGGACTACCATAACACCGACATCTGAATCTTTAAGTGGATTTAAGGAACTCCATCACAAAAACACACATGTTCTTCTTCTTTATCATTTCTGTAAATGTGTAAGATACTTTAGACATGGCTTCATCCGTGAGCGGCACAGAGGAAGTCCGGGTCTCGACGCTGACTCCCCTGAAGTTGGTGGGACTGGTGTGCGTGTTTCTCGCCCTATGCCTGGATGTCGGGGCCCTGCTGAGCCCGGCTTGGGTCACGGCGGATGACCAATACTACCTGTCTATGTGGGAGTCCTGCTGGAAGCCCGTCAGCTCCGCTGTCTGGTCCTGCAACAGCACGCTTGCAACCGGTGAGACAGACGCTCATGAGCCCGTAAACACGCTCACTTATTCGGGCTTGTGGGGAGATGCACCCCCATGTTATTTTTGAAGTTTTAATCCAGTTGGATGTTGAAGTAGTGGGTTTTACATGTCAGAGTTTTTGGGCGCAGACAGACACCCATATCCATATTCAAATTGGGGATAACAAAGAGTCCCTGCAGACAGAGCTCTGCTGAACCAATCTGTTCTGTGGGTGACAATTATACAACATCACCCAGGAGAGTGTTAAATGTTAATTACTTTAGAATTAGCTATTGCCTGGTTAATTTAAACTGTACAACTTTTCCACATGAAATAAGATAGTGAACAATGTGCTGCACATACTGCTCTCACAGTGGGAGATAATTGACTTTATTGATATAAAAAAGTTTGTCCTTGAGGCTAAGTGTGCTGTGTAAGACACCCTTTCTTTCTGGTTTTCTGGCTAACTTTGTTTTTTAAAAAACATTTGCCACCACTGAATGATGTGGGAATTCTGCTTTGCCAGGAGCGGTCCAGCTGGGGTTTCATTTGGTCTTTTGTTGCTCACAAAATGAGCCTTTGTGTGGGTTTCTTCACCAGCCAAGGAGCAAGGGCAACTCAGAGCAGAGAACTCCCCAGAGATCCAGATGCCTGCAGATTAGTAACCAGGGAGACAAGTGAAGCACTCCAGAAATGCTGATTTTTTTTTTAGGAGGGAAACTTCCTATTGGAGTCCCCATGAAGGTTGTTTTTTTTCTATCCTGGAAGTATTTCATTTTTCTATCACAGCGTGCCATTTACTGGTGAGGTAAAAGAGAATACTTATTTGATGCCATATAGGTTCACATATACAGGAATGGTAATTTTGATACAAAACAGTCAATTGAAATACCATAAAATAAAGTTAACAGCAGCACTACTACTGTCCAGAAACTTAAAAAGACTTTAGTACTCAAAATAAGCAAGAACATATCGATAAAATAAGTCAAATATATTTAGTGAAAGAAAAAAGATCTATTTAACAACATAACCATGATCAGTCATGATTTCAGGGATGAATTTGTTTAGACATTTTAGCTTTAGAATGTAATATTTTACTTACAAAATACTTGAAAGTTATATTATTTCCTGAGAAATTAGCATGTTTGAAGTTGACTTTTTGATAAAGCTGTTCAGAAGGGGGAAAAACAACAATAGAGATCTGTCACAGCAGGATTCTATCAGCCTATAGGCAGTCTCAGGTTTGAAAATGTAAAATGAGTTTCAGTACACTCCCAACTACACCTTTCTTCATTTCATGTGTTTGCTGAGACAAACAGTAGATCTACACTTCACTTTTTGCTGCCTCTGACCTTCTCCTATGTGCTGAATTGTGTTTTTGTTAGTCCGACAAACTGTTTTCTTTCTGTCTACGGGATGAGTAACTGCAGGTCACGCTGGCCCAGGTCTTTCTCTGTCAGCGCAGACAAAGTGCACTTTGGTGCCATATAAAGACATGCAGTCTCCGTGTCAGCTCCCCTCTCTCAGCAGCGGCAGCAGCATACCACAGTTAATGCACACAGCAAACTGCCCATTTCCTCAGGCTTGTGCTTGGCTAGGCTTATTGATTCGAATCCCAGTAATCAGTTTCATCCCTTCTCGTCAGCCCCCCAATATTTCCTCAGTGTCATGCTCTGGGCATTAAATAAATCCTGTTAGTTTGAAACACCAGCTGGCTGCTCAGATGTTTTGTGCTAGTTCTGCTAGGTCTGTATGTGTGTGTTTTTCCACAAAACCACAAAAAGAAAAAGAAATATGGCTTAGTTACATGCTCATGAAGTGTAAAATCTACAAAAATTGTAACTCTTCTCCACTTTCAGTTTCACACACACACACACACACACACACACACACACACACACACACACACACACACACACACACACACACACACACACACACACACACACACAATGAAGCACGGGGCTAAGGTCAAGTAAAAAAGAAGACCTGACACAGGGACAGGAATGTGGAGCGGTCTTGCAAGTGAAGTGTGTGTGGTTCCCGTGTTGGTGTTGGTGCAATATGAATGGGACGAATGTGGAGCCACTGTGTGAGCTTAGTCAGACACTGTGGGGCAAAGAATAATAGTAGTGGAAAATGTGATCCTGTATTAGGGGTCATGATACCAGAATTTTAAACTTTGATCAGGTTCTAGTGATCAGACAAACGTATTCCTATGCACCTAATATTGGGTAATTTCTTGTTTTAAATCACAAAGAATTACCACAAATACATAGGTTACGATTTTGAAATGTTGCCAACATATTGGTGCAATTTAGATAGTGTCAACTCTGCTGTTGCCTCCACTGCTCTCTGTCTGATTGTAAGAGACATAATTGTAACTTTTGCATCTGTATGATACTCTAAAAGGACTTGAGAAACATCAGTATTTGTCAGTCTGTGAATATGGATGTGCCAACACGTCTTTATCTCTCTTCTTCTCAAAGAGACTTTGGTTCAATAATTGACTAAAGATCTGACATTTCTTGAAAGCTTCGGTACTTTCCAACACTATTGATCATTAAGTGCAGGAATTGTACTGTTTGAAAACACCTGATATTGTAAAGGACAAAAGTATGGAACATTCTGACAACCGTATATTCCTGTGACTGTCACACTGATGGCTACAAATAGCATGTAAAGCTGGAGTGTCTTGCTGCCATCTTGAACCAGGGACCTCTGATTGACTTCCTGCTTCTGAAACTTCTCCATCCTGAGAGTGAGCCTAAGTATGTGTGACAGCCAGAGAGACACTAGGGGCTCTTCTGTGACACAGATCTTCCTCCATTGTCTCAGACAAAGAAACATACTTGGGGGCCCAGAAGGATTTTTTTTTTTTTCGTTTAGCACCTAGGCGCTCCCTGTCGTGCACATAATTAATGCTCAGATTGGATCTTGTCTACTGTATCTCCTTTTCCATCTGTCATCATGCATGGCTCAGATTAATACTTTGGCGCTTCCTGCTCGTCAAAGCCTCTAAGCACTCCGACTCTGGCTGCATGTCTTGCACAGTGAGTCGCTTCCAAATCTGAAATCCATCCTGCAGTTTCACAGGAGGACTGATAAGACTTTCGCTTGCAGACTGCCCAGGCTGAAACTGACCTAGAGAGGATATCTTTCCCCACGATGAGCTTTGACAACTGCAGGTCAAGTCACTGTGGCCCTTTTTTTGAGAGGCAGAGAAAGTGAAGGGGTCAGTCTTTGGAGGGGGGGGGGGGGGGGGGGGGGGGGTACAAGCTGGAGGCTGAAGAGAGCTGGTGCTCTGCTTTTTGTGGGCTCCTTCCAACATCCTGTGGTGACAGGGCCCATTTTTAAACTCTCAATCCTGGACCCATATTTGGTCAAAAGAAGTTGATGTTTGTTTATATTTGAGCTGCTTGGCCTCTGGAATAAAGTTTCCCTCCAACAAGGGTGGGAACTGTATTTTAAGCAGCTTATCCTCTGTCACTGTCTCTCCGCTGGAGAATGTTTTAATGATTTTCTGCCTCAATAGAGGGGAAACATATTCTTGGCACTGCTTCATCTTTGTTATTTCCTGGGCTCCATAAGAGACAATACCATGTATAATAATAAAAAAAAAACCTCATGTTTATTCTAAATTATTTCAGTTTGAGCTTCTCCTCCTACCCTTATTTTATTTGGAGCTCAATCCCTTTAATGTTTTGATGTGATTTTTTTTCGCCCGCTGCACTTTAAATTATTTCCTCCTGTGTAATCTAATGCCTCATCATAATATCCTCTGCCTGTTTACATGTAGACCTCCTGTTTCCGTGAGCACACACCAAGGCTATGAAAGAGACCTTTAAACTCCAAACAGTTACATAACTGGCTCAAAAGTCTTTGTTTATTGTCCCATGACATTGAGTGATTAAAATAACAGACTTTAAAAAAAATGAATTAGATTTAATTTTGCAGAACAAAACCTTGACAAACATCTGTTTTTTTTCTACTTTACTCTCACTTTGGAATTCCAGCAAGGACAGGGAAGGAGAAGCAGAGATTGAGACACATTATTATTTCAAGTGTTGTTAAACTTATTCTGGATGAAATGCTGAGAATGCTGCTGAGCTAGTAGGCAATACAGAGGGATACTCATTATCTGACTCACTTCACAGAATGCCTTTCTGCTGCTCTGGTGTCTGTTTATAAAGCGCTGAAATCCACACATATGTGGCCAGTCCTGTGTTTGGTTTGTTTGTTTCTTGTAAACCAGAAACTGCTGCGCTTTGTCCGAAGGGTTAGTCAATGCATGGTTCAAATTCTTCCCCTGCCACTGGTCCCTAATGGCCGGCATCAAAACATTACAAGCCATGGCCGGCTTCTCAGAATATGCACGAGGAAATGTTTCAACCCCTGAACCACAAGTATTTTGTGTTTACTCTGCGGTAATTCCCCACAATCTCAAGTTGTTGGAATGTTGGATGTTTTTCTCCTGTTAGAGATTGAGCATGACCAATATGGCCTGTGACCTGTTCTGCTGCCTGACTCTTTTACTTTTCCCCCTCCTCTTCATCCACCCACCTTCCTCCTCCTTCTCCTGTCAACAGCTCAGACACGGCTCTCCAGTGTATCCCCGTTTTAGCTACCTATGTCACTCTCTATCTCAGTGTGATTTCATGCCTTTCCTCCCTCACCCCATCCTTCTGTGTATGTGTGTGTGTGTGTGTGTCCCAGACTGGCAGATCGCCACACTGGCCTTGCTGTTGGGTGGAGCGGCCCTCACCCTGTTCTCCTTCCTTGTGGCGCTGATCTCCCTCTGCTTCAGCTCCAGGAGTCGCTGCTACAAGCCTGTGGCTGTCATGCTGTTCTCTGCGGGTACGTAAAGAGACAAAAAAACAACAACTCAGAGATGAATCAAAACACGAAAACACAAAGAAATGACTGCTTCTAAAAAGGTCTATTCATTTGAGTTATGATGACGATAATAGTATCTGCACCAGTATTTGACTTGGATACCGCCAAAAATAAGAAATATAATATAAGTATGCAAGTCAATGTACTTTTTGACACCCTAAAAAAAAAAGTTCAGGTAACTGATTGTATTACAAAAAAACAAATAAGAGTGTGGTGCTGTCAACAATAAGTGTTTTATTTATTCCAAATTCCAATATTATGGATAATTTGATTTAAAAAAAAACAACTAGTTTTGAGGGCTACTGAGCATCAGCCAATAGACAAGTATAGGTACAGGTATTAGTATCGGCATAACTGGTAATGAAAACATTGTCTCACTGTTGTAACACTTAATCTTTCTGTCTGATTTTAACAGACTGATTTTCACATTAGTACCTTCTCCTATTCTTGTTTTCCTCTGCAGTGGTGCTCCAGGTGTGCAGCTTGGTACTATTCCCCATCAAGTTCATAGAGACGGTCAGTCTGAGAGTGTACCATGAGTTCAACTGGGGCTACGGCCTGGCCTGGGGGTCCACCATCTTCTCTTTTGGAGGCGCCATCCTTTACTGCCTCAACCCCAAGAACTATGAAGACTACTACTAAAACATGTGAGGAGAGAAGAGATATTGGAAGTCTGTTTCACCCAGGGCCCTTCCAGTAATGGGACATTTCTGTGCACAACCACAGACTAAAAAAAAAGGAATAAACAAAAGCTTACTGTTAGATTCAGGACTGGAACCATTCGATACTGTGAATTTATTGACTTACTTAAAAAACCAACTTGTGTTCAAAAATGAATCCTGAACCGTTATAGAGCGATTGCCACCATTCGGTTGAGTCTGCGTTCCCTTTAAGTGGAACTCCAGTAGGTCTTCGATTTGGACAGAAAATCTGGAGGGAACAGATGGATTCACTGACCCCATACCAGGACAAAATGATGGACTTATTACCCAATCAGAGCAAAGAGCAAAAGAACAATGTCAACTTGGCCCAATCAGGACAGTAACGGATCCAGGGAGGAAAAAACCCCATTGAAGTGATATCCCGAGGATGACAAAGTGAGGAAATGCGACATAATACTTTTCCCCAGAGATGAACTACATCTGGAACTTGGCCTTGCCTTCTTCCTACAGTTTAGAGAAATACATCAGCGAGGGCTGGTCTCATGAACCAAAGGCTGTCGCTAGAGTTTTTTCTCCATTCCTATTTGATTCTATTTTAAGGGTCACAGAGATTAACAGAAACAACCTAAGACAATAAAAACATTCCACATCCACTGTCTAAATAATATCATACTGGTGAGAAGAACATGGGCTGGCTAATGAATAGCAAAGCATCTGTCACATGTAAACTATTACTACTGCTATTGTAAATGTGCAGCATAAGCCCAATTATACCGTCATTATGATTAAAGAAAAGTTGTATTATATGTAAGTATGTGCAGCATTATAAAGTAATATTCATGCTAAGGCCAGTGGGAGGGCGATGATGGCAAATGACCGTGTCTGCTGATGAGTGTCCACCCATGCCTGCATGATCATACCACCCAGCATGTGTTCACACACTGCCCCATGTGATGCCTCCTTATCTCCTCCATCTGTAGGAAACAGAAATGCTCTCAGTAGAAAATAATACAAAAGTAGATTTTCATTTAGGGAGAAACTGTATCAGATTGTCTCATTGTTGCTACTGAAAATGTCAGCATACCTAAAATTCTGCACAAAATATGAGGTTCATAACTAAGAACTATGCATGAGTAATGTTATTATTACTCCTTGGATCAATCTTAAAAAAACAATTGAGCATTTTGAACCTTAAAGAAGCCATGAATGATGTGACTTGTACTTGCAGAAAGCCTGCTGTGGGTAAAACTCTCCTAAATTCTCCATTAGGATGGTCACTTTTAGGATGAAACTTCTCCAACTCCCTCTTGTAATAGAGAAAGTGAGTGTTTGCATGCCTATTCCATTTGCTGCTGAGTTTATTATGATTCCCACTGGCTTGAATAGTTATATAATAAACATGTTCTGATAAAAGCAGTGTATGATTTCTTTTTTTTGGGGGGGGGGGGGGTAGGCATCTATGATCTTCGGCACACATGTGGTCAGGTCACATAGAATCAGCTCCTTTATTAAGTACAGCAAGATGAGGCATTTGCACAGGAAATCAACATCTCATGAACACATAATACAGGGTGGCGTATTTTGCATAACAGTACCAGGAATATACTCATATGCAAGTGTCTTTAGTGTTCTTCTTTCAGTGAAATGAGCTCTTATACAGAGCCAGATACAGTGTACAGTCTACATTTCGCATTTGTCAGAACGTATATATCATTGATTTCATAGTTCCACCCTCAGAGAGGGAGTCACAGATCCTGGATTAAAGTGGAAGTGCCTCTATTTTAAGTTCAGGAATGGGCACAGTTGTGTAAACAGGGCAGTCACTTATTCTGCTTGGAATGATCTCCGGGTAAACTTACGCTCCACTTCATCAATCCTCAGTCGCTTTGACCTTCCCGAAGCCAAGTTCCACTGTGTCACTCACTATTTTATCCATTTGCTAAGAGACGCGTCCAAGCTGTCCCCAAAAGACTTCATCATCCACCAACGAAGAGTCCAAGTGCACAGGAGTAGTAGACGGAAGCAGGGCAAGTGGGCAGAGAGGGATAGTGGCTCTTCCTCAGCAGGTATATAGGTGTTGTATATTTACTGACAGGGGAAGACCTCTAGACAGATTCTGCAGATGTTTGAAAGGGTGGAGCTTATACTCTCCAAGGATTGGCAGGGGCGGGACAAGGTAGGGCAATTCAGGTCAGCACACAGCTCAGGTGTAGCGTGGCATCTCACATTGTTCACAGCGGTTGAGCGCAGGGTGATTGAGGAAGGTGCAGCTTTCACAGTTCCACTGGGCACCTTCAAAATCCTCGTCCCTCTGAGGCCCCTGCACTGGTTTAGGGATCTGCTCTGCATCTAGCAATAAAAAAGGCAGTTTAAAACAAGAGCGCAAGAGAGTCTTTATTCATGTGATAAAGTGCTAAGCACAACAACAAAGTAAGTTTCATCAGCTCAGGGATAGAATTAAGCATGACGTCATGAGGCATGCATTCAAGGATCAACCATTCAGTATAAATGGTAATAGTCAAAGGCAAAAGGAAGGTTTTTCATCAAGTTGCCATGCCAACAGATTTGTGTAGACACAACACAGACTAAAATCAGAAAGGCTTTGTCTTGGAAACTTTGATGTACTGAGAGGCAAATTTGACAAATATTCTGTGTGCAATGCTCTAGGAACTACGCGGTGCAAGACCCCCCCGGACTGTTCGATGGCCACGTCTGGCCCATGTATTTGAAACACAAGAACATCATGAGTGGTCCTGCAATGAAAGTCAAAACTGTATCCTGGCAACAGAATAATTCAGTCTAATTCTAACCTGTTCAACATTTATTTTTCTCCACTAATAAACACAGCCTCATGAAAATGTTTCAAGACTTCTGAAAACTGAGTCAAACAATTCTCACCTTTCCTCACAGGTTTAGGCGGCACTACAGGACCGGGCTGAATGTTGTCATAAAAGTTGTTCATTGCTTTTGGGTCGAACTTCCCTGTGGAGGAAAGCAGAAACCAGATACATCAGTTTGTTTACAAGTGCTCATTCCAGACAGACAGCCAATCAGTTCCCAGCCTCCTATTCTCTTTGAGCCTCTTTACTGATGCAGTGTTCAGACTGGCACTTACAAAAAAAGATAGCAGGGTCAACAGGCTAAATAGTAAAAACGCGCTTTAAATTTAGGGCAAGGTCAGAAAACATAATCCGGTTCAGAACAGAGATACACATTCTACCGATATTATAAAAAATTTACATATCTGTTACCCAAAAGAATCACCCTAGATTGTATTCAGTCATCTCACCAACACTGAATGGCAGCTAGTTCAATAACATATGCTTGATAAATGAACCAAATAAATGACAAGGATGCATGAACTCACGCTTTGCTTTCTACAAGTTCCAACTTTAAAATTTGATTAACCGGATGTTGATGTCTGCTTAGAGACAGCCGATCATTTTTTACAAGCATTAGCAAAAAAAAGCTGACAGGCCTAAAAGCTACAGCTTACAGTCAAGACGTTGACTTGTTATCTTATTTCTTCTACAGTGTGGAATCCTCCTCAAGCTAAATTCCTGAGCTCAATGACCTTCTGTGATTGTATGAAAGCACTCTCCAAATGATAAACAAAGATATCTAACACAAATAACTGATTCATGTTAACTGATGTTTTTTAGGGACCTTTAACAACATCCAAACATTTAACAACTCTCAACAACAACGATTATTTTTTTTTTTAAAGATTCTTGTACTGATTGAAAAGCACTGCTGCAAAGTTTTTAGATTCAGAAGCTGACAAACAAATCCAGTTATTTTGCAAATGCTCTTTTATGTTGAAGTTTATTATCCATTGACTGAGCAGCCTGTCTGAAAAGGAGCATTATGGAAGACGACAACAACAACAAACAAAGGGAAGACAACTGCTCAAATGTTCAGTTCACCAGCACTGGATAGATTGATTATAAATTGTTAAAAGTTATAAGAAGGAGGATCTTAATACCCTTTCACTTGAGCAAATACACAGCTTCTTGTGAAATTATAAACCATAACAGCTTATTTCTACAATGGAAATTTTGAGACAATGCTGTTATACATTTCGTAATCATCAAGGATCATGTACCAGTAAAGCACCATGCTGGACCCAATGAGGGTCAACTCTGACCAGTGGGTTATTTTAGAACACTGTATCTGTATGCAGAGGGAAGGAGCATCATCCATCACTCTGGACTCAACTCTATCTGCTTCTGGGCTTGGCTCTTTCAAGATCAATGCTTTCAAATATATCAGACATGCACTTCAAAGTTTCATGCGTTGGACTGTACATTAATGACTGTGGATGTGTGTGTGTGTGTGTGTGTGTGTGTGTGTGTGTGTGTGTGTCTGAAACCTCTTGATTGCAGAAGATCTGTCTCCTTTAGGGTACAGTCGATATCAATCTGAAGCTGTCTGTTCAGACTCCGCAAACGGGTCATCTCTTCAGGCTGCAGTCGGTGCAAACACAACAACCCAGTTAGATTAGACGAATATAGGCAACCAAATATTCCCTCCTTTAAAACCTCTTCTTACGAGTAAGAAAGTAATAAACACACCCTTTTATGATAAAATAGTGTTGTCATATTATTGCTGAATTTTAGTAGCACTTTGTGTCTAAGATTGCCATGTTTTCTGCCTTTTAAAAAGCCCACATGCCTGCTTTTCTTCTTATTGTTTTCAAACTAAATAGGACAGGCCCTACCCTACATCTGTGATTTGCTAACTCCCCATGAGCCTGACCACTGCCTGGGATCCTCCAGCAGGGCTCTACTAGCAGTTCCTAAAACTCGACTGGTCCCAAAGCCTTTGCTGTTCGTACCCCCCGGGCGGTGGAACTCCCTCCCTGAATATCTCAGACAGCCAGTGTCCTCTTTTAAATCACTTCTTAAAACTCACATTCATTGATTTTCTTTTCTCAATGATTTGGTTGGTTGTACTTCTTGAGTACCAGGTTTTATTGTTATATGCGTTTAATTTATGTTTTAGTCCTTTTTTTCGTGTGCTATTATTTGAAGATGTGTGTATTTTTTGTACTATTGTTGGTTGTTTTAAATTCAAAACACTTTGTGACTTTTTTTTTTTTTACAAGTGCAATGTAAATACAATCACTATTATCATTCTTATTATTATTTCATCCAAAGTCAAATTGAATTCTATAATGTCATTTACACGGTAGATGTAATCGCATGACAACGTAAACAGCAAAACAACTAAGTGTGTGGTTCTTACTCTGGGTATAAGACTCGTGGAGTTTACTCGTCTAAAGCGTCTTTGTAGGGCGTCGTATTCCATATTGTTAACATCCGACTTCAGATGCTCTAGTTTCTGCTTTTCCAGCAGCAGCTCTTTCAGTAGACGCTCCATCCTGGCACGCTGGTGGAGCAGGAGAGCTGGAGAGGAGCAAACAAACAAATACAAAAATAAGGAGTCTGTTAGCTACTTTCTACAGTAAACAAGCACTCATATTTAAGTAATATGAAGAAAAAGAAAAACACAATCAGTGCAGACAAATCATGATACCAAAGACCATCTTTCAGTAAGTTAGCCTCCAAATTACTTCAACTATTAACACAATACTTTAACCTTAATAATCACAATACAAGTAAACAGGCTTAAGAAGACAAATAGATACTAAGGCAAACAAACTATATAGCTTTATGAGGCCCAATTTGGGCCCTGTGGTAGGGTAGGTAGTATCGGTGTTATCACTACCTGGAGGTTGCATCTACGGAGCCTGGGTCTGTTGAAGGTGGCAATGCTATTTGGGCTCTGATGGCAATGTGGTAGGGTAGGTAAGATATAGAAGTTTAGCACATGGGTACGGTTGGCCGTGAGAGCTAGCAATGTGGGGTAGGAGGGGGGTGGCTCTGGGATGCCGGAGCTCACTGTCCAGCCTTCCCAAGGTGTCGTGGGACTAATTGGATGAAACACAGGTGAAGGGAGGTTCCCACTTGACAATCCCAGTGATGTCCTGGTGATGCGTATCAGTCTACATGGTTGAGTTGTGGGGGCCATGTGTTCAGGTAGGTAGTATCAGGGTTGTCACTACCTGCAGCTTGCATCTACGGAGCCAGGGTCTGTTGAAGGTGGCATCGATCGCTGTTTTGGTTTTTCTGGTGGCAACTAAGGGCCATAAGGGAGGTGATGTAACTTATCAGTAGGGCAAAGGGGCATAATTGGGATGAGGGGTGTTTTCACTTAGTGCCTTTCATTAGGGCACAATTAACTTGTGTTTGATTCAAATTGAAATAATTCTAGGCGAGAAGATACGAGAAAGTATAACAAAATATGCCAACAAAATGCAGGTTAACACCACAAAATGACTGACACAGATAACTTAAACACATTTCTGTCAGAGTTTAAACAAAGCTGTAATAAAGTTGGCATGTCACAACTGTTTCCTATTGCAATATTAACATTTTATATTTATGGCCAGTACAAAAATAAGCACTACAAAACTGGAAGAGGAACTCGATTTTTTTCTTCAAAATCTGTAATTGTGAGATCCTAATTTTGCAAATACATTTTTGACAACAATTAAATATTAGAATTTAAGACTCTGATGTACAGTGTAATCCTTTAGTTCAATTCATGTTCAATTTCTTTTAGAAATACTGTATATTTATAGTTTTTTTTATGTATTTAGTGAGTTAAAAGTTCATTTGGGCTATAAGAAACATGTCTTACGATACATCAAATAATTAGCAGATTATTTTATTTTAAGCACCTACATTCTGGTCAACAGTGGTTCCATGAGCTCCAGTACGAAGTGCAATGTCTCCAATTAAAAAGTCAACTATTCTCAGACTCAAGGTCACTTAAAATCGCACACATACAAAGCAAAAGATAGAAATAAACTTCAATGCCCTACCTTGTGTGTATGCATAGTCATCAGAGCCTGAGCTTGAACGTCGGGGCATTTGGTGAAACTGACTTGCAATGTTCCCTGGTAGAGCTGAGATGGGCAGGATGGGTGCAGGGGCAGCGTTGTGCTCCCCATGGTCTACTATGTTGAGAAGAGACTCCGCTTCGGCCACAGGAGGTGAGCTGGGGGGCCTCTGGGCCTGGCCTCCTGGGGACACTTTGATTTTGAAGGTGTAGGCTGACTGGCCCGGTTGAGGAGAGGAGGCAGGCCGAGGCCTTGCAGGGCCTTGATGCTGCAGGTACATCCCAGGGTGGAATGATGCTGGGCCTGTAGGTCCAGTCATAGTGATACCCCTTGAAGGAGAGCTGGGTGAGGGGCTTGTGGCCATGTAAAGTGTTCCTTGGGGGTGGGGATTGTGCACAGGTGAATTGCTGCGAGGTCGTGGACCCTCCAGGGTAATCTCTATCTGGTTCTTGAGGGGGTTCTTGTTGTAGGGCCTGTAAACTGCAGGCTGTTGCTGGGGTTGTTGCTGGTGATGGTAGGGCATGCTAGGGATGGTTGGGGAGCTAATAGGTAGGAAGACATATTGCTGGTGCTGGGGTTGGGGTTGTGGTTGGGACTGCGGCTGGACCTGATGTTGGGGGGAGCTGTAAGGGGAGCCGTATGTGGGAGTACTATAAGGGGACTGCTGATGCTGATACACAGGCGCCCCTGAGGCCGACCAAGGCGATGGCTGAGGGCTTTGGGAGGGTGAAGGTCTAATATACAGGGGGGTGTTGCTGCTGTTCGCATAGTGCCCTGGGGGGATCTGCAGAGCTTGTGGGACAGTGGGTATACTTTGTGAAAGTGTGACTGTTATAGGGTTCATTGTGTAACGCGGGACAGGGGAATATGTTGGAGACATGCCCTGCATTGTGGGTGGAGGGGTAGGAGTGCTAGCCGACCGGCTCTGATCGTTCATGAAAAAAGGGTTGTAACCAGGGGAGGGGGCTATGTTAGCAGGGGCCGACAGTGGCTCAGGGTAGCTGGGTCGCTGGGGTTCAATGTGACTATCACTGGTGCTGTGCACTAGGGAGCGTCCAACTCCTGGTGCTCCTCCATTTGCCTTGTTTGCTTCTGAGCCTGGGTAGCCCAGACTGATGTGGAGCATTTGATTTCGACTCCGTCGCCCATCCTCTGGACTGTGATGGAACTCTCCATACAGGTATCTGTTACTCTCCTGAGCCAGCAGGTGGCAGCAGAGATCCAGGTTATTGTTGTTCTGAGACAGCAAACCAAGAACAGTCTTGAGTTATTCAGCGTCAAGCAGCTGGAGTGTTTAAGAGCACTTCTTGCTGCTTTTCTGCTTAGTACACATTATATGAGGAAAAATACGTGCTGCTGGTAATTTAGCTTTACAAACTAAGCAATATATCTCGAAAATACATTCTGCACAGGCCAATATCAAACATTCATAATTTGCAGAGTCCAACCATCAGAGCATATGGAAGAACAAGTGTGTGTTTGTGTGAATACCTGTAGAAGGCACTGTGACACAACCCCCTCTGGGATCTCTGGGAAACGCTGCTTAAGATCCTGCAGGATGTGATAGTCGAGCTGAGAGCCTCCCTGCGCCATCCTAAAGCCAACACAGAGACTCAACGAGCCCAAAACTGCAAACGCTGAAATAACCGACGTCGTCTCATCCCCCTGAAGACGCAACAGATCACACGACTCAAGATGCTGCCAATGACCTGATTAGCACGTTTGTCTGCCACACACCCAATGTGTCAGCAATAATTACATCCAAGTAGAACAATTAAAAACAGTCTCTGTGAGGCATGTCAACCTTAGCTTTCAGAAACCAGCAGAATATATCCACATGATCCAACACCTGTTAAAACAAGCCAGATTCTACGTTGTTCTTTCACATGTGCACGGAGGTTCTTGTGAGCTGCCTGTCAGTCTGTTGTTGTTTGTTTAACCATATTGTTGCACCGAGCAACGACGACATACCACCGCTAGCTCGCAGGCTAGCTCTCAGCATCAATTGGCCTCCGTGTATCACTAAAACAAAACAACCACGCCGGTGTTACGTGTGACCACGACAGACAATAACATTGACATTCCCTAGGAGATTATCCCGTAGTTAGCCGTCACTAAAAATAGCATCAAAATCCTCCTAAACAAGTCACTTTGTTCAAATAAGATTAACTCAATTCGTCAGGTAACTCTGCTAACGCTAACATTAGCTCGGTCCTGTTGGCTGGTCAGCTGTCATATGCCTCTGGGTGTTGATGGATTAGCTAGCTAACCATGCTAAAGTCAGGTAGCCACTTTACGACTTTGCAAAACAAAACTCACCATAAATTAAGTCTCCCTCAAGTCCCGGATCATATCGGAGCCTCGGTAGTTCTTATATTGTACGACGAGGTTTGTCAAGTGTTTGTTTTGGCTAAGTAACTTGTAGTTTCGCATTCCAGCGTCAGGCCCGCTGAATTACATACGAACAGACTGTCTATCGCGATAATGTCAGATTCTCCCCCAACCAGGAAGTTGTTCAAATCGGCTGATTCGACGCTGTCAGTACTGCGCATGTCTGCTTGCCGCGCTCCCTTTCTTATAGGATTCTCTATTTTATTGATAATTTAAAGCCTTCAATTACTGACATGGTAAATGTTATTTTACTCATGAGTAAATATCATATTCACTGTAGTAAGTGGAGAAACAGCAAACCCTCATTTGACTGGTTTATAAATTATTTCAAATATTTTTTCTTATCTCTGGAAAAAAAAATCAAATCTAGCAGTGCTGACTTATCGAAATTCTTGTTGTTTTGATTTCTGGCCCTTGTTGAATTGTTTTTGTCCTTGCTCCAGTTTGTTGTCTGCTTACATTTGCCTGATGTTTTCTTTTGGAAAAGTTTTATTTTTATTTATTTATTTGTATATATAATCCCCCCTAGTCTTGATTTATGTTTGAATTAACATGTTCCTGTGTATTTTGCTGTTGTATGTTCATCCTCTTTAAGAGTTTGTATAAACTTTTTTTGTATATGTTAAATTTGTCAATAAAGACGGTTAAAAAAAATTAAATAATTTTATCAACAGCTCAATATTGCTCTTGAAAAATAAATCTCTGTAAATACAGATGTATTTAACTTACTAATATGTTTTCAAGAGAGCCATGGCTTCAGTGAAGCATATAAAAGCCATTTAAAAAAACACTTAATTGGTAGGCTAATAAAAGTTATTAGACTGGTGAACAGTTCTGGGTTTTCCAAAAAACTATCAAACTTAACTTAACATATTTCCCCATCAATACATGCTGGTGATAGTCTGCAGTTTGCAAGAATATACTGTCACATAATTTAATTGAAAATTGGGTCTGGCACGTCTCAAATGACCTTATCGCAATATAGGCTAAGTATGTGTATTAATGTAGAAAGAAAACCACGTAAGTGTGTGTGTGAAGAAGTAATCATATTTTACCTATATTATCTTTAGCAGATACGTTCATCATTAAGTTGTCTTAAAGTCATCTTCAGTTGATGAACAGCATTTTATTTAAAACATTAGTCAAGTTAAGTGTAGCTTTTTTACTGATTAGGGGTGTCCTCAGTCACCGATTTCAGATGTTTTCTTGGGGGTGGCGTATAGTCAAATACCATACTGTAAGAGCAAAGTTAAGATTTGTGTCAGTGGTATTTCTCTGTGTTTTCCACTAGGGGGCAGTGAGAAAGTCCATCATTCTACAGAAGCGCTTAACCTTAAGTGACAATCACTGGAAGAGACACGAATGGTCTTCTCCAGGGGAAGACCAACATTATAGTTTAATGTGTAATGTGTAGTGTGTATCTGTTGTGGAAGTAAAGCATAATAATATAATAACATAATTTCTAAAGTAACACTTTTGTATCACATGAAGCCAGAACTGTTTGCTGGAGCACCGGTAAATAGGATTTTTTGATAATGCAGCAGTTGGTTCTTTAAGATAAAATGGTCAGTAATGGATAATACCACCATCAGAAGTCTGGAGGGTTGTAAGGAGGTCAGTATTGCAGATGTCTGTTTATGCTTGAGGCTGTTAACTGACACAGGGAAAAGGTTTTGGATTACTGCAAAGTGGTAGCAAGGAATTTTCAGACTATTCATGTGTAGATCACAGCACAACTCAAAGACACTTAACAAAGAATAACAACAACAACAAAAACAATACAACGAAGAAATAATCTAAAAGAAGGAGGAAGAGAGTTGAGATTGTTAGTGGTTGTAGCCAATGTTGAAGAGGTGAGTTTTTTGGGATATCTTGAAGGATGTGAGTGTGGGGGAGTCTCTAATGTTTTTTTGGGAGTGAGTTCCAGAGGGTGGGAGCGGCAATGGAGAAGGCCCGGTCCCCCCAGGGCCGATGGTTAGTACTGCAGGGTGTGGGTTGGAGTGTGCCAGGTGAGTAGCTCAGACAGGTAAGGGGGAGCCAGGATATGGAGGGTTTTCTAGGTGAGGATGAGGAGTTTGAAGTGGATACGCAATGGGATGGGGAGCCAGTGAGGTTATGAAGGACAGGGGTGATGTGGTCACGGGTGCAGGAGTGAGTGAGAAGACGAGCAGCGGAGTTTTGGACGATGCATTGTAGATGAGACTGTTGCAGTAGTCTGGTCTGGAAGTGAAGAATCCGTGGGTGAGGGTCTTAGCAGCTGTTCAATTGGATGTCGGTCAGAGGAATGTAGAGGGCCAGCCAATGGCATCAAGTCTCATCATCCAACAACTGCCTACACATGAGGCCAGGCAATGTCCTGCACCAGGAGGAACCCAGAGCCCACTTTCCTACCTAAGAGTAGTCAATGTACCATTGGCTATGACACGGAGGTTTGAGGGACCCTCCAAGGATATGCCTCCCGCCATCACTGGCAACTGACAACTAACCTGTCATGCTGGATCGATGTTGAATCTTAATGTTCACCATGGCGTCTACAGACTCTTTCACATGCTCTCAGTGTGTGTTGCTCTCGTCTGTGTACAGTAAAGGGTGCCAATGGCAAACCTGCATGTTGCTGGGCTGTGGACACGGGTGCCACTAGAGGATGTGCCCTATACCCTCATAGAGTCTGTTTCTGACAGTTTGTTCAGAAACATACACACCCGCAGCCTGCTGAAGGTAATTTTGTAGGGCTTTGGCAGTGCTCCTCCTGTTCCTCCTTGCACAAAGGAGCAGATACCAGTCCTGCTGTCGGGTTGATGCCCTTCTGTGTTACGACCAGTGAATTTAGGACCCAGATGCAGGACACATAAACAGACTGGTGGATTGGTAATGAGGTTTATTGTAGTAAATGGAGGTGAAGATGGGTTGAAGATTCTGGAGGTTAGCAGAGTGAAGGGGACGAAGGCTGACCAGAGCAGAGTAGGGGTGTGAGTGTGGCTCAGCAGTTTTGAGTCCAGAGAGCAGGTTGAGGCAGATGGCTGAGCAGGAAGGCAGGTGGGTGAATGGTGATCCTGAAGCAAAGGAAAAACAGGGTGAGACTCAAAAACCAAAACAAGCACAAAAGACTAATTTCTAAGATTTTTCAAAGTCTTAGTTTAGCCTGAGTTGTAGTCTACTGCAGTAGTTGATACAACGATCTGGCGATGAGTGGATGGAGAGCTGGGGTATATATACTGCTGAGTTGATGAGGAGATGGAGAGCTGGTGTGCAGCTGAGAGCAGGTGAAAGGAATGAACCTCAATCAGGAGGGAGCCAGAGTGAGAGAGCCATGCCCTTCTGTAGCCCTGCAGCTCTCTTTTAGAGTAACTGCTGGTTTCCTTGTATCTTATCTGTGCTCTTGAGTCTGTGTTTGGAGACACAGCAAACCTCCTTGCCACTGCATGTATGGATGCACCATCCTGGAGGAGCTGGACTAGGCTACCTGTGCAACCTGCTCATGCTACCAGTATTGACAAGGACACTGGCAGAACATAGAACTGGAAGAATCAGTCACGAAGGATAAGGAGAGAGCAAGTGTTTGTGGCCACCACATGCAAAACCATTCCCTTTTCGGGGGTTGTCTTGCTTTTGCCTCCATTGCACCTGTTGTCGCTTTTATTTGCACCAAAGCGGATGAAATATCCCTGAAACGTAACTGACTTGTTGTTTGATGTGACCATTAAGCATTTCTTTAATTTTTTAAGCAGGTTGTGGTCTACATTTCCCCTTACCAAAACAAAACTTTTCTGTGGCCATACTTCCACTGTACCTCAGCACACCACCTCCCCTCCTCCCCTCTCCGCTTAGTGACCGAATGCAGCAGTTCGTAGCACTGATCTCCACTCAGTTATACAGTCAAAAATTGATTCAATCCCTCAATATATAAACTCATAAATAAACTCAACCAATATTCTGAGATAACCAGATCTTGGAAAGGTTTGGAATACTCAGACTTGATATCAGTCAGATATTCATGAGTAGTATTTTTTATCAAAGTGGGTGCACAGCTGTTCATCGTCTCAGATTAATTGACATTTAATCTTGTGCAGTGCAGTGTTATTAGTGTCTCGATCGAATAACGAATGGAACCTTTTTCTATAGAGGTGTGGCCAGTTGGCATAGGTGTATCCATCCACCAGGACTTTGTTTAGTTTTGACCTGCAGAGACAGTCCACTGCAGCTTCATCAGGGGGAGGTGGGCTGTACCATCACAGAAACATTTAAAGGGGGAGGGGGGGGGGGGGCTGGGGTTCAGGGCTGAGCTGCAGCAGCTGCAGCTTTAAGGGCCAGTCTGACTCAAGTTAGCTGTTAGCTGTCCTTACAGTGTTGACAAGTTTCCACAACTGTGGTGCTATTTTTAGCAGTCCCCTTGTTGTCCCTGATGCCCTGCAGGACTTAGAACAGAGGCGGACGGAGCCCCTTTGCCCTGAGAGTTCACAGAACAGACCTCCCTCCAACAAATGCTTCAATCTGAGCAGGAAGTCAATAAATCTTAGGAATGGAAAAAAGCCCTCTGACTTTCTGTAGGTAGAACAACATGCCATGCCAGCGTCCCGGATATACTCTCTTTAATTACACTCACTGACAGTCTATATACCATGTTAACATACAGCCGCTCTTTACATTTAAACATTTTCATATTTATTTGTTAACAAAGACCTTCTATTCATCTCTATGATATTTCATCAAGTAGAGCCCCAACTGTTTCAATCTCTTCTCTTCCAATGACACTCCTGCTCTCAGGTTTCATTACTCAGTACAGTATTAGCCTGAGCTTTTGCCGTCTTGTTTGGGGAATCCCATAACCTCGAAAACTCCAACTGGACAAGTACGTGCTGCAGTTATGTAACATTTAGTTTGCCCTGACATTTACCTGTAACCTGTGTTGAGGTTTCGTAATAGGAGGCGAACAATGTGCCAAACATTGTGTCCAGTATATTACAAATACTACGATCATTAGGCAACAACAAAAAAAGGTTTGTGTGCCATCTCCCCACAATCTCTAGCATTCCTTAAATACTTGAAAGGGGATTTTGCTTGGTGGGTTTTCTGCCTGAGGCCTGTTTGGGCCATGAGTCAGCAGCTGTGCTTGGAGCCATTCTTGCAGACAAAATGTGTCTGCTGCAGGGTTTCTATTTACATCCACAGATAGTGCGAGCATTTCTGACTCATCTTAATACTAAAGTGTATATTTTCCAAATAATGTAACATATAGAAATTAAGGGGAAAAGTAAGGGGGTTAAGTTAAGTTAAGGGGTTCTTAGTAAAAGCGACCTTCATTTCTGGGGAATCTATGAGTGTGTTACAACCACAATGACACAGCCAAATGACAGAAGCATCCAGGATAGGCCGGAGCAAAACTGATAATCTGGGAATCTTGACTCTAACAGGTCAACAGGCAGATAATGATGGTGTCTGTCTGCATTTAGACTTAGACCTTCCAAACACACCTAATGAAAAGAGTGTCCTCTTGTTTCAGACAACACAGTACTTCTTTTGTTGATAGGCATTTTCTGGCATATAAAGGTTTAAGATAATGGATAATTATGTTGCCAGGAGCTTGATGTAAAAATTGTAGGTTTGGAAACAAATGGCACAGAGGATAAATAATTCAAAGAGAGCATCTTGTATATTTTATTATGTGGGCTTTTTAAAAAACATTTATCTTTGCCCAAAGCTACTGCCAAATAAATTCACTTCAACTAAACAAATTTAAATGAAAGATTGGAATTTCACATGAATACGTAAAGAAGTATTACAGTCACGTAAAGTAAGTGATGCTACAGTCATACACTTTTATTTACAGGTGAGTGACACTTCTAAACTTTGCATTATGCCGTGATATTAAAATATCAGAGCTTGATTCAAGATTCAAAAAACTTTATTGTCTGTCACATAGTGACAGAAAATTACCTTTTGTTGAGGCTCAGTAACATGAAAACATACAAACACTGTGAAATTCTAATTCAGGTCGTTATAACTTCATTAGTCCCTTACCTTACAATTATTCAAGACAAACAACAACAACGATTGTATCAGGTCAGTTTTTAGGCAATATAAGCAGTATTTACGCAGCTGTGGCTGCAAGAGGATGAGCTGCGGTGGGCACAGGCAAGTGTGTGTGCGTGTGTGTGTGTGTGTGTGTGTGTGTGTGTGTGTGTGTGTGTGTGCGCGCGCGCGCGCGCGCGCGTGTCATGAGGCAACAGCTGAACCTGCGGCTGGCTGGCTCGTGCAGAATGCAGTATCCGGTAGAAAGTAACGGTGGGCTACTTTTATAGAAACAGCTACCAGCAGTCAGTCGAGTTTGTTCACCGTGTGGTCGCTTCTTGAACGGTGTTCCTGGTTTATATTCACCCAAAGGAAATTGTATTTATCAACGGGAGGACAACACCGTGCGTTAGAGGTAAAATTCATTTTTTATTGAAAATGTAAGAACAATTATTCTGTCAACAAGGTCAACCTACGTGAGTTTAATTTAAAGTTAGGCTACTTATGTTAGTACAATTTTGTTAACACTAGCCTATATGAGTTAGCCTCTCTTAAACAGCTAATTAAGATTTTATGTGTAAAGTTACATTTGAATAGTAGAATAGGCTATACAATTAATGTCTACAAATGGGAACAGGTTTACAATAGCTAACAAACAGTTATTCCAGTAAGCTGTGGCATATTACTTATATTGATAGATGAAGCATCAAATTGTTTGTCAACCTCTTCTGACAAATACTCTTATGATTACATCAACAACCAAACCAACAACTGGTAGCCTACATAGTATTTCCAGTTCGTTGTCCATTCATCAAGTGTGACATTGTCATAAAGAATTTGACCTTATTTGAGATTTTGTAAGTTTCAGTACACATGCTGAACTTTGGAAATAGAAGGTGAGGATCCAAAACAACAGTTGTCAGTTTGATTTGTGAGTCGCCTCATATAAATGTCCCTATTGCTATGCTATGAATTGGCTTAATGCAAATAATGATTGATTGCTAGAGATTGCTGAGATTAGGGAATTTAAAATTATCTTAAATTATCTTAATTAGCTTAAATTAAGCAGCATTTACATTTTCAGTAGTCTTGTTTTTTTTGTGTGTATGTGTGTGAAATGCAAAAGACAATTGAAACCACAGTAAAAATCAAAATCAGAGGCAAGAGGTGATTGACTAGAAATGTAAAAATGACTGTGGATTTAGCTAAAATACATATATCAACTGGTGGCACATTTCTATTTATTCCACATTGAAATGCTCCTGACATCGTGTCACACATGAATCTAAATACCTGTATAAGGTATTTGAGGAAACTTGTGTTAGATGACTAACATTCCAAAAAGTCTAGCTCTTTAGTCTCTCCATTTTGACAAGGGTCTGTGGGGCGACATGTGGGTGCCAACCAGAGCTCTGTCCAACTGCCTATCACTCATCAAAAATAGCCATGATCACATGTCCTGGACCCACAAGTGGGCTATAAATAGAGGTCAGCAAGCGTTCATGGCCCTCTTTCTCAACATACTGGAGCAGCTTCCTTTGGCCTTAACTTTGTAGTCAGGGGGGTCTGTCACACAAATGAATCCATAATTAGAAAAAAAGTCATATTAAAGAATGATAAATACATCGGAAAAAGCAGAGGATCTTGCTTTTCAAATATCTGTAATCTTGTCGCTAGATGTTAAATGATAAAATGGAAAATTTAAATATTAAACATGAAAACTAAACACGTTTATGAACTTAACAATTGATACATGGATCACAATAAAACATACACAATTAGTACTAAAGTTGAATCTTGTCTTACAACTTCATTGTTAAAATTATTAGCAATTTAAAGTACTGAACGCTAACAATTTCAGGCACATTTCTGCCAGTATTTGCACTTCGTATATCCAGCAGTGATAAATAAATACAGTCAAAGTGACAGGCCCAAATATTTAATTCCTGCCATGCCAGTCAGTTAAAAGCTCAGTAGCATTTTGCAAAGAACATGAATACTGTATTTAAAAACAAACACATCCGCTAACTCAGTAATGTGTTTCTGTCATGTGGTCAAGTTTGCTTTGGTGAAGTGCAGAGCAGATTAGCAATCAATCCTCTGTGCATATAGCAACAGGAGTGCTAACATTTTTACTCCTCCTTCTTTTCTTTGCAGGTAGAATTTTAACAGAGCCTGTTTGTCAACTTGTCATTGCGGTGCAATCATGACTGAGGTGGCGCAGGTTGCGGCTGTAGACATTGACGATGTCACAAGCGAAAATGAACTCAACATGAGCGACGCAGAAAACAAAGAAGATGATCCGACACACGAGGAGGAGGACGATTTTGAAGAAGCAGAGGAGGACATCGAGAAGATGTCAGAAGTGGAAGATGAAAAACCTTGCCACACTAAGGACGAAGTGAGTGAAGAGACCGAAAAAAGACACATGAACGGAGTGGATCACAAAGAAAGCGACTCAGTCAATGAGCAAAATGAAAGTTCAGAAGGTGTTAATGGTGTGGCACCGGACAATGAGATGGAGGACGCACAAGCTGACACAAATGAAGACCAGAATATTTCTGATCTGGCTCTTAAGAAAGAGGTAAGGGAGGAATTTTGGGACGCGAAAAAGTAAATATGGTGTTTACGCCTAACTGACACCATTTAACCTTTCCTCTGCGATATTGTAATCTTATCTTCACATTCACTTTCAAACAACAGAAACTCATGCGGTCCAGAAAGATGGTGGCCAGAAGCTACGTGCCCAAAACGAATGCAGAAAAAGGGGATGTGACAGGCAAGTTCGTGGCCATGCAGAAAGCTAGGGAGGAGCGCAGCAGGCAGAGAAACAAGGATGAGCAGCAGAAGAGGAAGGAACAATACATCAAGGAGAAGGAGTATAACCGCAGAAAGCAGCAGGTTCAAAGACTGATAACCGAACTAACCCCCGACTGTGACCTGCATGGCATGATGAAACATGACCGGTAACAAGGTTTGAGTGAGAACTCACCATCTTATATACACACACCACACAGGGTTGTGTGTGCACAACACATAACAACTGAACCCCTCTCATACTCCAATTAGCTCCTCAAAAATTCTTAAAGTCTGATGTGGTACCAAATGTTTTTTAACTCACTGGATTGAATTTTATACCGTTTTATTTTTTGTGTTTGATCTAATTAACAGACACATTAATCACAATTACACGATAAAATATTTGTAAATTAGCACTGTTTAAATGATTTTTTTACAGGTTGTGATGACACTACTGAACGTTACTTGTTTAAGAAACCCTTTTGTGGCTCAAGGCTGTTAGTGGGTAAATTGCATTGTGGGTAGAGTAGTCACCAGAGTGCAAGAGTGCAGTGCTAATTTAATAGACAACAAGTTGACAAGGGAGTAACCTTAAGGGCAATCTTTCAAGGTAATCACGCCAAAGATTTTCTGGTTTCATCTATTCGAATGAGATGATTGTTTTAAGTCTGTTAAACTAGACATTTTAAGACATATCTTTCTGTTCTGATGATATTGTATATTTGAAGATAAGATTAAATGAGATAGATCATTGTTTAAATGATAATCAGTCACAGCTCTAATGTAAAAAAATGACTCACAATACAAAAAAGTGTTTGTTAAATTTTGTATTGACCAATAAACACAGGTAAAAAATATAGATGTGATTGATCTTGAAATCTAGTGTGAAGTAAATATTTTAGTGACTTGGAGGCAACATGGGGTGAAAACATTTTTAAGGTTAAGACAGTTTATGTTCAAGATAGACTGTGGGTGATACAGTGTTTTGTGAGTGGATTATCATTGATACTAAGACACAACAACCTTCCTGTGTACAGTCGTGCCATAGCTGGCCAGGCTTGGACACCTGCACTCATCTCCTTGCTGTGCAACAATACCATCGCCCAATCAGAAGCCAACCTGCAGGTCACATGACTTGGCTATTAACAGGGATTAGGCCCGTGTTCTTGCTGGGACCAGCATGGTGCCTGAGTGGCAAAAGAGATGATCCGAGCTAAACCGTAACCTCACCACAAGTCTCTGTTTGATCCGCCACAGATAAAAGAACTGCTTGCTTCCAGCGATGAGGAGGAAGAGGAGAAGCCAGCAAAGGTAGAAAAATCCTACGTCCCCAAAATCACAGGTAAGACACACAAAAAATAAGCAAAGGGTTGGAATGATATCAATTCAGTTAGAGATCAGGGTTAAGAGGAGGCTAAATGCTTGTGTTTTAATCTGTGAAATCCTCAGGTAGTGTGAAGGGGAAGTTTGCAGAAATGGAAAAACAAAGACAAGAGGAAGAAAGAAAGAGGATGGAAGGAGAGAGGAAGAAGAGGGAGGCCCAGGACCATATGGAAAAAGCCAAAATTAAGAAAGAGTTGGCCAAGAAAGCAGCTGAGGTAAGTAAAGCTGTGGTGGATGCCTTGCACAATGTCTCACTGAGAAATGGGACAGCTCGTCTAGATGCTTTAGTGCTGCCTTTCTGATAAGAATGGCGCACTTGTGTCTGTAATGATTCAGGTAATCCCCAGCTGCCACTCGGATAAGTTATTTTAAGTGGCATAATAGATGCAAGCAGTTGGCAGAAGCTAGATATAGGTCTGTAACCAACAGAATGTTGACATCGCCAGCGTGTGAACTCATGGTAAAGGGGTCTCATATATTTATTTTGCTCTGCAAGATTTGTTGTAGTTTGTAAAGTTATGAATTATAAATCTGCAGAATATGTCCAATACAAAGCACAGAGCTGTACAAAAACAACAACATGAAATACGAGGCCTTTCATACTTTTTTATAGACTGTGTAGTTCTTGGGAATACTTATGTAAGTAGTCTTTAGCCAGAAGGGCAATTACAGGCAATTACCTGCTACTTCTTTGCTGATGCTTCTCTTGTACAGGAAGTCAGTCAAACTTATAATCAAGCTCTATATGTTAAAAATGCTTTACAGAAAAATCTTTTAATCCACACTCTCTTTTCAGAAGGCAATGTCGTTTTAACTTTGTCTTTCTCATAAAAACTAAGCTCAAGTCTTAAACTACTACTACATACCTGGGGTTTTAGGAAAATTTGAAGGAAATGCCTTTAATTATTATAAACTAAAATATTCAGACTGATTTCACTGTAGGCATTTTTTATCAATAGTTGTGCTCCTTGTAGCATGGACGGAGCTTGAGGGAAAAAAAACAATAAAGCTGTATATATGGGGCTGTAATTGTATTATTATTTCCTTCAACCATCCTTGAATAGTTATATAATAATGCAAATTAAAAAGACTATTAGAAAGTGTTTATTTGTGAGATAAGTCAGCTCTCCACACGCTCTCTTTAAATTAGAAAGAATTATTTTTTTGAGAAATTAGCTTGAAACAGATTCTTAAGAACAATTAAACAAGTGTGGGATTAATCTATGAACAACTGACCTCCGCGCTTCTACAATCCTAACTGCAGCCATGATAGTGCTGTGTGAAAAATGCTGAATGTCAGGGGAAACTGTCAGTAACATTATTTTCTGACAAACCTTCTTCTAAAGCGTGACTTCAGACAAAATATCTTCAGTGATGTACATTAAGCTTATTATGTTTAATAACTGTATAGCTATTACTTGTAGCAGGTCATCCCCTATTTAAGGCTTATTACTATTAGTTTAGTATTAAAAATACTACTATAATACTATTTTTTTCCCTCAAATTTGGAGTTTAACTGGAATAATCTCTCATGTCTTTGGTGATACTTGCTCTTGTTCTAGAAACAACTGGAACAGCATGCGTTCAGCGCTGCCAGGTGTAGACAGCATATGACTGGCAACTGTTTCCCACACCTCACAGTGACTAAATTAGCTGCAGACCTCCTTACTGTGACTGATTTAGACTCTGCTATCTCAGCCTGACAACCATACTCTGACCCACCGCAAATGGTAATATTGGGCCAATTGAGTTCCCCCCATCTACACTCACACACACACACACACACACACACACACACACACACACACACACACACACACCCATACACACACACAGGCTGTTATTCCCAGTATGTGTTAAGGGGGAAGGCATCGAGATTGACCGAGATTTGTTTTTACCATACACCACAAACAATTACAGTAATGTGTCACAAAGACAGCTTAGCTCAAAATGTTAATAATTTGCATTACTGTAATAAGCATGTCGCCATAAAACCAAAGAAAAAAACATTTCTGTACATTTTCTCAAAAAAACCTTTGGCCACTGCTGTGACAAGTTACTAAATGAAACCATCTGCAAAGTTGTCCTTTATGTAGAACTGCTAACAACTCTGAAACATGAGAAAGGTTCAACCACACACTGTTTGGCTGGTAAATCTGTATCTGTCAGGCTGCTATTACTTTCAATGGTAGCAAGAGTATCCACAGTCTGCAGTCAGGTAGAAGGACAGTTTATTCTGTAAACAAGGCTCTGGTAAAAGCAGAATGCTTCTTTAACTTCTTCAGTGAAGTCAAAGGGAAAACGTAAAGGCTCTGAAATGCACTCACAGTATAAAAGTAAAAACCAGCCAGAGCTCTGAAGGACATGTCTAATATTACTGTAAAGAAAAGCTCTGACAAAAGACAGGGATACTAAGGTAGAAAATAAAGTATTTGTACTTCCCATCTTTGATTAGCTCCATCTTTTAGAAATATGAAATGAAGAAAAAAGGTAAAAAGTTTCTTTCTGAAATTGAGATAGTAAAATGACAAAGAAAGATAAAGAAACACAGACAAATCTTTGATCTCAACTACTGTAAAGATATACATATGTATATATATATATATATATGTATATATATTCATATACATAATTTTCCAACACTTTAAATTAATAAATATTCTCTGTAACTTTGAGTCCCTAAGAGTCTGACATTATAGATTATATTTTAGGAAGGAGATGACACCATCCTGGTACGAGTGGTTCCAGCAAAGTCATCACGACCTCCGGGCAGAATCAGGATGAACTTTGAAGACATGGAGAAGAACAGAGAGGAGGGACTGAAGAAGAAGGCAGAGGAGGAGAAGAAGAGGCGATACGATGAAAACAGACGCTCCTTCAGGGATGCCAAGAGAAGCTCGGTTGTTGAACAGGTACTACTAAACTTTTCATATCTGTTAGCGCTCACGATAAATCAAATGTTGTTTTAGGCTTTCTTCAGCCATTATTGCTCACTTACAAGTTAAACAATTTCATCTGCATTCTCACACTCACTTATATTTAGGATGAAGAGGAGAGGCCGACAGAGAAGATGCAGGTCACTCCTGGCAAGCTGAAGCTGACATTTGAAGAGCTGGAGAAGGAAAGGCAGGAGCATAGAAAGAGGCAGGCTGAGGAGGAAGCCAAACGCCGTCTGTTTGATGAGAAGAAAGCTTTTGAGGAGGCCAGGCTGGGAATGGTAAACCAAAGACCAAAGAATCCTTTGTATCTGGAGACTGACAGCAATATCAAGATTTAGTTTCTGTTGTAAATGTCTTAGACTTAAGAGGAGGAATTGATTATTTTAACTGAGTACTGTGTAGCAGCAATATAGTCTTAGGATTTGATTTACAGATATTCAACTCCGTACTGTGCAGTTAAAATGTAATCACTGCTGTTCATATGCTTGCCTTCCCTAAGGGAGAAGATGAGGACATTAAGGAACCTCAAGAAGACAAGGAGGAGTTTCGACCTGGAAGACTGAGGTTGAGCTTTGAAGAGCTAGAACGGCAAAGGGTAGAAGACGTACGCAAGAAAGCAGAGGAGGAGACCAAGAGACGAATGGAGGAGGAGAGACGAGCTTTTGCAGAGGCCAGGAAGAGCATGGTTAATATTCTGCCTATACAAAATTCAATTTATCCAACTAATATATCGTAGATCTTATGCGTCCTTTGAATTATATTCAGACATGTAGAAAATAAGCTTTCATGTGGGAAATTAAATCAGAAGATTGATAGAACTATTAGATATTTACATAAAGGAAAAGCTTCAGCTAGCAGCTGGTTAGCTTCATTTAGCTAAAGACAAATAAGAAAAGGAAAGTGCTTGCCTGACTCAGTCTAAATGTAACAAAATCCACGTACATGGTCATTTGAACTTCACATTTTGATAAACAACAAGTTTAAAATATATATATATATATACAAACACCAGTGTGTAAAAATGACACTTAAACAATTTTAGAAGAGTTATTTATGTGCCAGAAGTTTTATTGGTAGGAAGCAGCTGCTTTCTGGTGGCTACTTGGAAAAAGTCAAATAGTTATTTTTACATGATATGGTTTTAATAACTAAACTTTAAGGGTTGTTCTTTTCACCACTCAATCTGGCAAACTGCTCCCTACATTTTTTCAAGTATTTGTGCTAAACTAAACTAAGCTAAGCTAATCTTTTTTTGCTCCTAGGCAGAAAGTTAAAATGCATCCTTCCAAGACTATCAAAATATTTCTTTAAAAATAGTTTTCAGCTGAAGTGGAGGTCCCTGGCATATACTTACTTAATACTTAACAATAAAATAAGCGTCACTTTGAAATGTTTGCTTACCATGCTGTGTTGTTTCTCAGCTTGTAGATGAGGATGATGAGGTGCTGATGGCCTTACTCAACCTGGAGGGAAGTAAACCCGGGAAGATATGTGCCAGTTTTGAGGATTTGGAACGCCAGAGAAGAGAGGAGGAGCAGAAAAAGGCTGAGGAAGAGGCAAAGAGGAGACTGGAAGAGGAGAAGAGGCTCTTTGCAGAGGCCCGCAAGAGCATGGTAAGTCACAGTGATAAAGTGACCGGAAGGTTTTCTCTGCATGTTTTTAGCAGATCATTTATGGGTCAGAGTATGCTCAATATGTTTTTTTTTGGCCTTTGACATAATTACTGCTTTGTAGCTGCTCAGCTTTGGCTATAAAAGAACATAGAAACCAGCTTTTTAACAAAATGTCCACATAAAAACAGCAGTGCATACCATGCATATTTTAGAAAATCTTCTAACAGCAAAAACTAAAGGTTTATAAGTACATGTTAGTCATAACAGTGTAGGCTGAACTAACAAATAGTTGAACATTTCACACTGATCCGGTCTAAATGTTCTCAATCTGGATTCTAATTTCACAAGGACTAATACATTTTGTTCATGTACAATGTATTACTCTGATGGGCTCCATTGGTACACATGCATTGCTGTTCCCCTGTCCAAATTATTTCTTTAAGAGCCCTGGCCTGGATCAGGAAAAGTCTGCATATGGAGATGAAACAGTAAGACATTTCACTTTCAAAAGTCTATTTATCACAGAAAAATAAAAGGAAACAGTATCCTATAATGAATTGATTCTCTTGAAGTACAAAGGCACCACAGACGATGATGTATGTATGTTTTCTTTCCTTGCATGTTGTCTTTATTTGCAATAAACAATAAGAATGGCTCTTGCTTAGATTTTAGTGGTTTTAAGACATTATTTAATGCCAGGTAAGTGGTAGGTCTTCATTTCTTTCCTCTATTACAAACTGAAGCGAACAATGACTCAGAAGGAAAAAACAGAATAGACACGGTAAAGAGCTCTCTGCATTTATGTTTACTTTTGTGCATAGGTACTAGATGAGGAAGTAGGCATGGTAAAGAGCCCATCTCAAGAAGCATTGCACCCCCGAAAACTGGAGATCAACTTTGAAGAGTTACTGAAAGAGAAGGAGGACGCTGAGAGGAAGCGCAAGGCAGAGGAACGTAAGAAGAAAAGGGAGCAGGAGAAGCAGGAATTTGAACAACTGAGACAAGAGATGGGCGAGGTTAGTCTACAACAGATGTAATGCTCATGTGCGTAACTTTCTCTACCATAAGAATGCAGAACTTGCATAACAATCATAACTTTCTTTCTTTCACAGGATGAAGTGAATGAAAGCTCAGATGTTATTAACAAAGAGTATGAAGAGCTGACCAAGCTCAAGAGAACTGGCTCCATCCAGGCCAAGAACCTCAAGTCCAAATTTGAGAAGATCAAGCAGCTGACTGAAGAAGAAATACAGAAAAAGATTGAGATGGAGAGAGCACGACGGAAGGCAGTGGATGACGAAATCAAAGAGAGAGAATCTGAGCGGTTCCAGGAGGTAAGACAAGTAATCAAGATTCAAGATGACAAAAGCAAAACTTGCGAGTTTTATTCTTTAAAGAATGACCTGAAAGGTTGTATTTCCTTTTTCTTATTTGTAAGAAGGGATATGCTAATGTCGATGTGATTTTCAGGACAATGAGGAACAGGAAACGACAGCAATGAGGGCTGAGGAGACACCCTTCAAACAGAAGGTGGACATGAAAGCCCGATTTCAACAAATGGCCAAAGCAAGAGAAGATGAGGAGAGGAGGAGAATAGAGGAGCAGAAGCTGCAGAGGATGCAGTTTGAGCAGCAGGAGATCGATGCTGCCCTTCAAAAAGTAAATGTTCGATGTTCACAATCAATGCAAGCATCATTAGTTCTCATGCATGTGAGCATAACAGCTTTGGTCTATGTTGCATTAAAGCTTTTTAATATATATTTTATTCATGTCCTCTGTTTGCAGAAGAAAGATGATGATGTGGAGGACGAGGGTAGCATTATCAATGGCTCTGCGGCCTATGAAGATGAGGAGGATCACGCCCGGTCGGGGGCTCCATGGTTTAAAAAGCCCCTTAAAAATCAATCGGTGGTGGACTCGGAGCCAGTGCGATTCACTGTTAAGATCACTGGGGAGCCCAAGCCAGAGGTGACCTGGTGGTTTGAGGGAGAGATGCTCCAGGACTGTGAGGACTATCAGTATATAGAGAGAGGAGAGACGTACTGCCTCTACCTGCCAGAGACCTTCCCAGAGGATGAGGGAGAGTATATGTGCAAAGCTGTGAACAGCAGAGGCACAGCAGCAAGTACCTGCATCCTTACAGTAGAAAGTAAGACAACCTTGGTGTGATTGCATGCCTGCATGATACCTCCAATCTGGATTACAACCTCTGAACCTGTGAAGTGGATCGCATGCTCCTCTTCCTCGTGAAGATGCAGCTGTGGGTAACTCTTCTTCTTCTGTTTCTCTCTTGCAGCTTATGACTACTGATGCCCTTCCATGTTCTGGAAACTTTCCCTGTTGTCTCTCACTCCTTTTGTAAAACCTTGTCCCTCATGGTATGGTCAAACAGCGGAGGGAAGAAATAGCAGTTTGTCTGGCATTCCTAAGGGAGGGTTACACAACAAAAACAAAATAAGTTTTTTTTTTTTACATTTTGCTCAATTGTAAAGCTATACTCCCTGTTAGAGTAGGGTTATACCTGTGCCAAAAGCAGATATGATTCTGTTCTTGTTCAAAATGATATTCACTCTGAGGCCCTAACAATAAGATAAGTTAAGTTTCACAGTACTGTGTTGTAAATATCACACTCTATGGTCCATTCATAGAAACACTGTGCTTGAGGCACTGCAATGGAAGGCGTCAAATGTCCTTGTACTTTCAATGAATAAAAGTACAGATGAATAATATAAACTTCTAAAATAATTACTAGTGTTTAACCTATGCTGTACAAGGGCATGAATATGACTCACAATATAGCTAATCGTGCTCTCTGCCATATTAGTTAATGGTGTTGCAATAGTTGACTGGAATCATGTCAAAGGATAACATGGTTGTTATTATTTTATTAGAAATCAGCAGTGAGCAGAGACACAGAAACAGAAACATTTGATATCATGTTTACTCTCTGATTTTCAATAAAACGATTTAGCTTCTTAATAACTGTTCTAACAATGCAGCTTCTGTTCTGAGAAAGTTAACACTTTTTATTTATTTATTCATTTATTTTTTCATTTTCAACCCCCCTTTTTTGTTTAGACTTTAATCTAATACATTATATTATTATTACAGATGTCGTGATTTGATTGTCCTGGACAGTAGGTCACTGTTTAATGGTTTGATAATGAAAAAGAAACATAGAGTAGCCTGAAAATATTATTAATGAAGATGTTTTAATAAAATGAACAAAAACAGGATGTGGTGTCATTGATGGTACATTGAGGAATACCTGAATTACAATTACTGCTTTTTGTCTTTTTTTATTTCTCTATTGAACATTTTACTCTCTGATGAACTGCTCCTTAAAGAGTCAAACTGAGTATAAGTGATAGATTGAATTACCACATCTACAGTAGAAAATCAACTGAAGCGATCTTTTCATTGTTATTTCTTTGTGTTTTTGGCCATGTCTAGTGAACTGACCTTATGACTGATCTCATTCAGTGCTTAAACGGATTAGGGCCAAATCAAAGAAAATCTGAGATTTGTCGTAATATTCCGACTTCAATGGTGTGACATTAATACTCTATACACAGTTCAATCAGGAGAGACTTAATTGAGAATGAACAATTATTTATTTAACAATAAATGTGCAACCATTTAGATTTGAATGTGCAAAGTCTTTGGGGGATTAGACTCCATCGTGATGACTTCATGTACTCGGAAGGGTAATGAGGCCGACAGCAGGATAGGATACCCCCTTACGGAGTCTAGACACTGGTGGTGGTGAAGAGGAATGGAGGCCATGATGAGCCTGAACCTGGACTCTGCTGAGCTGGAATGGAGGTGACTGGGGCGGTGGTGGGTTGCAGCGGTTGCCCTGAAATGACAGAATGACTGTGGAAGAGAGAGAACTGTTTCAGCATTTTGCCGCAGCAGGATGATTGGTTGAGAGAGGTTGTGCCCGAATCTGGTTGTTTAATTACTTAAAGAATAAACGCCCATTATCAGCTGATCACCAGAGCAGGTAGACAGAGGAAGTAGTTTAGGTTGAAGTGAAAGGATGAATGAATTTGTGAAAGAATATAACCAGTCTTCCTGTCTGAATTTACGCTGAGCTCCATACCCTCAGTGACATGGATTAACAAGAAATAACTCATGTCCATGAGATAATAATGAGAGACCAAAGTTGTGGCCCTGAGACAATGTGGCCTGGGGGAATATGTAATGCAAAGTGGTTCCCACCCAGGAGGGCCGTCCAGGTATTAACGGCCATCCAGGTATATTTTCCGTCCATATGATCTGCATTTAAGACCAATGAACTAGTGATCGATCTCAGAAAATAGGGCCTATTTTACTTTTAAATGGCATTAATTAAGATGTCAAGTTACATATTAATGTATAGTGAGAGAGATGGGTGTGATCCACTTTGTGCCCAAGCCCCTGCAGTGCAGAAAGTGCTGGAAATTTGGACACAGTTCCCTGTGACAAAGAAGCAAGACCAAAGAGGAAATGGAAAGAGGACTGCCCTAAAATAAAGAAAGAGATGGAAAGTATTAGAAATAGATCTAGGAGAAAACAAAAACAGGAGGAAGTTACAGCACAAGAAAGGGGAACAATCCAGCCAAAAATGAAAACAATTCTGTTTCAAAACATGCTGAGGAATTCTGAAAGAATAGAAATTGTGGTTGCTGCGAGGAACTTTGGACATTGCTGGTATTACTAGAGATGAAGTGCACATATACAGTATTTATATAGGTCTATACATATGCAGAAGTATTGTCAACAATTAAAGAACTGAAATCAAACCTTGTATAGAATTCACAGAGAAGGGTGTAAGGTGTGCTTTATTTGGGTGCCACTGCCAGCTAATATGAGTGTTGAGGGTAATGAGTGTGCAGATAACAATGCAAAGAATGCAACACAGGAGGAAAAAATAGAAAACACCTTACAGTGTAATGTGTCAGAGTACATGGCAATCATAAAGAAGTCAGTAAAATAAAGGTGGCAGAACAGATGGGAAAACGAAAGAAAAGGGAGGTCTTATTTGGAAAGACAAAAAAGTATTTTTTATTGCAATGGCAACGATTCAGTCATTAAAACCAGGCTGAGACTGGGGCACTGTGTGCTCACTTTGTGCCATTTGTTAAATCTGGATAACTGGAATAAGATGAAGAAACGGTGGGAATATCTGCACATCACTGGTCTGTATAATACGATGGAGGATTAGGGCCAAAAAGTCTTAAAGTCTTTAAAGAATAAAAGAATAAAGTCGTTATTTTAGTCTATATCAGAAGAGCAGCAGCATCCTGTTCTCAAATGACAAACATGGAGCATCTCGGCCTAAAGGTTTCACTAATAAGGAAAGAGGCTACTTCCTTGTGTAGTCGGTAAAAACAGTTCAAGGGAAGTTTTCACTTCAACTTGCAAGACCTTGTTTCTCTGTAAACTGATGAACAGGACACAAACTGTCTCTGCAAGTGAGACACTTTAACAAGGCAGACCGATAACAGACACAAATAGTTGTGTTGGGGCTTTACTTATGCAGATATGAAACTACACATGCTTTTGGCACATCATCACGTTCACATTGTCATAAAATATCAGCACCCTGAAAAGATACTGCAAGAAACTGTGGCTTTTCCGAAGAAAGAACCACACTGACAGGGAGGAAGTTGTCTGCAGAGGAAAATAGCCTACTTTCAGTTCTACTTACCTGCATCATTTTGCGCAGGCTGGTCTTGAACTCGTTAATTTACGATATTAAACTCGAAATAATAAAAAAATAATAATAATAATTTAAAAAATGAACGTGGCCCTAATCCTCCGTCGTAATACAAGAACATTTAAGAATATGACAAATAACTATGATAAATACTAACAATGGACAGTAGAGGGCAGCAATACGCCGGTGATGCGTTTTCTGCCTAAGCAAAGAAGGAGAAGAAGAACACGCAACTACTGTACTAGAGAGGAGCTTCTATCATCGCCATGGGAACGCTGAACAACATCCCTTTCTTCAACACACCTGGACGGTCCCCGAAGAACTAACTAACTAACTAACTAGGGCACAATTGTCTTTTGTTTGGTCGCACATCCTTGTTATGGTTCGCCAGACCGGGCTAACGTGAACTGAGCTCTCTTCTTGACGTAGAGAAGGCCACACGTAACCGTATTCATGGCCGTTTCAATTGACGAGGTTTCTTCGTCGCTTGTGCGGGAATATCTGAATCGAAAGGTGAGTGAAAAGAACGCTAGGTAGAGAATACTTTACTCCTATGTATGAACTTTACACCATTAATAGAGCTAGCATTAGCACTTCCCAAGCAATGGTAAACACAGCATCATGTTTAGATACTGTACTGAAAACCACCAATGTGACCAATTTCAGAAGGTTTTATAATGTCAGTGTGGTTAAATCACAACTCCTGGACTCAGGATGTGACAGGTATGTGTAACACTGCGTTGTTGTGCAGGGACTCAAGCGGACCATTGCCTGTATGGACGAGGAGCATCCACGAACAGAGGCCAGCATCAACAACAGATCCCTCTTGAGGCAGATTCTCAACTTGGAGGGTCTATATAGAAAGAACAAGGTAAACCTACATCAGGAGGTTGGCTGGTGAGAAGTGTATTAGTGGAAAAAGGGAGTAAATCTGTGTAAATCTGAGATTTCTTCCAATTTAAAAATAAATAAATAAATAACAAAATGAGGCACAAATTACATGAAATTCAAGCGAGAAAATATCTTCAGCAACATTATTAAAATCTTTCCCATCAGTAAAAAAAAGTATGTAACCTAAGCAGATATCTCTGTCATTGCAGGTTGAGAGTGTCCCCTTGAAAACATTATTGGAAATAATTGTAAAGTATCACATCAATGGCCATAAGAATGACAAAAGGACCTGCAATGAAAGTGACCCCTTGCACTCGGCTCAATCTATCTGTTTGATTGATAATTCTGCGACAGTAACACCAGCAGGGATGACTGACTCAAAGTAAGGATGTGCTGTAAGCCATCATATCAAATCAAGGTGTTTCATAAATGAAGTTTCTTGATGCATCATTTTGTGTAGGAATTTCTAAAAATGGTCTTAATTTGATCAAGACTTGTCTCCCTCACAGGTCTGATAAAAAAGATATATATCCGTCCTCTTTGTCCGAGACAGATGTACTGTCAAGTCCTTCTCCGACGGGTTTCCAGGCTTACGAGTCAGATGACAAACAAATCCAGCCACTGTTGTCCTCCGCCCAGGACAATGAGAGCATGATGAAAAGAGAACCAGAAAAAAGGACTTCCGTTGCTGAGAGCACCCAGAGGAGCAGAAATAATCGAATCAGACGTGGTATGATGGCTGGACCAGTAGCTAGCACATCACAGGTACTACATTTTTTTATGTACTTCTTGGATAGAAGAATTGAATTATATGACTCGCTGTAATCATCACTGTTCAAACACTGTTGTTTTCTTTTAAGGAATTAAACAACAAAAGGAAGAATCGAGGACAAGAAGTGCCGAAGCTGATCCTGAGAAAAGGAGAAGAAAGCGATCATCTTAGAAATCGTCCTGCTGGGAAAGGCTTATATCAAAAAAGCTTAGAGGGGGGCCTCTCTGAAATCAGCCCAGCTGACTCTGTATTCGGGCAACGAGAGTTTCAAAGTATGCCAGAGAGTTTGCAGAGGGAACACAGCTTTGAAAAATTGGGGGAAGAAATGCAGATGACTAGAAGGTAAATCACTTTAAGATGCTTGCAGAAAATGTCCATAAAATGTACCACAGCTGAAGTGATCTACTACCAAGCTTTGTTTAAACATGTATAACACATGTCTCTCTCAGAGTCAAGTCTCTACCCAGGACAACTGTGGCTAATTTGGATGTGCCTGAGATGGTTTTAGGTAAGTGCTGTGCAAAAAGAAAATAGTTTTTTTTATTTGTTGTCTTGTGTTTGTGAAGCTGATGGTTTGTGTATATCATTCTAGATGACATTGATGATGACGACAATACACAAGAGCTCTCCAAAGTGTCCTTTCAAAGAGCCATCACAGAGCACAGCTCCTCCTCCTGCCCCATGGATCAGCACACTGCAATGGTTTGTAGTTCATATGGTTGTTACTTGAGAAATGCAGGGGAGAGTTCCTCTGGTTGCTTTAATGTTCCCCCCTTTTTTTCTTCTTCTGCTTTTCCCCCCCAGGAATTAAAAGTGGTTCTTCTTGGATCCAGCCGAAATTGTTTCAATGTTGAGTGGAGGAATCAGGGTTTCACATTCTCAGAAACGCATGACCTGAGATATGGAATTGTGCAGAAAAAGGTTGTCTTAACTGTGTCATCCTGCTGAAATTCATGAAGCCAGTGGAATGGATTTCACATGCCTTAGTAATTTGTACGATTATTTAATCTGTGTATTTATTTTATAGGGTGGCCCATGTGGTGTTCTGGCATCTGTCCAAGCTTTTGTTTTAAAGAAACTGCTATTTGAAAACATCAAACGCAGTGATGCAGATCTTCAGTAAGTTGTCAACATCTGTTTACCCACATTGAAATCCCGAAGTTGCTTTTTACAGGCATTAATTCACATAAAGGCTTGCTGTATATGAACTGTATTATTACCCTGGCTGACCTGCTTTTCTCTCAAATGCCACTTTGTTCTCAGGAAGTTAAGACCGTCCAACACTACCAGAAGAAAGTGTCTCGTTTCAGCTGTGGCCGAAATCCTGTGGAGGGCTGGTGAGGAAAAACAAGCCAAACTTGCGATGTAATTCAAACCTTTCTCCACTTAATCATCTACATACAAGTATATTCATCAATACACAGAACCTTAATTTGAGTTTTTAACTAGGTGAAATGCATGTGCTTACCATGTTGAGGTTCTCGAATGGTTCTGATAATCGGCAATCACCTCAGCATCAGCTGACCTCAGCTGTTTGGGTGGTGCATTGATTTTTACAACTGCATTTTTTAATTTCATGTTTTTAAATAGAAATTCTGGAAGAAACCATTTTACTCCATCTGGACAATACAAATCTGAAGGAGTGCTTGAAAAGGTATACATACACACACCTGCTGAAAGTTTAGTGATAAAGCACAAATCCACTTAATGCAATACAGTTGTATTAAGATACATATGGATTGGGAGATTCTTTAAAATATTTTCAGTATTTTAGGTAGCCATTTTTGATGTGTTCATTTTCTATTATACCATATCTTAATTGTTATTGCAGGAGATATGTATCCATATCTGCAAAGCATCTTTGTTATAGTTGAAGAATAATATAAATAGGGGAATAAATCAGGTATAGCATTGTGGATACCATCAGATCAGAAATGTACTCTGTACTAAAAACTTTTAGTCTTGTTACTGTGTGTGTGTGTGTGTGTGTGTGTGTGTGTGTGTGTGTGTGTGTGTGTGTGTGTGTGTGTGTGTGTGTGTGTGTGTGTGTGTGTGTGTGTGTGTGTGTGTGTGTGTGTGTGTGTGTGTGTGTGTGTGTGTGTGTGTGTGTGTGTGTGTGTGTGTGTGTGTGTGTGTGTGTGTGTGTGTGTGTGTGTGTGTGTGTGTGTGTGTGTGTGTGTGTGTGTGTGTGTGTGTGTGTGTGTGTGTGTGTGTGTGTGTGTGTGTGTGTGTGTGTGTGTGTGTGTGTGTGTGTGTGTGTGTGTGTGTGTGTGTGTGTACATCTTTTCTTTTAGATAACATGTTTCACAGTCGATAACTCTAAGGACCTGCAGTTGCTCCTGGAGCAGCATATCGAGCAGGTAAGAATCTCACGTCCTCAGCCTTAGGTTGCCTGTCAGATGGAAACACTTTAGTAAACCTTTTTACTCTAATCTGTGTTTTCTACAGTTTGAGACTGGGCAGTTAGGATGCCTGCTGCTGACCATTTCTGCTGTTCTAACTCGATCTATTGAAAAGTATGTGCCGCCTCTTTGAATTCTGTAACTGAGCAAACGTTCAGTATAGTGACCAGTGACCACTGTAAGCTAAATGACAGAACACTTCCTCCTCTTTGTTATTTCATCAGAGTAACGGAGGATATGGACGTGCCCACCACTACACTCATCGGGGCCCATGGTTACTGCACACAGGTTTGATATGACAGAGGAGACTGGGGAATAACATGGTTCAGAGCACTTTGTCTTCTTATGTGTTTCTGGCCAGTATCATAACTCAGGAGAAATAATCAAGGTAGAGAAACTGGCCTGATAACATTGGTTAAGTCCACTTGTGTTCAGGTCAGTGTTTGAGGTAGTATTTATGATGGGCTGCCACTAAGCCAGTGTCAGCTCTATAAGTGAACACTCACCTTTCCAATCAACAACAAAAAATATTAGTCCAAGAAAAAGTAAGCTTAAGATTTAGTCCATCTTGAAGGCAAAAACATCTCAACAGTACTTGCTGTCACTGTTGTAAGCATTTCTGCATTCATTCTGGATACTAAGATTGCTCGTTTTGTATGTGTGGTCCCCAGGAGCTGGTCAACCTGTTGCTCTGCGGCAGAGCCGTTTCTAATGTCTTTGACAATGACATGGAGTTGGACTCTGGTAACGGCAACATGACTCTACTCAAGGGGATCAAAGACCACTGTGATGTCGGCCTGCTGTCCTTGTTTGAACATTATAACATCTTAAAGGTGAGTGTCAATGCACGCGCACTGTCTGGTCTGTGCTGCTGATCGATCAGATGATGGTCATAAACAAGTGCAAACAAAATACCTCAGTGAGCATTTTTTACTGTAATTAATAGAAAGATGTCGTTCTTTAATGCTGTTAGCCAAATACATTCTGAGCAGGTTTCTTTAAAGTACTTCACAAAGGAGGAGTGAAATAAATGGGGAGTAACAGGCTCTTGCTGTAGTCAATGAGTAGTCACCCATACCATTATTTTAAAGGTTCAGTTAATGGTAGGAGGGAATTCAGCTACATCTCAGATGTTACATTTGGTAGTCAAAAGTCAAGGTCACTGTGACTTCACAAAATAGTCCCCCCCCATGAGTTAGGATGTAGTACACTTATTTGCAGATGTCCCACAAAAGTATTTCTTTGAAAAAATGATAAGATGGTGACATTTTTTACCAATACGGTCGACTTCACTGTGACATGATAACGCTCTGGGGAAACACCTTCACAGCCATTATTCATCAGCCGTCATATCTCGTGAAGAAATGGGGATATTGTGCCTAGATTTCATCCTCATCTGTGATTCTCAGCTTGAAACGGTGGTGATTGTTTCAGACTCAGGTTTGAAAATTGGCGCGGAGCATCCATACTTATTTATTTTGCTTACTTATCTTACTCTGTCATTTAAATGATCATATTTCTATTTTCAATTCATATTTAAATTAAAAAAGAAGCAGCAAGGAGCTACACTGTGTCACAACAAAGGAGGTTCATCAATGGAACAGCTGCAGTGAGGAAACGGACGCATGTAAATCATTAGGACATTTGAACTGTCCTATTGATTTACATGTTTTGGTAAATCTCTTTTGCACTGTTGTGTTGTAACAACCTGGCTCAAGGATTTCCTTCAGGGTTATTTTCAGGGGTCATTGAATAGCTCTTTCTATGTTTAAAGCAGTATCTACCGTCATGACTCAATTATGTTCTTTAAAATCATCTCCATCAGCAAAGCGTGTGAACTCAAACTAAGACTTTATTTCTCTTTTGGTTTCTCTTAATGAACTTACAGGCTAATTGCCTGCAGCAGAGAAAGAAAAACAAAACTTGATAAAGTTGTGTCAGACTGATCCGATTTTATTTATATCTCCCTAAATCTAAACGGTGCCACAAGGGGCTTCACAATCTGATGAAAATGACGTCATCGATTTGTTCTCGAGAGTGAGAGAGAGAGATTCTGTTTTTTTTTTAATATATTATTTTTTGTTATTCTTCTGTTGTACATCATTTTGTGTTTTATGTTAAATTCTGCTTTGACAATGTAAACGTATATTTGTTCAGCTGGTGTGTTAAATTCTCAGTTTGAAGAAGACTGTAACAATATTGAACTGTTTCCTCAATCATCGCTCCAAAAAATGTTGACTTCAAAGTGTTTTGGACACATTAAAACTTTTTCTACAAGTTAGGGTAGAGAGACAGTAACTCAGTCAAACAAAAAGCCATAAACAAAAAATAAGGATGGAATAGCTTGAAGATGAGGGAGATGAGGGGGATGAGGGAGGGGTACCCTCAATGCAAGATTTTTTCCAGGCTTCTTTTTTATTCCTACTGTTTCCGCTTCTACTTCAGTGTATATTTTAAATCAGTGTGAGAGAGAGAGAGACAGCATCAAGCTTGCCTGGTTCCTCTATGTACTATGAATCCTTTAGACAGTGTATCTTTATTTGTTTTTGCTTTGGAAATCAAATTACTGTAAAGTACTTGAATCCATAATCTAAATGTCTTGCCTTATCGTATCAAATGTCAAAAACAGGAGCTCCACAGATTAAGTTTATTGTTTCGTCTAATGGTGTCTTCCTGGAAAAAAAACACACAGATCTGCGTCGATTGTATCCGTCATAACAACAACTATGAATGTATTGGTTAACACTGCTGCTAATGCAGCACCACATTGGCCTGTATGAGTAACACTTCTGACGTCCTTTCCTTCTTTATTATTGTGTCGTCTTAGATCATCATCGTGTCTGGTCGAGGTTTCCTGTTTCTAATGCTTTTTAGGATAATAAATTGTACATTTGTCATTTCCTGGAGGCTTTCTCTGCTTTTTGGCCCTTTTCCAAACAGTTTGACGTTAACATTTTTTTTGGCATGATTTTAAATTAGACTGACAATTGCTCTGATGTTGTTTTAACCAATAGTGCAGGTTTTGCAATTTTGATTTGTTTTATAGCAGTAAGAACTCAAACTCTCAGAACTTATTGTTTCAATTAGTTACATGTATTTCCCTCAGATCTTGGTAAATTGTTTTCCATAAACAATGTCTACTAAGTCAATCTCTACATGCCCCCCCCCCCCATATGGGGCCTAGATTCTAGCTCTTGGTTCAGTAGATGTGCATGTTGTGCTCAGAAAAAAAAAATCTGATCACAGTAGAATCAGGTTTTAAACTCATTAGTTCTCATTGTCATCCCTAACAAGTTTACTTTCTTACATTTTCCCTTTTTTAAAATTAAACCTTATACATTTTCTGAACATTTGGGGTTCTGACGATAAAGGTGTACACTGCCTCCGCCCATTGTTCATGTGTTGCAGGTTCATATTATTCAGTGATCCCATTTTTATTCATATGTAATAAAAGAAAGGTGCAAGATCAAATGAAATTGGTGCTTAGCTGCATGCTATTGGTCCCTGAAGTAGTGTGTCTAGAAACAGGGTGGTGTCAAGTACACCTCAGTCACCAACTGTTCTTTAAAAAGACATTCCTTTTTAAAACCCACTAACGCAATTTTTAAAGAAGATTCTGATGTTTACCAGTTTAAGTTTTTTCTTAAAGATATATTTTTGGGCTTTTTATGCCGTTATTTAGAGGTAGGACAGTGAATAGAGTCGGAAATCAGGGAGAGAGAGAGACTGGTAGAATGACATGCGGGAGAGGAGCCACAGGTAGATTCAACTCCAGGCCGCCCGCTTGGAGGACTTTAACCTCTGCACATGGGACGCGCGGACTAACCACTAGGCTACCAGCACCCCCCCACCAAAGTTTTCTTATCTGTCGTTTGTTTTCGGCTTAGAATAAAATCTGAGAACACTCTAAACTATCCAATAAAGGTAAAAGACACCAAAAATATCATCTTAAAAAAAATGTGTTAAACGCATTTCAACACTTGATAAATCAAATAATGCTGATGGAGGCTGCTCTCGGTTACGCTGAAGGGGTTGTGTTTGTAACTTCTTTACTTCTTTAACCCTCTGTGTTCTACTTCTGTCTAAGGTGGGAGCTTACCTCAAGACTCCCCTTTACCCCATCTGGGTGGTGTGCAGTGAAAGCCACTTCAGTGTGCTGTTTGGCCTCCAGAGGGAGCTGTTGACCTACCAGGACAAAGGCCTGGAGTTTGACCTCTACTATTATGATGGCCTGGCCAATCAACACGAGGAGATCCGCCTTACTGTTTGTATGTAGCGTCACGTATCCCTCTTTCTCAGTAAACACATCCATTTTTTTATGATTTGATCTCAACCCTTCATTACAGTCAAAGACCAATTAGAAAAATCTACATTATGTTGTCATTTCTGTCATTATGATGTGGTCTTTATTCATAGTGATGAGTATGATCTGTGTCCCGTCATGTGGATTTATGGTTTGAGTTTAGACATTTTAATTTTTCCATTAAGCTTAATCTTTATGTGTTAATCATCTGTTTGTGTTTTTAGCTGTCGGTAATTGGGTTCCAAGCTCTCAAACTGTCGACACTGACCTCATTCCTCCAATGGAGCTCTGTATTCGAACAAGGTACGGATGTTTTTGCATTTCAACTGTGCAGACATACAGTACATGCACATACACCATTATGTCTGCAGAGATACTAACAAGAAACAAAAATGTGGGGTTCAAAATGTTTGCATATTAAAAGACAGCTTATTAGGGTTGTTAGAAACCATGAGGTATGTACCTGGCTGAGTTGTTTTAAACTTTCTTGTATTTCTTTATTTCAGGTGGAAAGATGCACTTGTGAATTGGAATGACACGGAACCGATTCTCTGACCTCTCACATGGATTAACCTTAATCACGGAAAGGAGCAACGATTGACAAGAATCATTTTATGTGCATCATTTGGTGCAAGATGCATTAACAACCACAGTGGCCTTTTGCTCATATAGATATGAATAATGTTATCCATGTTTTACTCTAAATTATTTTCATTTCTCTTCTCATTATAAATGAATATAATATTAAACTTTAAACATGTCTTAGCTAAGTGTTACCTTCACATCATGTCTTGAGTATTTTATTATTGAAGTGTGCCACCCCCCCCCCATGAGTGTATAAGTTGTATTGTTCTCTACTTTGTTTTATCACTTTAATTATAGTTCTGATGTATGAACGGAGATTGGATTAATTAAATGCATCATGGTCTATGCATCAGAGTGAATATTGCTTATCGCCATGATGAATTTGCAATTTTGAGACATCTGAGATAGAAAAATAAAAAAAGCCATGTACAGTAGAGCAGTCTGTGACTTTAACTCAAAGTAAAGTATGCAGCTTTAAAAAATGAATCTGGTATTACAGGTGAGGATGGCGTTGCAGTTTGTTTAAGGTGAAGAAGCTGCTCGTGTCAAAGCAAATCAGTTATCTGTCCATTCAAGTCTTACCTTTTAAACTCATATACATTAGAATATGTAATTCATTATTATTATCAAAGCAAATGTTGAATTCAATCTCAACTATGTCACATGTCTGGTTAGGGGCAAAAAGTGATCAAGCTGACAGATGCCTTGCAGTAAATCAATGCGTTTGGTATTAGCCATGGCGTCAGAGAACACACAGTGTGGGACATGCAGAGGGGGTGGCAAGGAGACCTCTGCCAACACCTCGAGCACATGGGATCAAAGACACACAGCTGGCACAGAGACAGAGCTGCAGCAACTCATTTCCCAGTAAACTTGTCGTATTCAACACCAACCCGAGTCCATTTAAAATCCTGGAAGTGCAACATGAGGGTAAACACATATTCAAACCTCTTGTACCGTAATACACAATGGAACAGAAGACATGCTTTGTTATTAAATCTGTCAAAGTCAGTCATCTCATGTATTTGCATTTTGGTGCCTTGGTAGTGCCAAAAAGGAGCTCTTGATGATGATGAGAATGACTTCATCTTACAACCGTCAAAATCCTTATCAGGGCTATGTTATCTGAATGTATATTATTGGTGACTCATGTAGGGATTTATGTATTCCACAAAGACATAGGAAGAGCCATGAATTAATCATGAGACATGGAGTGAATCAATGAGCCATCTACAACCATTTTCAAGACTACTGCAGTCACTATAAATAAGGTGGTTTGCTTGCACGAGGCCTTGGGGTCTAAGAAATTGGATTAAAGTGTTCACTTTTGCAACAAAATTTTTGCAGCCGATGGGGGGGAGTTTGATATACGTCATAGGAGCCATGTTTAGGATTTATAGGTTATATGCTATTCATGATTTTCCATGAATAGTTGGGGCTTGGATCATTTTGGTCAGTGCCAAAGGCTAATCAAATAAAAATGATTTTATTCTATCAAAGACAGGAAATGGGACACACTAATTGGTGCGCTGATATCAACTCAGAATTTGGATTTTCTAAAAATGTCTTAAGTTTGTAGCTAGACTGGTTTTACTGATGAGCCATATCATGGCTGATCTTGTAGGAAAGTGGAAGAAAAAAGCCAGTATGTTTTTCATGACAGTGCATTGGAGGTGTCTAACAAACATTGGGGTGTTTCATTTCTCTGCTGCAGGGTGCTGCCTGACAGGAAGGACTTGGCCTGGCTTTGGTCTCTATTTACTATTTATCGCAGCAGCATTTCTCAGAGGTATCAGAGGAGGGATTTGGTGCTTGTGTGTAATTGTGTTAGAGCCCTCCCACATTCTGTCCCCAGTGTATCTTCTGTCTCCTCTCCTAATCTGTGTTGTTTGTCTCCAGATAAGTGATATCCACCTCAGATGAGGATCCGGTGTTCCTGCCCTGCCCACCCGGAGGGTAAGGAATCCCCAGTGCATCCGCACAAGGTGCAAGCTTTATTTTTAGCAGCCTAATCCTTTTATAGTTGGGGCAGAAAACATCACTCTTTTCCATTAATTGTCTGAAGTAATCATGATACAAACTCCCAGAGAGTAAAAGCTTGATTATGCAAATTTTTTTGGTAGCATTATTTTCTTTTTGGACTCATGTTTGTGAGGAAGCTGTGGTTTATGAAAGAAAGGCGATTATCAATTTTATGGCCATTCAGAATATTTCATTTGGAAAATGGTGAGTCTCACAAGATCACAGTCACGCTCCTGTGATTTTCTTTTAGTGCAGTTTTTATTCACAACCTTTTGATGCGCCACCTTCTGTGTATGACTTTTTTAATGATCCCACAACAAGCCAAACTTTGTTGACTAATGCATGATCCAATGTGACAAACTGTTCCTGATGAGTCTATAGAGAGACATGCTGGCGTGAGAACTGAGCTGTTGTAATCTTTAGCTCAGAGTTTGTTTTCTTCAGAACCTTGTCTATCAGCATCCCTATGTATGCCTGGCTCAATATTTATTTCACTACTGGAATAAAAACAGCAGACAATCACTGTAACTCCTCCCGAGGCGCATATCTCAGTACAAGATGATACAACATGACAGGAAGGAGAACATTGGATCCTGTTTGTTTTGTTAGGAATTTACAGCACTGTGTTACTGTAAGGGTAGCTAATTCAAACCCCCAGCAGAAATCACAAAGATCAGGAAAAGTTTCATCTTGATTCTGCTCACATGCCTTTATCTCTGTGGAAGTTTCAGCTTTTCTTGTCTTAATTTCTTAATATTCCCATAGCAGTGTTTACTGTTTTCCATAAACTGAGCATTGAAGGCAAACAAGCAGGATCATATATGAGAAAATACACACTTTTTTATTTGGCACTAAGAGAAGTCAAGTTTGACATCACTCTATGTTCACAGTGTGTCAGATTTCTGCCAGTTTACTGAAAGACTTGACTGTAGCTCAAGGGCTGTAATACCAGGCACACTACTTTAATTGGATTATACTGGTCAAGAACAAGTTTGCCTCAGTTTGCCCCTGACATTTGTAAAAAAAAAAAAAAAAAAAAAAACCTTTGTCGCAGCAATTTGCAAAGCCTTCGTAAAGGCAAAGCAACTTGTTTCAAGGATAAATAAAATGAGGATCATTCAGTTAAATTGAAATATAGCCTCACAATTTAATCATCTCTACAGAAAAAAACAGCCTTGCATATTTGATGACTTAAAGGTAGGGTTGGTCATTTTCTCCAGATACACTTTTTTTTAAAGATTTTGGTTGAAATTGTCTTTAGGTCCTGACAGACATTTATAATTCATGTGCTCTGAAAAGGGAACGAAGAAAATCCGTCATCTGTAGCAGTTGTAAGCATGTAAAAACTTTACCAGTTTTTACCAATTTGATGAACCAATCACGCCTCCCCGTCTCCCTGCTCGTTCTCTACCCAAAGCATGAGCTGAGCGCCGCTTCTGGACCAATTGCGCTTGTGCATGTACAGTAAGTGAGGGGCGTGACTTTCAAAATCATGCTTGTTTTCGAAAATTACCAACCCTTCCTCTAAGGACTTCACTAAGCTTTTTATTGTCTCTTTTCTGAAGTATATTTGCTCCAGTTGAGCTTGAGTTGCTCAACATCCTGTTGAGTCCAAGATATCTGACAGCTGTGATTGAGTGTGTGATTGCAGGAGACACAAACATGAAAAATCTGCCAAAAAACTTGCATTGATTTCAAGGTAATGGGGTGTTCAGAGGAGCAGGGACTCGAGCAAGGTGCTGAAAAAAGCCAGAAAAAGAAGAATGAGAGAATTCCAAAGGGATGTTCGTAATGAAATCCAGTACGTTCAGTGTTGTTTACAGTTTTTCATGACGCTGTGGAGAGGACAAATGTGTCAGGACTCAACCACACACTGTCAACAATAAAAACAGTCAACTCCCCTGAGCTCCTCATGCAGTCACAGCCATTAGCCTGTGCAGGGCTAATCCAACCCTGAATCTTCTTTATATTTCCTCTCATCTTCAATAATACCAAAATATAGTGTGCTTCAATATTCTTTATTGTTCAGTACTGCAGTGAATCATCACCACTGTAGTCATTCCATATGTTCTCATTGTCAGCAATCACTCAAGTGCCAAATTAAATCGAATGCAGACAACGACGAAACGTGACAAATCATTCAGACCAACAGTGGGAGGGGAATTCAAATAGGAGAAAAATAATAATAATAACAATAATAAAAAAACGTTCTCTCCATCAGAAATAACTTCAATAACCAATTATTATTTACATAACTTTTCAATAAATAGGTGTTTTTAATATTAAGTTAATGTTTGTTCGTTACAAATATATGGTATATATGGTACACTGAAACAAAAAGAAAACCCATACATAAAAAAAAACAACAACGTCTATTGGCATTTCGAGGAATGACAACAAAAATAGAAAGACTATAAACGCAACAATGTTCATATGACTGCTGTGGATTTGAAGGCACTTCCTTGGCAACACATTGATCCCTCTTCCAATGTTTTGGGTCCTGAAACGAAATTAGGAAAGAAAAAAAATCATCTTATTAGAGATAAATATGTCCAGTTTCTGCAGGCTTTTACAAGCATCATTTCAAGGGAGAAAAAAAATTCTGAGCAGTATTGGCAAAGACACATCTTGACATCTCAGCCTCTGTGAGGAAGTAGTGTTGTCAGCTTCTAAAGTGGGTCATTACTGTCCTGCTATTACAGGTGTTCACTGGTGTTACTTCTTAGCTTATTCTAAAAAGATCATGAATAATGAATCACTTAATAACCCTTAAAAAGCTCTCCGGTTGTGATATACATTTGGCATATTTCTCAGAACTGTGCAGACAGGATCTTATTATCCGATTCACTTGAGAAACTGAATACCTGAGAATGTGTCAGTGGCTTCAATTTGATCATTAGCAGAAGTCCTATACCACGAAAAAACTCAAATGAACTGAAATGGCCACTTGTGTGGATGAACTTTCTTGCAGCAATCACTCACCGCACAGACCTAACTGGGTTCAAAGCAAGCACGTGTAGGATTGGATGGCAGTGAATGCATCAGACCTGCTGTCACTGAAAATCCTTTTAACAAAGGGGATGGCTATGACTATGTTCAATTTTAAAGGACTGACGGTAGTCTCAGTCAGCCTTTGTCTTGAGAATGGCTATGTTAAGGTAAAGTGTGTTAGGGGTTGCCTTAGGATTTTAAGTAGTTTCTTGCTAAAATAATTTCCTAATGCAATAAATTGTACACTTATATCATGTTGAGAAGAAATTGGCCTTAATATCTGGTAAACAGACAGTAAAAAAATTTCACAAATGATTATTTATCCATGTAACATTTGCAATGTTAACATTAGTATACAAACTGAATTCTAGGCCATCTGTTGCATCTTTTTTTTACATGACTGTCCAAAGAATGTGATAGGAGTTGCACCTATATGTCTAGCCAAACACTGACAGGTCCCTGAATCACACCAAGAGATGACATAAGACAAAGTTAAAAATCACTAAAGCAATCAACAGATCAACACTCCTCACCAGTTTTCTCTGTTTTACATCACTATGAGCTGAACAACTTTGGGGTTTTGAGTTGTTATGTAGACATTAGACACACACATTTAGCACACCCATAGCACATTTAATTTTTTATTAAAAGACTCCAGTTTTGGCTCTGGGAAAATATGAATCTTTCATCTTTTCCAAACATTTTACACCAGCACAGCCCTAGATCATTACCATGGTTACATTTGCAGAAACAGTAACAGAGATGTTTCATTTGTGTTACTGGGCAATCTGTTTTCCTGCATTTTTTCCCTGCAGGAAAGGATCCTCAGAATGGGATCAGCAGTATTTAAGTGATTATACAACACTGAACCAAAACCAGCGTTTGTTACAATTCTTCCTTCCTCTTTTCTTTGCTTAAAGTTCTCATGCAAAACCAAAATAAGCAGATGGGTTGCAAACTCCCTCACTACTCAACTGTAATGATAGTCAATAACTTCAAGGTGATGCTGACAATCAAGTTAACATTCTCACGATCACTGAAACAGCTGGGCTGAGTGTCAATTTAGTAAAAAATACTATTTTGTCTTGCCCTGAATATGTGGGCCAGTCATCCCAGAACCTCGTGAAGGTCATCTACAGACCACACTGATCTCAGGGTAAAGACGTTTAATAAAGTCAGTTTCAAGAGCTCAAGCAAATCTGGTTTTATCAATGTAGCCACAAATGTAGTCATGTCAAACAAGTGTTCACTGAAGGTCTTGAGCCAAATAAAATGTTGCTGAAATGCTGATGCATTGGCAAATACTGATGACGTTAGCAAATTATACAGTAAAAAGACAACAATGAGAGTTTGGTTTCTTTTCCTGTAGAAAAAGAAGATCAACAAAAAGGCAAACAATCTGCTTGGACAGATGTCAAGAAACCTTTGTACTAGAATTTTTTAACACATCACACATTTATCTCTCACATTTCTTCACAATATGTTGTTAGAAAAATGTCCTGATCGTGATTAAATAGATTTGTGTGCTTCAGCCAACCCACACCAAACTCAAATAAAACATGAAATTAAGATTAAAGAGCGTCCCTCTGACAGTTAAATATTTCAACATGTCCAACACTAAGAAGCACAATATCATTTGAATGGACTAATGTTGAACAGATGCACAACAGGTATGTTTCTGATTATATGAGCTTCAGTTTTATCCAGTTTCAAAACAACCAATAGGACCACAAGCAACCGAGAATATGTATCCCTTCAAGCTAAAACGACATCATTAGAGAATCCAAATAATCTATTGTGAGAATCAAAATTATATATTCTAAACTCTTGATCAACTTTTCCAGCTAGCGGGCATTCAGAAGGAGCCGGTGTAATTGTGTATGGACTGACCAACAAAAAAAGTAAAAAAAAATACTTTTACTTACATGCATTTTCTATGATTGCATGCAGAGAGGACTCATTGCTAACCGTGTTAGCAATCTTGCACATCTTTTGTAATCTGAAAAAAAGGGAAAAAACATGAGAAGAGTACATAAATATGTTATAACCTGCCATTTAAAACCCAGAAATAAAAATGACCTCTTTACATAGTTGGATCAATAAACATTGGAAAAACAATAGAAACAAGTTACACATTTTTGCAACAAAATGTAACACAGTTTGGGTATTTTTGAAATGATTATCTAAAATAATGTGTATTTACTGTAAAGCTTTTAACCACAATATGTGTTTAAAAGAACTTGAATCCATCAAGGTAAGATACAAGGAAATGTTCAGACCATTAAAAAGGACATAATTCACAGTACTGACGTCACAGGAGTCACAATAAGCTATCTCCTGACTGAGTGTATAAAGCTGCACTGCTCCTGTAGGAGATCAACTCTGCATGTGGAGTTCACAAGTAGTCAGGTTTGCTATAATATCACCATCAGTAAAATGAACATGAAAGATGAACCATAAGTGTTGTTCTCAATAATACGCTCTGCGTCATCCCAACCCAATAGAAAAGATAAGTCCAGTCTGATTGTTAGCTGTCTGCCTTCTGTTTCTGTCCTCCATGCGTCCCTGTCCGGTTCAAGCTAAACTTCCTACTATTTATAGGATAATAATAATTAATTGCTTTTAGTTTGACATTATGTTCACTTGACTGCATCACAGCTGTAAAAAGCAGCACAAACATACTCTGTCCAAAACACAGGCAAGTCCAGCTAAACAGATATTAATCTGCGACAGGGGGAACATTGTCTGGAATCACTCTCTGACGCCCCCTTTACGTCATCTCTCTAATTTCCAAATGTGAACTTACCAGAGGGGTATTCTGCAGAAACAAATGTCATTTATTTTTTTATTATCTAAAATATGAAGTACTGGATAAAGTTGAATGTCTGTTAAGTCTTTATGTTCTCATGAATAAGTTCTCATGACAGTGATTTATCCTTTGTCTCTCTATATACGTTCTTGCATTGGCAGTATTATAGGTATTATAATTGTTGTGTTTTATAGTGTTTATTGTTTCAGTGGTTAGTCGAGAAGAGAAAGGAGGCGGAAGCAGTCAGCTGACCACCTTTGAGCAGTGATGTAGTGGTGCCTAAAGAAGTGGGTATACTCTTAATTTGTACCCCCAATTATTTATTTTTAAGTGGCTCTTCTAGCAGAGTAAAACGGCCTCTGTTGTAAACAGTGACATGACTCCTCTTGCATATTAAAAGAGTAGGGAGGGTCATCCCTTCACCATCCGAGGAACAAAAATTGCAACATACTAAATATTGCTGATAAATCAATGGTGTTAATCAGAGGAGATTTAGAAGTGGGTATACTCTATGGAGACTGAAAAATAAGTGGGTATATTCCATATACCTGTGTATACCCTGCACTACACCACTGCCTTTGAGACATCAGTGCTGAATAATCCTTATACGCTGATTCTTAGGCTTTGCAGCTGCCAAAGGTTGTCCGGTAAGGCTAGACAGGTCCGTTAGTGTGATGATGATCAATTTAGTATACAGGGAAACTGCAGAAAAGTGATTTGAATGAAAATGATTCTCTGCACAACTGATATTATGTCTGAACATACCCAGAAAAGAATGATGTCTATCATAGTGAACCTTAAAAGTGCAAATCCATAAAAACACAACTAATGCTTATTGCCATAAAACTGAACAAATCATAGGAGATCTTCATGATTTCAACTTTCAAGAATTTGTTGCTTTCTTTCTGTGAACAAAGTTAAAGTTGGAAGAAAAAAACTATCTAGCTTATCAAACAACTTTTCTGCTCTTCTGACTGTGTGGCTGAATTTTGTTCAGATTGGATTAACAACCAACAGTTTTTCAATAGATTTTGTTGAAATTATGTTAAACCCTCCTAGAAATGCAGAAGTATGTGATATTAACCCTTCTGGTAAGCCCTGCCCACCTTAAATCAAAAAGAAGAAACAGATTATAGAAAGCAGAACAGAATTCTGTGAATTGAAATATCAAAACCTGTTGACACTCCAGGAAATGTTTTCTCATTCTTGTTATTGAAATCCCTCACAGCAAGAAGCTGAAACACAGATTTCAAGGGTCTGGGACACATTAATACTTGGGATATTGATGGCACAACAAACTTTGAGCAAAGGATGAAAAGAGCAACATGGAGGAATAAAATGGCATACATACATGCTGGTCTCGAACAATCCCTCGTGTTGTGATAAAGTCTATGAAAGTGAGTTCTGCACTCCGACGAGAACTTGACTGGTCCTGCTTAATGGAAAAAGGTCGAATCAGGCAAGCTGGAACAGATTTCTTTTGCTTAATTATCTTCCTTCTATTCATTTTGCTTTCAGAAATGCCTAAAGCCTTTGCGAATTTACGAGTTATCAACAGAAAACAACATTACAAAGTGAAAGTGAACAGCACATGGTTACAGAGTCGGGGTTCAACAGGACTTAACAGAGAACCATGTCAGTAATAATAATCACCTCCGAGGTTTTTTTAACCAACATTTAAACTTGCAGATTTTCACACCAATAATGAAGTCTAGTGAAAGGTCCTGAGACAAATAATCAGCTTAACCCCGCACTGCCTTCAACTTAATTCTGTCGCCTTCAGACCATGAGCAATTTCCCTGAAGCCTGGCCCTACGGCTAAGCCAGCAACCCTACCCTGACCCACAGCAGTGCCCATGTTCACAAAGCTTTCTAGGCCTTAAGCATACTGTATGCTGACTTAGAAGAGGGAAAGACTAATAGTTAACAGCCAACCATCCTCTAAAAGACATATTCTAGGTATAATAGTCCGCAGAAAAGTTTTGCACTCATGGCATTTTCTTACCTGTGAAATGCTGAATGAATTTGTCTTTCATGTTTACATCTCTAGGAAAAATTTCTGAAAAAGAACAACATTGTTAGCCTGTCAATCAACAGTCGTTTTTAGGTCTTACTATCACAACTTTCGGTAAAAAAAAAGAAAAAGCAGTTCTCTATGACACATATCCTGACTGATCTCCGATTATTGCACCCATGCCTGCTATTTAACTAAAATTCTAACTAAAGCATTACAAATGCTTCATTCATTGTTAACCATGAATCGAGTTTGTTAACGGAGCATTTTATGCAGTATCTCTGTGATAAATCTCTACATGTGTATGTTATTCTCTAAGAGATTTGGTGGTGTCATTGTAGGTATTTCATACTCACACCCCTCTACTCATCCATGTAGGTGTCTGATAACACATTAGCCATGCTAACAGGCTAAAGAGATTATTGTATTTGAGCTTAATGCTCATCAGAATAAATCCATGCTAGGAGTTACTGGGCTCCTATCACATTAGCCCCCTGACCCAGGAGCAGGTTGTAACGCTGTAACTATAGGAGGAGGATGACTGCTTGTTAATAGTTACACAAATTTTACAGTTCTAAAATGGTTTCTGATGTATTAGAGCCAACTCTGTCTTTAAAGCAAGACCCAGATGTAAAGAGTACAATGGCAGGCTGGATTACACAAAGTCAGCTGATGTGGTTTGGCAGCTTAAAGCCTGTGTACTGTATTTCCCTGTGCTTTAATAAATGCATGTCAACAAATAAAAAAATACAGAAGTCCACATCAGTCGATGTTGAGCTTAATAATTGTGCCACACATGAAAAATAAAATGTTACTGATAAAACCAGATGTAAACAAATCTATCCCCCGGTGTCACGTCCTCTGGTGACACCGCCGTGGTATTTCAGAAGCATGCAGAGATGTTTGAGGCTCACACATTAGCAGGCCTACAGATGTTTCTCCTCCCTCATCTTTGGGTTCCAAAAGTGTATCCTTGCGTAACCATGGATCTTTGGTATAGTGTCCCACGCACCAGTTGTTAATATGCTGCTTTTAATAACCTCAGAAGATAAATTCCACCCAACCAGTGGTCTGAGAAAGGTACTTTTCCAATTCCATAAGCCTGGGCCAAGACTTTGAGCTTTGCAAGGCCTGGGTAATGTCTCCAAAACATGATCTAATTCATAGTGAAGTTAAAGAGTACAATTTGTCTTTGTAGCTAAACAACACATTTCGCTCTCATGGCACTAAATTAACTTAAAGAGGCCTAGAGGGACACTCGAAGTTTCTCACACTGAAAACATTTTCTGGATATTTTGTTAAATACAGTCTGTGTTGGGAAAAACTTCTTTCTTGGATCTGAAATAGTTAAAGAGATGTTGTCCAAGTTTAACATTCATTCATAAATGAATCTTAGTCATGACATAATGCTTTTGTTTAAGTGAATAAAGCACATTTTTACTTATTTGATGATGCTCAACATCCATTTACACTATAGGAAAATTGTCAACAAATATTTTTTAGGGGAGAAAAATATTGAAGGCTGAGTTGCTCAGGTAAGATTATGATTCTCTTCTCAGCAATGTGACCTGGACAGCTTTACATTTCAGATGAATAAAGTGCAAGTCTACCTATCCTCATCACTCCACAAACATAGCGTAAAAGAGTGTTAGCTGCAAATTACATTAATGAAACACACCACAGCTAATCTTGTATGATGTATAATTTGAATGAGATGTCATTGTGTGTTTTTAAACCATCATTCATGTTTTAGATTTCACAATGAATCATACTGAATGAATCATGCAAAAAATGTGGCATGATGCTCCTCCTACATGCTCTCATAGTACCTTTCTACATCTGTGTTCATCAGCCATTTACAGTTTGAATGAAGGAGAGAAACTGTATGGCTGACACCTTGGGAAAGGGTGTCCAGAAAATAACAATATAACATTTTATAAAAGTAAAGAACTCCCTTTTTCCTACACAGAAAAAGCCCACCTCTATTAAATGCATAAAAGAATCACTTTAAATTAGGTGGACATCTGAGGACAGAAATATCTGGACACTTTGTCATGCATTTTAAGTGTACATAAACAGACATCCCAACTTTCTATTCTATATAACTTGAATTAACATGCACAGGCTATGTTCAATACAGCCAAACTAAAAAAAAGGCTCATTAATAAGGTGTACAGCTCATACCAGACAGATGACAGCTGTCTCAACCGGAGAAATGGGGATTATGCTTTCATGATTAGGACCTAAAAATAAATGTTATCAGCTTACCTATGAGTCTACTGTTATCCAGCCTAGGAACATAGTAAGGCTTTTCCCGGGAGGAGAACTTCATGTCTTGGGCTGAAGTGAGGAGTCCACTGCTACAGCGCCTGGAGACGCCTTTGTCCCGGTGCTGGCTGTCTCTGATAACCTGTAAGATAAGATCCAACAGGGTCCTTCTTTCTTTCTGCTTCATGTCCTTGCTGTCCATGCACTGGCCTGAGGTGATGAGCAGAAAGAAGATAGACAAGAGTATGTGCCATTTCCTCTCCACCTGCATGACTTCACTGTCTGAAAAAAAAAAAAAACAGAAGCAAACATGGCTTGTTACACAGAGTTTCTTTAGAATCATTCCAGTATTTTTTGGAGATTCTGACAGACAAAAAGATAGCCATACACTTTGCACCAGGCTTAATCAGCAGATGTATTAGCAGAATTTACAATCTGAGATTTTTCACATTGACAAAATGACAAAAAGGCATTCCCTGTAAGAATACGCTCTAAAAGCTGAATCAATCGCAGGAAATAGTGTGGTGCATCCACTTTACGCAGCAGCTGTAATATCTCCAGTTTAATTTACGGGTACAACAATAAAGTTATATTAACTTTAGACTTACTAGTTTAGGATTTAAATATGCTTTTGTCCTGGAAAGTGGACAGAGATGTCTTCAGCAAATTCTTCCAGGCGTTGTCTGCGGTCCCGAGAGGAGAGAGAGAGAGAGAGAGAGAGAAAGAGAGAGAGAGAGAGAACAGCTAGCAGATTGTGCTCACCACCGTCTTTCTTCAAATAATGCGTCCCTATTTATACGAGGAGCCACCTTCTTGAAGGTAATACAATCGATTTCGAGTGGGTGGTAAAGCAATGTTGACATCTTTGGTGCGATTTCTTCCAGTGGCACTCGCTCACTTTGGCATGCGCCCCTCCTTTACGCACGAAACATCACAAGTTGTAGTTTAACAGGACTATTTAACTTCAAGTTAAAATAACCCTTTCCCGACAGAGAAATTATTTTTGCATACAAAATAAGCCCCACCTCACGATAGTACAGTTAAAAAAAAAAAAAAAGTTTAAAAGACAGTAGCGCTGTGGTGCAAAGTTTTCCAAATGCACCCACTTGTTGGATGTTGGAAGCAGAAACGAGAAGAATCCGTGGCCTGTAAGTTCTAGCTGACCTGTCAGCGTTGCGATGTGTTTGTTCACCGATGTTGAAGTCTTGTGACCGCCTAAGCGCTGCAGAGAATGCGCCTCCAGGAGCAGCCATCCGGCAGTTTTCCACCCTTTTTGGGTATAAATATATTATTGCGATGGAGCTTGCAGGAAAAGGGCGATATGAAATGCCAAGGTGTATTTGAAAACCACAGAGAAACACTAAAATAGTCAGTGAACCATTTGTGGTGCTATTTGTGCAAGAAATGTCCTAGTAATTACAAATAGTGTGTGATTTAGGAGTGTAGGCTAATTTTGAAAGAACACAGTGTGCAATTGCAATAAATTTTCCTCAGTCATTATTTGCCTAGTGGATTTGTTTTTAAGCGAAATCAGCTTTCCATGTTGCTGAAGCGTATTCTGGCAATTGCAGCTAAACAGCACACTGTTGCACTTACATGTAGCCTATCCCGTCATACACTATTTTAGAAATACGTTTTTTTATCTGACAGGATCAAATCGAAAGAAAAGACTTTACCATGGGGTTTCTCACCTGTTGTCCCAGAAGTAAAATCAATTGCTCTCGGAATATTGTGTTTTTGATAACACCCACAATAAACAACAACAACATTAATAATACCAATCATCATTATTGTGATTATTATTAGGCTATATTATTATGTTGTTGATGATGATGGTGATTATTATTATTATGATGATTATTATTATTATTATCGCATTAATAATTTCTGTTCTCCGTGTTACGATCATAGACTGTAGGTTACGATGTGGTTACGATAGACAGCAACAGGTTCCTGGCCAAATTTCCAGCGATAGACGTAGTTCACTTCCGGAAGACTGTTACCATAGAAACGAGCTGGGCACTGTCAACGAAGAAGGCTGACCCCATGTTTGATAAGCTAACGCGTTAGTTTAGTTTTAGCACCCAGGTACTTGTTTGTTTTAAAAAAAACAGCAAGCATTTAGGTTTCCATCTGAAGACAGACTCATGTCGCAAAGGTAAACTTTTACGCAGTTAGTAAAGGTCCAGTTTACGGTTATGGTGTTGTTAGTGGTTACATTTAACTTTAGCCTCTTAGCCAACGTAAGCTGGCTCCATTAAAACAATCCACGCAATGTCTAAGCAATTGTTAATACCTCGCAGAATGTTAGTGTAACTCTGATACACATGAATTATCATAGATTTCTACTTGGCTGTCTCTCACCCACTGTTAGTTTTGTTGCCATTGTCCTCATCACATGTGTACACTGTTCCAGGACTTACAACCAGCTGTGGGCAGATGCCCAGTTAGAGTTAAGTCGACTGCTGACTGAGGAGCTGCCTGCTGAACCCCTTCGCCCAGAAAAGGACAGGGTGGTTTTTTTCCAGCGCTTAGCCATGCTGTATGTGCGGTACATTCAAATCTTCAGACAGCTGGAAACAGTCTATGACCAAATGGTCAATCCCCAGAAGAGAAGAGTTATTCGGGCCATTGTTGATGGTGTGATGGGCAGGGTGTTGGAGCTGAAGAATGAAATGGTGGAAAAAGAGTTTTCCGAGTACCATTACATGGATGATGTCCTTCATGACTTAAAGCTTTTACCTGTGAGTGGCGTTTTGTTGTAGTAAATGTGATGAACTTGCATTGTCGTAATGACTCGACTTAAATCACACCAATGTACTCAGCAGGTCTTATCAGGGTAGTCCTTTAATACTGAGATAATGCTGGTTCTGTTTTTTCACTCCAGACAGACCTTGAAATCCCTATCCCTCGCTATTTCATTAGTGATCGCAACAGAGAACTCCAAGAACGAAAGACAATGCTGACAGAAATCCTTAAAATGGTGGAGGACACTGGAATCCCAGAAGTGAGTTAAGTAGTTCCACATAGTTAAAGCCTGTTGTTGTATGACTTGAGTTTTTGCTTTTGATTTGGGCATTTCACTTAATATTTTTTTTTGTTATGTACAAAAATGTTAATTTAAAAAAAAAGCAAGAAAGTGTGGGATTTGACTGGAAAAACATGTTTTATTTCCTATCTTATTACATCTAATCAATCAGTTCCAACCAGACATTTTTTTTTTACAAATATGTTGTCTATATATGATCCATACAGCCTCTAATGGCCAAGGACATGAGTCAAGAGGAGGCTATTAAGATCATTCAGGTGTTGGAGAGGGCCCGTCAAGGACGCCAGAGAGCAAAGTTGAATGTAGAAAGCAGAAACATGAACAGGATGTACAGAACCAAGGAACCTGGAACCGCTGAAATTGAGTTGGCTTCTGTCTGCATTCAAAAGGTTCTTTGTCATCGACATGACTCTATCACCACTTTCTACTGCCTCTTTGTTTTGCTTATGTCATTTTTCCTGCTGTTAGACTAAACTATGTGACCTGCAGGTTTGGAGAGGCTACATACAGAGGAAAAGGGCAAAGATTGATCGGGAGGAAGAAATGATTTTCCTAGGAATGGTGAGTAAAATGGATCATTAATGAAGCTAATTCTCTTACACTCACTGTGTAAAATACACCCATAACTTTTGTAAAAAACACCAAAGCTTTATAATAAATGTATTTTTAAGTCACATGTCATCTTTGTCTTGGCTTTCTGTTAAAATCAGAAACTTAACCAGGAAAGCTGTACTGCCATATTTCCTTGTTCTGTTTTACATGTTCATATTTCAATCTATTAAAGTGATGATTTCCTATAAACGTTCCTTATTTTGCACATAGTCATTTTTTAACATACAAAGTATGTTTGGTCACACCCATGATAGGTCATGGATCCAAAGTACCAGGTGCCTAACCCTACAGAAATCGCTGCCCAGGCCAGTGCAGATCTTTCTCGCACTAAACAGGAGGAGTATGAAGAAGACTATCTGAAGTCTGTTGTGGCAGTCACAAACCAAATAAGAGATTTAGAGGCACATGACATGAGCAAGACCATGAAAGAACAAATCCGACAGTGGTTCATTGAATGCCGGTAAGCAGATACAGAGGCACTTGTAATGTGTTTTGGATTTTATTAAAGCATATCCTCATTAAATTTTGATCATTCGCTGTGTTCTATACTTATTGGGGTTTTTTATACTTAAATTAGTGATGCTACAGGATCATTTCCAGATTACCCAGATGAGGAGGATGGAGGCTCACTGCTCATTTTTGCTGAAAAAGACCCTCAGCAGGTAAAATACACCCTGAACCAAAAGTATGATTATTTTACATAAACTTTTCTGTAGTTTGCAAACAATGGACTAAGCATTGTTGTGCACATATTTGTTCAGTTAAGGGAAGAAATTGCAGCAAAGGAAGAGGAGGATTCCAACAACAAACCGAAAGGGAAGGATGAAAAGAAGGATGGGAAGAAGGACAAGGGGAAGGATGAGGAAGAAGTAAGAATAATTCAGTTCTTTCAGCTTTTTTTTTAAACGAAATAAAATATATAATATGTTATATTTCACCTGTTTACACATAATCTTTAACAAGATGACTTTACTCTTATCTAAGGAAGAAGAAGCAGGGTTGAAGATGCTACCTTCAGCTTTTCTGTCAGACTTGGAAGTAGCAAACAAAACATTTGCAGGTGTGTTTAAATTCAAATGAGCTAACATTAGGTTATAACTCTACATTAAGTTTAGTCGATAAGTATCCTGTTTGAATGTAAACATTCAAAATAGCTATTTGTATTTAGTTTTCTGTCAAGTATAAGCATATCCTACTTTAAAGTAGTTGCTTATTCACTTAAAAGAAGCCTAAACTGACTCTTTGTCATTTTTAGATTTTTGGAAATCCCGCAATGAGTCCCAAAACTTCAACCAGAGACATGAGGTGGAGCTGATCAAGGAACTAAAGAGGGCGGATATTGAAGCAGAGATTCGACTACAGGTGCTGCTGAATTGAGCATACAACACTTCCAGAGCACAACATGTTCAACAACACATTCAATGAATTTGACATCAAAGTCGGGTGCAGATAACAGCAATAAAAAGTGAAAACAGCACCACCTGCAGCTGCACTCATTTTTCTGTTCTGCCTGTCTTAGGTCGATGAACAGATGAGGCAAGAGCTGGCCGAATGGAAACTAGCTGTGGATAAAGACAAGGGTGGTAAAACCAAAGGAAATGCCAAGGTAAGAAGTAAAAGATCAGTAAATAACCACACCATGAGCTGTGTCTAGATAACATGTTTTTCCTCTGCAGAAAAAGAAAGGATCTAAGAGTGGGAAGAAGAAAAAAAAGGAGAAAGATTTGACAGCTGATAGGTGAGGTCACAGAGGATGCTCTTGTGAAAGAGAATGATTTTCAGTATAAAATTGAGTTGCATGATATTGATTTAATTGGTCAATGCAAATGCTGGGGAAAGTGATTAAATCATGTATCTACATCTACTAGGACTCTTGAGTCTCTGTGTCAGGAGCTGGTGGAGCAAGGCTTGATGAAAAAGGCGAATCATGTTAGACTGGAGGATTACATGGGTAAGCCTTATACATTTATTATACATGTGAGTTTCATCTTATGATTGTGTATGCAAACTTTAATACTAACTGCAATCCACCTGTAGACACAGAGCAGAGCTTTCACAATGTAGCCCTATGAAACAGTCATGGTAACATGGAGCTGTTTGATAGTGGTGTGCTGCCCTCTTCTGGCATGTGATCACCACAACAACCAAATAAAAATGATCTATTTCTTATTAGCACATTCATTTATATGTTTTTAAGTTTGCTGGGTGGATAAAAGTGCAGATGAATAACTTTCTGTATAATAGTTGTTCCCTCATCTTCCCAGGTGACTATAGCTACCTTGGCACCACCCTGAGGCAAAATGACATAGAGCCAATGCCATCACTGTCAGATGTTCGGCAGGTCTTATCTCTGTATGCAATTTTACCATTAGGTAGGAACATTTTCAATTCTTTTTTTTATTTTATTCATCAACACAAATTATTTGTGGTTTGACCTGTAAGCTGTGTGTTGTTGGCAGGCTCTCAGGTCGTGCATGAGAAGGCTCCTCTGATTAAGGCCATCCTATTGGCAGGGCCGGCAGGTGTAGGGAAGAAGATGTTGATCCATGCCATCTGCCAAGAGACTGGTGCAAACCTGTTTGATCTGTCTCCTCTGAACACAGCGGGAAAGTACCCAGGCAAGAATGGCCTTGCTATGATGCTCCACATGGTGTTCAAGGTAACACAATGACATTTTACCAACTTTATAATGAAACTGGTTAATCCAAAATTATTTTATAACTGCTTTCAAATAAAAATCATAATACTCAAAAACAAACATTATAGAAAACTTAAACCGACCTATATCCTAACTCTTACTCTCCTTTTACGATTTATTCTTCTTTGTTAAAAATCCCAAAAAGCAAACAGTGGATATTCTCACTCCAAGATTATGTACCAAGTGGTGTTAGTGAAGATCAATATTTTGTCATTAACTTGGTGGAACATAAAGAAATCTAAGGAAGTGCCTCACGCTAATTATTTGGCTCAACCAGAAAGTACGTACACATCTTCACACAGGTTGCGAGATTGCTGCAACCTTCTGTAATATGGATTGAAGATGCAGAAAAAATGTTCTACAAGAAAGTTCCCAAAGAAGAAAAAGAGGTACTGCCAAGCAAGACAAAAGCTGAATAACATTCACATTTTGTCCAAATACTTCAGGAAAAATTGAAACCTCTTTGTTCACAGTTAGATCCAAAACGCTTGAAGAAAGACTTGCCAAAGTCTCTAAAGCTAATCAAAGGGGAGGATCGTGTTCTGGTAATTGGAACAACAAAAGACCCACTAACTGCAGATATCAAGTCACTGTGTAAAATGTACAGCAAGATTATCCTGATCCCGAGACCGGACTACGGCTCAAGATACAGTAAGAAAAGACATATTGAGAAACCATTTTTATGTTGTTCATACTAATGATGAAATCTTTGATATTTGGTTTTATTTTATTAGATTATATAATACATGATTTATTATTTAATTATATTTAATACTGAATTCTGACTCTGTCTGTTTTCAGTCTTGTTGAAGCAGCTGATCAAAAAGCAGGGAGGCGTGATAACCAAGGCTCTTGACCTCAGCTCTCTTGCAAAGATTTCTGATGGCTACACACCGGGCCACATGGTCAAGGTGATACAGAGTGTGGTCACTAAGCATCGCATCCTACAGCAGGCAAACAGACCGCTGACTGCTGCTGAGTTCGTTACTCCGTTAGCAAAGATTGACCCTGTGTTTCAGGAAGAAGAAGAGGCCCTCAAGGTAGAGAGGAAATAACCCCTTTTTTATGTTTCCATTGCCTTTGTATGGTCAACTTACCAATTTCATTGTAAGAATTTTAATTATAGTTGCATAACTTTGAAGGTTCACGCTTCAGTTGTTGATTTTTTCTCTCTGACTTTTAAAGAACTGGTATGCAAAGACCCCCTTGGGGAAGAAGAGGATTAAAGCTGCCACAGGAAATGAAGAGGAGGCCCCAGTTAAAGGCAAAGATGCAAAGAAGAAAGGAAAAAAATAAAGTTTATCTTCATGTTTTTGAAGAATGTATATGTAAAATGTATATGGTGTCAGATATGCATTGAAGATTGTATGTGAATTGCCTCCTGGTGACTTTCCTAATTACCCCCTAGAAAATAAATAAATGAATATTAAACCAATAGCAGTCTTATGATTTTGGTGTGTTTTTGTCTCTGATAGTTAGCGCTTAAGGGTACGTATTTAAACGTATGTTAGAAAATATAATGCCAAATCCTGTTAAAAACATCAGTGAGCGATCGTTAACACTTGGTTTGGCAGAAGGCCACAGCGCCAAAGCGTCAAACAGGATTTTGTGTGGTCTATAACAGAAGGTGCTAAGTCCTGTCTTGTGACCATGGTAAAAGGAGTTCCAAGTAGGACACAATCTTATTTTGTTCACAGATAAAATCATAAATCACACTCTGTACTTTATACCTTGTAAAAAACTACTAAACTGTTTGTGGATGATTTTATGTTGGGAAGGACACACTAGAAGAATCCTTTCAAACAGTGGCCTGGATCTGATGAACAGACTCCTTTGGCTATAATATTTAGACTCAAGGTCGAGCTGTAATTAGACATGCTAAGACTGGTCACTTAGGTGGAATTTACTCAAGTCTCTCTAATATTGTTCTACTGTTTACTGTATGGCTGACTTGCTACAACATTTCTTTATTTATTTCAACATTTGGAATTTTGCCAACACTTTGCCATAACAAATGATCATTATAATGTTTCACACAACATAATGAGCTAGTGGCTATTTAGTCTGTGCTCAAAAAACAGATGGATACTATCTTCATGTTTTTGAAAAAACATGTATGTTGAACTTTTTTATATTCCTCTTTATTGACTGCTCTCAGGTGTAGAGAGTCTCAACCAAAGGAAATCTGACCCGTGAGGGGGAGCGTTTCCAAACCAGGATCCAGAGGCTTAAGTGGAGTGTTCAGCTGTTTTGTCGAGTTCTAAATTCACTCAACACATCCTCACAATGCCTTAACATCAATCTATTTTTAGCCTTTGTGCAGTATCAATTGGATGCTGCAAACGTTAAGTCCTACATTTCAAGATATCAAGTTGATCTGCTGACTGTCTTTACTGTGGACGTTTGTTTATTTTATGTATTTATTTAAAATGGGACAGTTCACATCAATGAACATAAACATTTAAATATGCCAGATAATTAATTTATTTCCACCGTTAGTCCCTTGGCAAGTTTGTGTTACATGTACACAAATTTACATCACCATAATGACAAGCAAAAAACAAACAACGTCAGAAATTGTACATCAGTTAACAGTAGGGTCAATATTACATTTTCAGTAAAAAACTCTGTTGGGGAATACACACGCAAAAAGTCTTCATGTGTAACTAATTGGAATCCTTCGTTCTCTCAAACGTCCATGAACACTGTGAAAAGCTTTGTAATGAATGAGCCGTCATTCCCCTCTCAGTGACGACAACTTGTTTTTTGTGTCTCATCAGAGCTGCACAGAGATTATCCTGTCAAGTTTCAGTTTCAAGTTTTAGTGGCACATGGAGCTGTCTGTCAAACTCAGGGGAACACAAAGCTGGCTAGTGCTGGAAAAAAAGAATACACCTGATAACACATTTTAAAAACATTGTTTGTGTGAATAATATTTTGTATGTAGAGCTTGAGGAAGATGCACTTGCATTCTTCTGCTGTGTTCAATTATAATCTGCCTCATGTGTTTGCAGCGTACTCTTAATGTTTTCTTGGCTTTTCTCTGTTGACGTCTGGGCCCCTTGTATGGAGAGCTCAGCCATCAACGGTAGCAGACTTACTCTGATGTCAAGGGAATGGGATATGATGATTAATATTTAGTGACCTTTTAAGTAAAGCAGTGGTGGAAACTCCCTTTGGAGATGTTTGATCTCTTTAAACTAAGATTTAGGACACAGAAGATATGGTAAACAGCATGTGATTAAATACATCCTCTATGACTGTCTTGTACCACTTGTTTTAGTAAAAGGGGTCTGATATATCTGCCCAAGCAACCTGCAAGTAAATATAATTGTGTTTATGACGTCCACATCCTCATGTTTCATATAGGTAACACATGCTATCATGTCTCTCCCTCATTCATTCACAGCAGAAAACCATCAAACACACTGAGCCTATTGTATACATTATGATTGTTTCTGATTGCTCCATTGATGCTGTGCATGAGTTGCCTCTCATCATTAAAGCCATAGCTATCTTTGTGCTCATACTGACAGAAGGCTATTTTGGAGGTTAGTATGTGGGGAGAGATATGTCAGCTGTTCAGCACTACCCTCAATCAAAGTGAGAAAAAAAAAGGGAAAGCACCATAGGCTGTCTGCTTTGGGGACTGGGCGAAACTTGGGAATGCTCTCCTTTGGCTAAATGTTTGTTGTTAATTTGAAAGGCTTTGTGAGAAACAAGACAAGACCCCGGACAGATCTGCTTGCTATGGTGGATTTTTTTATCAACCTTTTTGTCCCGGTCAAGGTGTCGTGTCTTTGCTATCGATGAAACAAAAGGGCATGGAAGGATTTTCTTTGAAAGGAAATACCTGTGTCATTTGAAGGTAGGTGCATCGCTGCATGTGATCTGGTTTGTGTTGAGTTGTGTTCTTGTGATATTTTGGTGTTTTTACTCGTCATGTCTTTGCATTTTTTTAATGATAGGCTACATGTTAGTTTCATAAAAGGTCAAAGTATTATTGGGTTTCCTATATTTCTCTCGCACTTCTTTCACTTTTTTCAATAGATTTAAAATAAGTATTCTTTTATTACTATTATTTGTTTTTACAAGTCATGTTGGAGAGGATCTCAAGTATACTTCATTTAGATAATGGTTTGCAAATTCAGTGTTGTTGTATGACACGTTAAGAAATTGAAGCTGGTGGGCAATAGGAGCTTCAATGACCCTCCTCACTCAAACAACCTAATGCCTTTAATGATAGTGGGAGGAGCCAGCTTTCGAAAAGCATTTCAAGATCTCAAATATCATATCAATCAGTTTAGTAATTGGCAGTTCTGATCTGTCTTTTATAGCTACCCCTTCCTCTCAGTTCAGTGCATGCAGATTGATGAAGCTGGCATCACAGCTGAGTCTATATTGGTGCTGCTGAGCTCAGCCAAGTGAGGTGACAGAGATTACTCTGCTCTTCATTACTGTGGAGGACTGGCATGCCATCACAGGGATCAACCGCATGAGCTTGATGCCATGTGTATCCATTTTCACAATGTTACCATTTTTGAAGCGATGGTTTGTATCTTAATTTGCCTGAGAGGAATATATTTTTGCACAAAGCGTACAAAACAAGCACAGGGCATGTACTGCAACAAGTTATTTACAGAACACTATCGATGTACCTGAAAGAAGCGCACAAGCACTGAGAGTTCATGAAGTGTGAATGATTTTGTGGAAGATGATGGCTAAATGGGAATATCCTTTAGAGCTGTGTTCCCAATCTTTTTTTCTTGGAGAGCTCCCCCCCTAGTATCTGAAAAGTTGAGTCCCTGCCCCGGGACTAACATGAAAACTATTAAAAATAAACTTAAATTTTAATAGTTTTCACTGATAAAATCCTGTCAGAATATTCCAACACACTTGTTCTTACCAAAAGACCTTTGTATAGGCTACATTTCCCAGTAGTATTTTAATATGATTATATTTGTAATGTGCAAATCTAATTTTTAAAACCTAAGGACAGAGCCTCGCAAACCCCCTAGGGGGGCCCGGACCCTAGGTTTGGAATCAGTGCTTTTGAATTAGAGATAGTGCTCTTAACTATCTTGTGTGCCAGACCATTACCTTTTATATTTTGCTCATTATAGTTGTAGTCCTTCTGTGATAATTGCAGTATTAAGCAACAACAACCCTAAATCAAACTGAGAGAAGAGCTGGAGCCATGGGGGAGAGTATACCTGGAGGAATAGTTGCTGCTGCAAGTAAGTTCTCGTCTTACAAAAGTTTGTAATGTTTAGGTATTTGAAATAGAAAATACCTCTTGATTCTCTAATAATGTCTGTTTTACTGCGTGCTAGAGAACCGTCTGCAGGTGGTGAAGGGCTTGGAGGATGTAGAGGTGTGTGAATGTGAAAGCTGTCCCTTTGAGGTGACCCTGAACCTGTCCTACATCGAGGGTGTGTGGACCAGAGATGGGATGCAGCTGAAGTCCAAGCCTAACTGCCGAATCAGCACACACGGGAAGAAACACTCGCTCATACTGAAGAGGGTGGCTCTGGCAGACGCAGGCCTGTTCTCTTTTGAGGCCAACGGCATTCAGACCTTAGGCAGACTTACTGTCAGAGGTAAGAAAGTAAAAAAAGAGCACTACTTCTATGGCCAACATTTATACTTGTTTGACAGTTGGTCATGTGTTTGGGCCACAAACACGCCACAATAGATTATGTTTGTATTCATGGTCACTGATGAATCTGTGTGATCTATACAAGTTAACATTCTTTATTTTCTTATTGAAATATCTCAACGACTATCAAAAATTGCTTCTTATTTATTTTTATTTTCTCATGGCATTCTGTGCCTTTATTGGAGAGATAAGACAGTGGATAGAGTCGGAAATCACTCAAAAAGAGAGTAGAGAATGACATGCGGGAAAGGAGCCACAGTCCGGATTCAAACCTTGCCGCCCGCTTGGAGGACTACAGCCTCTATACATGGGGCGCGCGCTCTAACCACTGTGCCACCAGCGCCCCAATTGCTTCTAAATTTTGTCCAGGTTTTCAGAGAATAAATTGTGATATTTTTAAATATTTCATGCAATCTAACAAATGTTAGCATGCTAATACACTATGCTAAATTGATGAGCATGGAACACAAAATAACTGTTAGTGCTGTTAAATTGTGTCCAGGTGATTATTGTTCGTAGAGGATAAATATTTGAATTCCATGTTTGTGTGACAGTGTTTAAAAAAAAAAAGAAGGCTAAAAATTAAAGCATACTCTTTGGGGTGTCCCAAACTCAAATAATATCCAACATAAAATCCATACACCGGGAAAAAAATAAAATAAAATTCACAGAGAAATCCACACTAGTAGCTTAGGGACACAAGGAAGGTTTTGACATATTCCAAACTGACACAGTAGGGAAAAAACACAGAGACAAATTAGACACATTATCAAAACCACATGTGACAGACAAGACAGGTGAACTTGACAAGGCCAATCGAGGAGGAAAACACAGAAGGGCAGGAAGTCAAATGGAACACAGGGGAACAAACTACAAAATAAAACAAGAACTACAACTTGGCAACAAAACAAGGGGGAAAAAAACATAACGTGAGCAAATCATGACAGTTTTTTGTGTAAAACTGATAAATGTTAGCAAGCTTTTACCCTAAGCTTATTGGTGAACATGGAAAACATCAACATGTTGGTATTCTTAGTATGCTGATGTGAGCATTAATCTCAAATCACTTAAAACCAGAAATGGCCTCATAGACTTAGACATACACTGCCTTATCATCTTAAGGAATGAAAAAAAACTCAAATTCTTGTGAGAATGTCTTCATTGGACTATTGAATAGGGAAACTTGAATATACATTTTCTTAGGTTGCTTTAATTAAGTTTAAAGTAATTGTTTGGTTTCCTTCTGTCAGCAAGGGACATCCACATAGTGAAGGAGCTGGAGGATGTCGACACAGTGGAGCGTCAGCCTGTGAACTTCCTGTGTGAGGTCAACCAGGTAGACTTGGATGGTCGGTGGTACAGAGATGACTGCCGAATTCGACCTGGGGACAACATCAAAATAAGACATCAGGGTAAGAAACTAACCACATCGGCTTTACAGAAACTACAGAATACAGAGTATAAATACCCAAAACTACTTGCATCATAGTACACTCAACTTTGCCAAGAAGCCCTTTTTTTTGACGGGTCATAGTGCAGCAGGTGAAAACGTATAAAGAGGACATTTTAAAGCTTTCTAAATTCAATACATAAAACAAAGGATTTTTCTTTGATCTGATTGCAGGTGAATCTCACACCCTGATGTTCAAGTCAGTCAGGCCAGCGCATGCCGGAGAGATCAGATTCACTGCAGAGCGTGTCTCATCCTATGCAACTCTCACAGTACAAGGTGAGTCACAATAAAGGATATGTCCAATTTCAAATGGACCTATGATATTCAAGTCATCAAACCACTTGGGTATTACAACTCATTTTCCCCCTCCTACAGAGCTCCCAGTCCAAATACTGCGTCCTCTGAGGGTCAAGATAGCCATGTATCACCACAGAGGTCTGCTTGAGTGCCAGGTGTCACGGCCCAATGCTCAGGTCAGGTGGTACAAGAACAGGAAGGAACTCCTGCCCAGTAAGAAGTACCAGCTGATCAGCCAGGATGTCTACAGGCAGCTCACCATTGACAACGTCTGCTCCTCAGATGAGGACACCTACACCTGTGATGCAGGAGATGACGAGACCTCCTGTCAGCTTCTTGTGGAGGGTAAGATGCTGTCACTGTCATCATATCGGTCTCAATGTCAACCAAGAGTGTTCTTTTGTAATGTTTGAAAGATGTGAGCTTTTTCAGTACTGGTAGGTGTATTATGTGTATTATTGCTGTTCATGCAGAGCAGGCTATCAAAATAGTGCGGGGAATGAGCTCAGTGGAGGTGATGGAGCCGGAGCCAGCTCTGTTCCAAGTGGAGACCAGCCTGAAATCAGGAAGGCCCCCACGCTGGACCCTGAATGGTGAAGTGTTGGAACCCAGTGGAGCAGTGAACATTGACAGGGAAGGCACCCTCCACAGCCTCCTGCTCACCTCCACAGAAAGCTCCATGTCTGGCCCTGTGCTCTTTGTAGCTGGCAAGAGTCGTTCCACTGCTCAGCTTGTTGTCAAGGGTGAGTTAACTAAACCTGGTCTGAGAATAGAAAAAAAATCCTGTGGAATGAAACTTCAGAAAATAGAAGAACAGAATGTAGTTTTTGTTAAGCTTAATTCTGTAGGGGAGGTGTCAGATGAAGTGATTAACCTTATTGACTTTTAGCACTGCAAATATTCATGAAGAGTGATACAGATGACTGGTAAAAGACAACAGGGTGATATTTTTGTAAAAAAAAAAAAAAAAAAAAATGAAAGAAAATAACACTACTTAAAAAGCTATGTACACGATCAGCAAAGAGACAAGATGTACTTTATCCACAGGGAGCACCAACTTTGAAAACAGAACAGAAAGTTCCTAACAGGAGCTTTAACAAACACTTGTAGCTGCATAAATGTAAATTACAGTTTCTTATCAGACATCTGTTTAATGTTTGTGTTCTCTTTATTAATTCCCAATAGGAGATTTAAAATGAAATGTTGCTGTTGTGAGTAAGATAACATATGTCACTGACTTGAAAAAGTATTTAAAGGCTCTCATATCAACCTTATGTGGCAAAAACTTCCATATTATTGGGGCCAAGCTCTATCTATGTGTATCCTGGATGGGTGGTATGTCAGTACAGCAATATTTTTCTAACTTTTGAAAGCCACTTTGCAGTTAGATTGCATCCCCAAAAGCTGTGTCAGGGCTGTAAATGACTGTGTGAGCCCAGCAACAGACTGCCAACATTTCTGGACATACATACTTAAAAGTCATATATTCTTTGTGTGGTCCTTCAAAGGGCAAGGTTGGTAAGTGAATGAATATTTTACTTATAACAAGTGTCTCATAAATTTGCTTTGCCTTTCTGCCATCTAGAGCGTCAACTTCAGGTTACCCAACACTTGGACAATGTAGAGGTGAAGGAGAACAGCTCAGTGACTCTGAGCTGTAGGTTCGCTCCCTCTCCCAGGGTGGTGCGTTGGTTTAAAGGTCGCACAGCTCTGAAGACCTCCAACAAGTACAGCATGAGGAGAGAAGGGAAGCGAGCAGAGCTGACCATTCATGGCTTGACAGGGATGGATGCAGGACAGTACCGCTGTGTGGCAGGAGGTTCACAGAGTACAGCACATGTTAATGTAGAAGGTGAGTTCACCATTGATATTGAGAAGTTGTGTGGAAAACCTTTCTGTATAAAATTTTATTACAATAAATTCATTTATTTGGAAAATTAACTTCCTTTTTTTACAACAGTAAAAACCCTGAAGTTGGTGAAACACCTTGAACCCGTGGAAATTGAGGAGGATGGCATTGCCACATTCTCATGTGAGCTCAACTATGTGGTAGCCAACGTCGAGTGGCTGGTCAACAACATTCGCCTCTATTCTAACGCAATAAACCGGATCCAGCACATGGGCACTATGCACAGCCTCATAATCAAGAAGCTGCGGCCACAGCACAGCAGGGTCACCTTCAAAGCAGGCCTTCTCTCTGAGACAACCACCTTAAATGTCAAAGGTCAGCTAGGAGAATTATTAACATATATGATTGGAGTTTCTTCTACTTGTAATTCTATTTGTTTACTTCTGAGAGAAATTCATCCTTTGAATTGTAAATTTGACTCCAGAGCGCCCAGTGGTGTTCCTGAGGTCTTTGGAGGATGTATCAGGAGAGGAGCAAGGAGAAGTGTGTCTGCAGTGTGAAATTTCAAAAGAGACTGTGACCCCTGTTTGGAGGAAGGATGATATGGTCCTGACTGCGGATGATAAACATGAATTACTCCAGTTTGGGAAATCCATGGCGCTGATAATTCATTCCCTGAGCAAGGATGATGCTGGACAGTACACCTGTGATTTGGGCACCAGCCAGACTAAGGCGAAAGTAACTGTACATGGTGAGTGGGTTGGAAAAGTTTGGTATTTGGAGCGACCCTCGACAAGATGTAGTAACATTATGGAATATTTGTTTGCAGACTTACACATCACGATAATTCAGCGTATGAAGACAACATCTGTCCTGGAGGGTGAAAGCTGTACTTTTGACTGTCAACTCTCTCATGATCTCGATGATGAGCCTTCCTGGGTCATCAATGGCGAGGCGGTGGTCACAAATAGCCGTATCCAGGTTATCAACAATGGCCGCAAGTATCGGTTGTCCATAAGAGATGCTGTTTTGACTGACGCTGGAGACGTGATCTTCACCTTGAAAGATCTTAGCTGTAGGACTATGCTCTTTGTCAAAGGTAACTCGGATGAAATGATAAGCAGTTTCATTTCAAAACATGCTTTTCTTGCATATGTATTTGTGCATATAGTGTAAGTCTAAATATGACTTAATGTGATGTTCCTTTTTGTAGAGAAGCCGGTACATATCTTCAGGGAACTGTTGAATGTCAAGGCGGTGCCGGGCGAAGATGCAGAGCTGAGCTGTGAGATCACCAAACCAGATGTTACGATCCGTTGGCTGAAAAACGGCCATTTGATCAGGCAGAGTCCTAAGTATGAGATAAGTGTGGAGAAAAACCTGGCACGATTGTTGATCAAGAACACCACAATCAGAGACTCTGGAGAGTACTGCTGTGAGGCTGAAGGTGTGGCTTCACGAGCAAAGCTGGAGGTCAGAGGTAGGTGAGGGCTTCCAAAAATAGTTATTTAACTATTCAGCTGTTAATTGCACAATGTATTGTGTTTTGACTGTAGAGTGTTGTTTAAATTAGTGCTGCCTTCTATTTTTTGTCATGTTTTGCCAATGCTGATCTTCCACTGCATTACTAAATGTAAAACTTGACAACATTTCCCAACTTCCTTTTTCCTTACAGACCTCCAGCACACATTTGCGCGGGAGTTAAGGGAAACACAAGCAGAGGAAAAGGGTAAAGTGACCCTCGAGTGTGAGACTAGGCGGCCAGCCAAACGCGTGACCTGGCTGAAGGGCATGGTGGAGCTGAGGTCTGGGAGGAAGTATGTCATCAGGCAAAAAGGGGTCCTGCTGTCCCTGACCATCACCTGCCTGGAGAAATCAGACACAGACATTTACATATGTGATGTTGGCACCATGCAAAGCCGGGCACAGCTCACAGTGCAGGGTGAGGACGAAGCGGAGGGAACACTGGGCTTTGCATCATTGTTTTTAACTGTGTTCATTTTCAAACTGCTGGTACCAAAAGAAAGTTTGGTTAAATACAATGTGGCTGGAACAAATACGGAACAGTTTAACTGCCAATTCAGTTGTAATAGAGATTTAGGAATATATAAATGATAAATTGATTTACAAATTAAAATCTTAAGAATGACAAAAAGAATACACATGCAAGATCTCACATGGATTATATGGCTGAATAGAAGTTACTGACTCATAGCCAAATAAAAAGGAAATAATCATAGAAGTATTTTTTTCAAGGCTCTAAATTGTTCAACTCATTTATTTAATAAAAGTTACAACTATTACACAAATACTTGATATGAGCAAAATAGTGCATACTTACGCATAGCTAGGCTATAATTTTTTGCCAAAATGACCCAAAACAATAATGCTAGAGTTAAGACAGTATCTGCATCGTCACTACCTGGCTAGTGACTGGGGTGTGGGACCAGGTGACCTTTGCCCCCTTCATAATACTCAGGCTCCTGTTGAAGGTGGCAATGGTGTGTGGTGGCTAGTAAGGGCCATGTGGAGGTTATGTAACTTATGACTATAAGGATGAGGGGTTTCTTCAATGACTTTTCCTGTAAGCACTGTTCTTTAGGGTATTAGTATCTTGATTTCATCACATCACCAAAACCTTGCATACTAACCATGGCCACTAATGCTAGGCTACATTTTTTTCCAAAATGACCTCAAACTATGATGCTTAAGTTTTTTTTTATTATTGAATGTATGATAATGAAGATGCTTTTGAACTAATAAAAATGTTTATTAATTGTTCTAGACTTACTCTTTGTAAGGATTATGGGATTTTGTATCTATCTTTTCCATGTTTTCCATTTTGCTTCAGGGCAGAAGGTGTTGATCTTGGATGAGCTGGAGGATGTTGAGTGCCTAGAGGCCGACACTGTCACATTCAGGTGTCGAATTTGTCCAAGTGACTACATTGGGATAAAGTGGTACCTGGACGAGACCCTGTTGTACACCAATGAGCTCAATGAGATCCAGATGCTGCCTGGAGGCTACCACAGCCTCACATTTAGACAGCTTGCACGCAAAGACACCGGCACTATTTCGTTTGCTGCAGGGGACAAGAGATCGTATGCTTCGCTGCTGGTTCGAGGTGAGGCTTTCATTTTCCGGAGAGTTGTGTAATTTTTTGGTCACATTTAATTTGATTTTGGATTCACATCTTTTATTCTTCCAGAGAGGCGTCCCACCATCATTAAAGCACTGGAAGACTGTGAAGCTATTGAAGGAGGTGGTTTGGTTTTGTCTTGTGTGACCTCCAAGCCGTGTCACATCCTGTGGTACAAAGATGGCTGTCTGATGTGGAATTCCTCCAGGTATTTTGCCACTCGTTCTGGCTGCGAGGCCCGACTGACGATTCGGGAGGTCTGCAATAATGATGCTGGAGTGTATGAGTGCAGTGCAGGCTCTGTTACAACCAGGGCTGTTGTAACTGTCAAAGGTATGGAAAGCATTTAATACTTAATACTGACGAATATCAAAAGTGTAAAGGATGTCATCGATATATGAAAACACACAATTCTGCTTTTTATTGCTTGTTTTGTGACTTATGTTTCTCATCTTCATTGTCTGTTTTTAGCCATCCCAGCAGAGTTCACCCAGCCTCTAAAGGCCGTGGATTCCCAAGAGGGGGAGACAGTGACACTGACTTGTGAATACTCTCTGCCTGGGGTGCAGTACCACTGGTGGAGAGGTTTTGAGAGCATCAGGGCTGGAGACAAGTTCATGATGAAACAGAGAAAGACCATAAATTCCCTAACAATCAAAGCTGTGAAGCCTGTGGACTCAGGAGAATATTCTTGTCAGTGCAGGGATCACCGCACAACAGCAAGCCTCAAAGTACACGGTATGTCTCTTAACTTTTCTGTACCTTTATGTGCATTTTTTCATACCTAAGTTTACCAAGAGTCACTTTTATGCTCTTTAATCTCAACACATATTTGGGATTCACACTGAACTGTCACAGATTTGTTGTTGGTATTCAATCACATTTAGCCACTTGTCATGAACAGCAGCAAACAGAGGCAGTCACAAACACCTTTAAACTAGGACAAACAGAAAATAATCCCTCATTCTACTCTCAGATCTGCATACTTAAAGCAATTATTTGGTTTTGTAGCTCCTGTATGGAGCTGCAAATTAGCTAGCATAGTTTTTATTCATGGCACATCAATATTTAAACCAGTCGTGTGAATGAATCTCCCATTTCACATTGCTCCAAGCGCTATTTATTTAAAAAAATGATTGCCTTTTGTTTTCCAGCTGTTCCCATTACATTCATACAGCTTTTGAAGAACATGCAAGCAGAGGAGGGAGTCAATGTCATATTGCGCTGTGAACTGTCCAAACCTGGACTTCCAGTAGAATGGAGGAAGGGACAAGAGCTGTTGAAGAATGGGGTAAAGCACCAGATAAAGAAAAGAGAGACCACCCAGGAGCTTCTGATATGGAAGCCTTTGCCTGAGGACAGTGGGATCTACAGCTGTGTGTGTGCTGATCAGATGACATCTTCCACTGTCAAGATCACTGGTAGGTTGACGGCAGCAGTTTTGAGTATTCAAAATGAAAAATATAGTCGATGATTCTCTATAATTACTTATCTCACCACCAGCTCTTCCAGTCACCTTCAAGCAGAAGCTGAGGAACATGCAAATTGAGGAGGGCAACACAGCGACTTTACGCTGCGAGCTGTCCAAACCTGGTCAAAGTGTGGAGTGGAGGAAGTCAGGGAATGAACTAATAAGAAATGGAGAAAAATATCAACTGAGGCAGAGAGACATGCTGATCGAACTGAGGATCTATGATGTGACACTTGAGGACAGCGATATCTACACATGCATCTGTGAAAACATAGAGACCACTGCAACACTGACTGTAAATGGTGAGTGATTGTTTTAAGTTATTTAAAGCTCCTGTGAGGAACATTTGGTGTGTGACAATTTGGTGCCCCGTGTGGTCAAGGCTGCTTTTGTAATTAATAAAGAGACATCAATTTAAATTTAAGTTTAAAATCCAAACACAAGCGATGTTTCCTTTACCAAACAAGTAGGTCGGCGACAAAATTACACTATAGTGCAAAATATTAGGGTCACTCAAATTTCCCTTTAAATCTTCACTATAGTATTACAATTCTTTCTGTCCTGCCCTGTGACTCCTCTTATCTTCTCATGATCGCACTTCCTCTGTCAGCTCTTCCCATCACTTTCAAGCAAAAGCTGAAGAACCTCCAAGTGGAAGAGGGCCACAACATCACATTGTATTGTGAGGTTTCTAAACCTGGTGTCCCAGTTGAGTGGAGGCTTGGAGGAGATCTGTTGGAGAATGGAGAGAAGTACCAGATTAAGCAGAGGGACACCAACCTGGAATTGATCATCAGAGATGCTGATCCAGAGAATAGTGGAGTCTACACCTGTGTGTGCAGAGAGCAGAGGACTAAGGCAACCATTAAAGTTATTTGTATGTTGAATGTTTGCATACTCTTTTTTTTCTTTCCTTATTTACCCTATTTTGGAAATTTACAAAGTTGCCTGTACAGTGATTCTTAAATGTTTTAGCCTGTATTCTTCTGTGTATGTGTAAATAGTAACTGTTTCCGTGTCTATAGCGGTTCCTGCCACATTTAAAGTTAACCTGAAGAGCCAGGAAGCTGAGGAGGGGAAGAGTGTGACATTACACTGTGAGCTGTCAAAGAAGGGAGTCCCAGTTCAGTGGCAGAGAGCTGGTCAGTTGCTGACTGAAGAGATATTTCGAGAAAAATACAAGATGGAGCAAGCAGGAAAGACAGCTCAGATGACCATTTTCAATTTGCAACCCGAGGATGCTGGGAAATATGGCTGTGTCACAGGAGATGAGAAAACCACAGCTGAAGTCAAAGTGAAACGTAAGTTGGAAATGTCCACATCAGTCAAATAAATGACATACCTGTGTCCCATGTTAGCTGTGCATTACATTTAAACCAATGAATTTAATTTTCTGTCCTTGTAAATGTTAATATAGATGTAAGTTGTAACCCCTGATCTTTGAAAAGTCCCACTCAGCAGTTTTAGTATACCTTTATCATACTTAAGTTGTTCATTGTGTAGCAATACATATCTACGGATCACATTGGATTTAGATGTATAATCACACTTCATAATAGAGTTAAAATTCCATATCCCATACCTGATATTAAATTGTGAGATGTTTTAATCGCTTTGAGGAGACCAGAAGCAGACAAATGTAGGTATCACGTTCAGTTAGTGGATACGTCAGGTTGCCAGTCTATGAATTAATAATTCTGAGTCTATTCTAATAAACCCTCACAGCACTTCCTGTGTCATTCAAACGAGAGATCCAGAGCATGGAGGTGAAGGAAGGAGACAATGGAGTTTTCATCTGTGAGCTCTCCAAACCTGGAGCTCCAGTGGACTGGAGGAAAGGCAGAGCGATCCTTAAGCCTGGAGAGAAGTATGAGATGAAGCAGGAGGGACGTCTCACTAAACTGATCATCAACAATGTAGAGGAGAGTGATGCTGGCAAATATAGCTGCAAGACAAGAGACAGCCAATCAACTGCTGAGCTCACTGTACAAGGCAAGAGAAAAGTCAAATAATGTCTAATACCAGAAATTTCTGACTTATTCTTTTGTTAAGCAAAATTCTTCATCTTTTTTTATCTTATTTTCCGAATGTATGCAACAGAATCAGCTGAGCGCAGACGTCAACGAGGTCAGCTCTAGTGTAGTACAATAAAAAGACAGTAGATTTAGTGCGTGTTAGCACTGTGTGAACTCCATTTTGTCATTTCACTTAAGCTGAATTGGGTAATTACTTTTCCATATCTTTTCATTTCGTTTGTTGTCCTGCTTATTGCCAAATGTACAATACACTGTAATGTACATTTCTGCGCACAAGCTTGGTGAAAACATAAATGTAGAGTCATTTCATAAACATACATCCCAACAACGGTGACTAAACTCTAGTACTAGAATGAGCTTTAGTGTTTCATTTTTGTTTACTGTCTCGTGCCAGAGAAAAGTACTTATTTTGTGACTTGAGGACAGAAAATCACAGACTGTAATGGATTGTCATATAATCCATTCAACAGTTGAGTTTAAACTGAATGGTTTCTTGTGTTGGGAAATTAAATATAAGCATGACAGATTTTCTTCTCTGCACATCCCATCAACAATGAATCTTTCATGTGATATTCATTGAGTTCACTGTCATTGTTCAGATAAAGACGTGTGTTTCAAATCCAGTTTGTTGATATCTGCATAACCAGATTTTGTTAGTTTGTTTCCCCTTTAGCCGATTTTGTTCAGAAGAGCCTTAGTTTGTTTCTTGGTCAAGCTTTAAGATTTATGAATTATTAATCCAATACATTTTCTTAAAAGCCTGAGTCACTTGGCTATGGCTCAAGCATTGTATTGTTGCTTAGGTGGTACTGAAGGAGTCTTATTGTTGGCCGTTCGGTCCCTAGCCCTTCTTCTGACATGTCAAACATGTTCTCTGTGGATAGGTTTACCGCCAAGTTTTAAGTTGCCACTAATCGACCAGGAGGTGACTGAGGGCAACAGCGTGTTCCTGCACTGTGAGCTCGACAAACCTGCCCTCGCAGTGGAGTGGAGGAGAGGTACAGAGCTGCTGAGAAATGGAGACAAATACCAGATGAGGAAAAAGGACCTGCTGGTGGAAATGAAGATATCAGAGCTCAGTCTGGACGACACTGGAGATTATACCTGTATATGTGGAGATCAAAGGACCAAAGCTGTGGTCAAAGTAAATGGTGAGTACTTCAGAAGCAAACAGAACAGTTACATCAGGGCTTTCCAACTTCAACAGCAATAGGGCCACATAGTACAAGCTAAGGTGTTTTGTGTGTGTGTGTGTGTGTGTGTGTGTGGGGGGGGGGGGGGACGCTGATGCAGGCCACAATAAAATTGTCAACTAATGGCTACAAGGCTCTTACACTTACCATATTACAGATTTGTATTATCATACATTCTTTGTCAACAGTAGTTGTATATACAAGATGACGATCCATTGGTAGTTTTTAATTAAATTTTTTTTTTTTTATGACATCTCAGTCTTCGTAATGGCCTTTGTAATTGGCTGAACTTTAATTTTTTTATTTTTGGGGGGGCTTTTTATACCTTTATCCGGATGGTGGGAAAGTGAATAGAGTAGAAAACTGTGAAGAGAGAGTCGGGAATGCCATGTGATAAAGTACAGAGGTTGGAGTCAAACCTCGGTCCCCCGCTCCTTGGACTATAGCCTCTGTACATGGGATACACAGTGTAACCCCTCAGCTCACTGGTGCCCCACTTGCCAGAACTTTAAACAGTATTGCTTGTACTATTGCTTTGGCTACTGACCTTATAGTTAGGTCTGTGATAAGATGCCAATGGTAGTAAATTGACAGCCTGTGGCCTAAACTAACACCTGTGTTAAATGTGAATGTAAAACATATCAAAAAAGTTTATATTTCTTCTGCCTCAGAGCGACCAATCAGATTTCTTCAGGAACTGAAGAATATTCAGGTGCAGGAAGGCAATGGAGTGGCACTCTGCTGTGAGCTCTCCAAACCCGGCATTCCAGTTCAGTGGAAGAAAGGAGACAAAGTGCTGACCAATGGAGAGAAATACCAGATGAAACAGGGCGGCTTCACCCTGGAGCTCCTCATCAGAAAAAGCCAGCCTGAGGACAGTGGCACATACAGCTGTGTTTGTGATGACATAAGGACCACTGCCACTATCATCATCACCAGTAAGAGACAGTACTTCTCTACAACCGTCTCCCCTCAGGCCACAGATACAGATCTCTCACTTTCCGGACTAATCGAGCCATGTCAAGCTTTGCTCCCACATCTATCAGGCTCATGAACAAATGATCTATTTGAGACCACTCATTTAACCGCTCATAACAATTATTTATGACCTATTTATCATGCTTTCAATAGAGCCACTTGTATGTGTGTGTTTCTGCTGTTGTTTTTGTGTCTAGCTGTATGCGCACTGAAGTACGAAGTTCCTAACGGATAAATAAAGTTATTTGAATTGATACTTGTTATTTCAGAGAAACACTTTGCTTTGGATATCTGAACGTTTTATACCGTGATTTCTGTGTCTTTCTTGCTTGTCTGTCCACAGCAATCCCTGTAACTTTCAAGCAAAAGTTGAAGAACCAGGAAGCTGTGGAGGAGGGCAGTGTCACACTTCGCTGTGAGCTTTCTAAACCAGGAATCACAGTGGAGTGGAGGAAAGCTGCTCAACTTCTGAATGAGGGAGAAAAATACCAGATGAAGCAGGAGGGCAGGATGGCTGAGATGCTGATCAGGAATTTAAGTCTTAAAGATGCTGGGGAGTTCAGCTGTTTTGTTGGCTCTGTTGTGACGTCAGCTGACATCAGAGTAAGAGGTATGCTTCACGATAGCCACATGGAGATACACTTCTGTTCAGCACATGGTTGTGTTTAATAAGCACAGAGAGAAAGACCTTTACTAAAAATTAAACCCTAAATAAAACATTGAAATAATGAATATATGAGAGTGAGAGGAAGGTATTTCCATTTTCCACTTTGCCTTATACATTGTTGTTTTTTTTATTTCCAGCAATTCCTGTAACATTTAAAAAAGATGTGGAGAATTTGGAGGTGAAGGAAGGCGACAGTGGAGTTTTCTGCTGTGAGCTCTCCAAACCTGGAGCTCCAGTGGACTGGAGGAAAGGCAGAGTGGTCCTCAAACCCGGATACAAATATGAGATGAAGCAGGAGGGGCGTCTCACTAAACTGATCATTAACAACGTAGAGGAAAGTGATGCTGGGAAATATACCTGCAAGACTGATGACAGCCAATCATCTGCTGAGCTCACTGTCAAAGGTAGGAAAGACATCCCACACTTTAAACAGGACATTCTTTTTGAGTTCATTGAGTTTTTTTTATTAACATTCCCTGTTCAATAGAATTGCAAGAACACAATAAGGGAAGCAGTTTAATGATTTTTTAAAAATTGAATAAGCAGAATAACCAGGCCATGGTTGTCTTTGCAGCTCCTCCCATCACATTCAAGACAAAGTTAAAGAGCCAGCAGGTGGAGGAGGAGAACAGCGTGACCATGAGCTGCGAGCTGTCGAAGCCTGGCCTTTCTGTAGAGTGGCGGAAAGGACAAGAGCCACTGAAGAATAATTTCAAGTACCAGATTAAAAATCGAAATTGCATAATGGAGCTTACCATCAAAAACTCACAGCTTGAGGACAGCGGACTTTACAGCTGTAACTATGGTGATGTCAAGACCACAGCCAACATCACCATTACACGTAAGAGAAGAAAAAGAATTGACGTTTTAATGACAAAAAGTTAAAAAAGTAATAATATATATTTTAATAACAGCATAAAGCTCAACCACCAACAACTTTTTTTAGTCATTCCTTTTTAAATGATTACATTTTGCTTTCTGAATACAGTTCTTCTTAAAGAATGGCCAATTGTATCTGCTTTAAAAAAACAAATTCCAATAATTTAGCGTTAGACAGCTTGACATTAAATATCAAAAAACATAAAATCGGTGTCTCCACAGCTATCCCCCTCACCTTTAAAATGGGTCTGAAGAACCAGGAGGCCCCTGAGGGAGGCAACGTGTCCCTTCGCTGTGAGCTGTCGAGGGCCGGGGTGCCTGTGCAGTGGTGGAAGGCGGAGGACCAGCTTTATCACGGGGGAAGATATCAGATGACGCAGAAAGGGAATATAGCTGAGATGCACATCAAAAACATCCAGCCCGAGGATGTCGGGGAGTACAGCTGTGTCCTGGGAGAGCAGAAGACAACGGCTGAAGTCAACGTGAGAGGTAACAGACGTGCTGTTGTCATGCAAGCAGCTATTGTTAACATGCGAAATCTAGCTAAGTCTGAGATCAGGTTAGGTGTATGGTAACAACTGCTATAACCTACAGTTGATAAGTGTAACTATATCCTGTATAGTTGCAAAAAAATGCAAAGTTAAGATCATAATTTCTACTCTCTTTTTGCCTCATCAGTGCTGGGGAATCTGCTGATGTACTGTTGATTTCAAAGTGCAGCTGCTGTTATTTGGCATTATTATAGTAATAATACAGTATCATATAGACTCCATTATCCACTTGTTTGTTCCTATTTAACATGACTCTCATCATTTGAGAATTATCATTCCAAAATCTCCACAAATAATATGAATCCTACAATCACACATGAGTAAATCTGTTGGCTGATAACGTGGTATATACCCAATACCTGCTTAATACCACTGATGAATTGGAGTGCATGTTCTTTCCTAAATAAACACATGATCCTGATTTGTTATGATAACTAGATCAGATTTTGGTTAAGAATTTAGACTTTTGTAACAATTTCCCCCCTTTCCTTCTTTTACCAGCGGCAGCATCGGTGTTCTTTGAGAAGGAATTGGAAAACCAAGCGGTGATGGAAGGGAAATCTGTGTTGCTGTCTTGTGAAGTTTCCAGTGCTAATGTTCCTGTCACTTGGAAGAAGGATAACACAACGATAGAGGAAGGAGGGAGATACATTTTAAAGAAGAAAGGCCCAACACACACTCTGGAGATCAAGAAACTGTGTCTGGAGGACGCTGGAGAGTACTGCTGTATCAGCAGAGGCAAGAAGACAACTTCCAAGCTGATAGTGAGGGGTATGTGGCTACTACAGAAGACTTTATCCCTTTATTTACTGATATGTTAGATTTGTTGTACTAACCACAATGCTGTTCTCACCTAATATGTTGAAAATAAATCCCATTCCATCTCTAAAAAGCCAGCTGTATAGCTTCCTCTTCTTCCACAGAGCGCGTGCGGATTGTTACGCTGCTCCACGACATAACAGTGACGGCGGGTGAGGATGCAACATTTGTGTGTGAGCTGAGCCACGCAGATGTGAGTGAGGGCGTCTGGTGGCTAGGCTCCAGCCCTCTCCAGAAGAACGAGATGAACCAGATGACCTGCCAGGGTCGTCAGCATCGACTGGTCCTCACCATGACAACGCCTGAGGAGACTGGCACCGTGGCTTTTGTGATTGGGGAAGAGAGGACCTCTGCAAGTTTGCTAGTTCTACTTAGGCCTAAAGGTAAAAAGCAACATTAGGGATTTAAGACGTTGATAGAATAAGAAGTAATTTCCTCTGAAGCACTCAAATGAATATAACATTCTTCAATTCTAGTCTTATTTGAGGAGAAGCCTCAAGATGTTGTGATCATGGAAGGAGAAACAGCCACTTTGTCCTGCAAGACCTCTGATTTAACCTCCCTGGTTACCTGGAGGCGCAACCACATCCCCCTCCGACATGGTGATAAATATGAACTACGTAAGGAGGGAAACATTAACCTACTACTAATCCATGATGTGGATCCCCTGGATACTGGCATCTACTCTTGTGATACAGGAGATGAGCAAAGCAATGCCAAACTTACTGTGACAGGTAAAAGTGTATAATGTTGTTTAAAGGTGGTGGATTGATGTTCACTGTTTTACCCGTGTTATATGAACAGGAACTACATTTAGCAGATTATACTAGGAAATAAACTTACTACACAAAATGCGTCAATTCCTGTTCTTCTCCCATATTTCCATAGAACTCCCTCCATGCTTCTTAGAAGAATTACAGAGTCTAGAAGTTGAAGAGGGAGGTTCAGCTTCTCTGTACTGTGAGCTTTCTAAACTTGGAGTGCCGATTCAATGGAGGAGGAACAGACTGCCAATAACAGCTAGCAGAAAGTATAAGATGCAGCAGGATGGCTGCCTCCTCCAGCTCCTCATCAAGGATCTCAAACTTGAGGACAGTGGCAGCTACACATGTCAAGCAGGAAGTGCGGAGACCACTGCAACTGTTACAGTGAAAGGTTTGAGTGTTTTTGTATTAACGTCTAACCCGTTACCTGTTGTGTTAAAGAGATGTAACATTGTACTTCCAAACCCCTTTTCTTAGAGCTCCCTCCATTCTTCAAGAAGGAACTTAAAGGCGTGGAAGTCGAGGAGGGAAGGGCAGCCACCCTGTGCTGTGAGCTGTCTGGTCCTTTTGAATCGGTGAAATGGAAGAAGAACAGACTACCCCTGAAGGCTAGCAGGAAGTATGAGATGAAACAAGATGGCTGCCTCATACAGCTCCTCATCAAGGATCTCACACCTGAGGACCGTGGAAGCTACACATGTCAAGCAGGGAGTGCAGAGACGACGGCAACCGTGTCCGTAAAAGGTGTTTGTTTTCAAAGTATTGCATGGCTTTAAGCTTTAACTCAAGAAGGCTACATGAACTTTATTCTTACCATTTATTTGGGCCTTACTTGCTTATTTCTGGATTGTTACTTCTTTTTGACTTAAGACACATTTCTTCATTAGTCCCTATTCTTCTTGATATTTTCCAGAGCTCCCGCCATTTTTCAAAGAAGAATTGCTTAATGTGAGACTTGATGAGGGAGGTACAGCCTATCTGAACTGTGAGCTGTCTAAACCTGGAGTTTCAGTACAATGGAAGAAGAACAAGCTGCCACTGAGGGCAAACAGGAAGTATGACATGAAGCAAGATGGCTGCCTCGTCCAGCTCCACATCAAGGACCTCACACCTGAGGACAGTGGAAGCTACACATGTCAAGCAGGAAGTGCAGAAACAACAGCAACTGTGACAGTAAAAGGTTTGTCTGTTTGGACATTGTTATATTTCATTCTAAGTAGTGTGCAAGCATTAAACAATTCAAATAATTATCAACTGAATTTTCTGAAACTCATGTATCACAAATAACGTCTAGATCACATTCGGCCTTATCTTACAAGTCTGGAAAATTTAGTGACTGTAATTATGAAACATCTATTTTTTGTGAGTCTTAAACATTTTATATTTCACAGAGCTCCCACCATATTTTAAAGAGGAAATGCAAAATTTGAAGGTCGAGGAGGGAGATACAGCCACTCTGTACTGTGAGCTGTCAAAGCCTGGAGTGTCAGTGCAATGGAAGAAGAACAAGTTAACGCTGAGAGCAAACAGGAAGTATGAGATGTGGCAGGATGGCTGCAACCTCCAACTTCACATCAAAGAGCTTACACTTGAGGACAGTGGCAGCTACACATGTCAAGCAGGACAGGAAGAAACAACTGCAACCGTTACAGTGAAAGGTTTGTGTGTTTCAGGAGTATATGACTTGAATAGAGGATGTTAGTATAAGATATATTTGTATTTATTGTAAGGCACTTTTGCTGTTCTTCTCTGGTCTGTCTGTTAGTTGAGCATTACAGTAGTCCAAAAAGCTGTAATAAGTCTGTTCTGTTGAGATATTATGAACATATCACATTATATTATAGATGCAAAATAAAGTTATCCCTGCCTTTTCTGTCCAGAACTCCCTCCATTTTACAAAAAAGACTTGGAAAGTGTAGAGGCTGATGAGGGAAGCACTGCCACTCTGAACTGTGAGCTGTCTAAGCCTGGTGTATCAGTTACCTGGAAGAAGAACAAGCTGCCACTGAGAGCCAACAGGAAGTATGAGATGAAGCAGGATGGCTGCCTCCTCCAGCTGCTCATAAAGGATCTTAAACCCGAGGACGCTGGAAACTACACTTGTCAAGCAGGAAGTGCAGAGACCACTGCAACTGTGACAGTGAAAGGTGTGTGAATTTGACAGTGAACGATCCTGTGTTTGCTCTACATGCTTTAACTACAAAAAAAAACTGCAATTAAGCATTTTAACTTAAAAACTTGTTGAAAAGTGTTGACAATGTCTGCTCTCCAAGACACAAATGCTTCTGTTTGTTGGGAACATATTTCCATTCACATGAACAGTTATGTGTATATTTAATATTAACCCTTTTTGCAGAGCTAGAACTATTCTTTAAAGAAGAATTACAAAATTTGGAGGTCGAGGAGGCAGGTAGTGCCTCTCTGTACTGTGCTCTGTCTAAGCCTGGGGTAACAGTAACATGGAAGAAGAATAAGGTGCCATTAAGAGCTATCAGGAAGTGTGAAATGAAGCAGGATGACTGCCTCCTCCAGCTGCTCATTAAGGATCTCAAACCTGAGGACAGTGGAGACTACACTTGTCAAGCAGGACATGTAGAGACTTCTGCAACTTTGACAGTGAAAGGTTTGTGCAATTGCCATCAATGAATTCAGTGTTTCTCTGCATACATTTAGCCACATATCAAACCTTCCCACGATAAGTAAGAAGCTACTATGTAGATCAACCCTTTACATTGTTATATATCTTAAAATTCTAGACAATGTTTTGTTATGTGCAAAATGCACTTTCTCCTATTTGTAAGGTGAAAACAGTCTTTGATTTTTTTTAACATGAATGATAAGTTTTTGTTTTCAATCTGTACCCATTCTTGCAGAGCTTGCACCATTCTTTAAGAAAGAATTACAAAGTGTGGAGGTCGAGGAAGAAGGTACAGCCTCTCTGTACTGTGAGCTGTCCAAGCCCGGAGTGTCAGTACAATGGAAGAAGAATAAGGTGCCATTGAGAGCTAACTGGAAGTATGACACGAAGCAAGATGGCTGCCTCATACAGCTCTGCATCAAGGATCTCACACCTGAGGACAGTGGAAGCTACACATGTCAAGCAGGAAGTGAAGAGACCACTGCAACTGTGAGAGTGAAAGGTGTGTGTACATTAAATCTTGTTGTGTTAGCGATGTACTGTATGCATTCAAACACTGTGAGATTAGAAGAATTTATGATTGTCTTAACCTTCTGAGTGACACTGAGCTGCTATTACAGTCCAAAGTTATATTATAAGTTTACTGGTACTGCAGGTCTTGATACTGTTAGTATGATCAAGTACATTTTAGACCTTTTTATTCATTTTTAAATATGGCCAATTGAATTAAGTTTTTTTAATCCCTATCTATTATTCCAGAGCTTCCTCCATACTTCAAGGAAGACTTGTGTAGTGTGGAGGTGGAGGAGGGAGGTACAGCCTATCTGAACTGTGAGCTGTCTAAACCTGGAGTTTCAGTACAATGGAAGAAGAACAAGCTGCCACTGAGGGCAAACAGGAAATATGAGATGAAGCAAGATGGCTGCCATTTCCAGCTGCACATCAAGGATCTTAAATCTGAGGACAGTGGAAACTACACTTGTCAAGCAGGAAGTGTGGAGACTTCTGCCACTTTATCAGTCAAAGGTGTGCACTTTTGATAGTAAGAAATGTAGTGTTAACAGTGCAGGCTTTAAACCACAAATTGAAATTTGAAGAAGGGATGATTGTCATGACTTTTTGTCATGTAATGTGCTTCTGTAACCTTAGTCTCAACCCACATTGTAAGTTTCTAAACAAGTCTTTTAGGTATAGACATTTTTGATATTTTGGTTAACTGTTAATTATTTACCATTGAACTTATTTTAATTCTTTACCTATTTTCCCAGAGCTCCAACCATTTTTCAAGGAAGACTTATCTAGTGTGCAAGTGGAGGAGGGGGGCACTGCCTCTCTGCGCTGTGAGCTGTCTAAGCCTGGTGTTTCAGTACAATGGAAGAAGAACAAACTTCCACTGAGAGCTAACAGGAAGTATGAGATGAAGCAAGATGGCTGCCTTCTCCAGCTTCACATCAAGGATCTCAAACCTGAAGACAGTGGCAGCTACACTTGTCATGCAGGAAGTGTAGAGACCACTGCCACTGTGACAGTAAAAGGTGTGTGCTACTGCTTCCTGATACCTAACTTAAGGTTTCATCAAAGACATTTCTGCGCCTTTTTTATTAACTTACAATCATTTCCGATAGTTCATATTTGTTTTTCCATCCTTACCTATTTTTCCAGAGCTCCAACCATTCTTCAATAAAGACTTATTTAGTGTGGAGGCTGAAGAGGGGGGCACGGCTTCACTGTACTGTGAGTTGTCTAAGCCTGGAGTTTCAGTTCAGTGGAAGAAGAACAAACTTCCACTGAGAGCTAACAGGAAGTATGAGATGCAGCAGGATGGCTGCCTCCTCAAGCTTCACATCAAGGATCTCAAACATGAGGACAGTGGCAGCTACACTTGTCATGCAGGAAGTGTAGAGACCACTGCAACTGTGACAGTGAAAGGTGTGTGTACATTAAATCTTATGGTGTATGCATTCAAATTTGATATGCTACTCTCTTTTTTAAACAATTAAAATATTTGAACAACAGGCATCTCAATGCTTTTGTACAGTATAGAGGACCTGGCCAATGAACATTCAGTATTTAACCCCAATTTGACTGTAAAAACTAAATATATTGACAAATATTATTTGGCACCCTATCAACTACTTTCTCAAGCAATATTCTGGTCTACTCTCTCCCACATACCCAGAGCTCGCTCCATTTTTCAAAGAAGAATTACAGAGTGTGGAGGCTGAGGAGGGAACTACAGCCTCACTGTGCTGTGAGCTGTCTAAGCCTGGTGTTTCAGTACAATGGAAGAAGAACAAACTTCCACTGAGAGCTAACAGGAAATATGAGATGAAGCAAGATGGCTGCCTTCTCCAGCTTCACATCAAGGATCTCAAACCTGAAGACAGTGGAAGCTACACTTGTCATGCAGGAAGTGTAGAAACCACTGCCACTGTGACAGTGAAAGGTGTGTGCTACTGCTTCCTGATACCTAACTTAAGGTTTCATCAAAGACATTTCTGCGCCTTTTTTATTAACTTACAATCATTTCCGATAGTTCATATTTGTTTTTCCATCCTTACCTATTTTTCCAGAGCTCCAACCATTCTTCAGTAAAGACTTATTTAGTGTGGAGGCTGAAGAGGGGGGCACGGCTTCACTGTACTGTGAGTTGTCTAAGCCTGGAGTTTCAGTTCAGTGGAAGAAGAACAAACTTCCACTGAGAGCTAACAGGAAGTATGAGATGCAGCAGGATGGCTGCCTCCTCAAGCTCTACATCAAGGAGCTCAAACCAGAGGACAGTGGCAGCTACACATGTCAAGCAGGAAGCGCAGAAACCTCTGCAACTGTATCAGTAAAAGGTGTGTGCATCTCTAATTGGTAAAGCTACAATACAAGATTAGTTTAATCATGTCCAACCTCTCTCATGTATTAAACAAATCTCTGTTTCATTTTCTAGCAATACAACTGACTCCTCCAAAGACAGAGTCTCCCACAGTACAGCCTTTGGCAAAAGGCGCCGTTTCAGAGTCAACTCCATCTCCAGAGGATGAGAAGCCAAGCATCCCAGAGGCTAAACCCGTTCCTCCAGAGCCAAAAAAGAGAACAAACAGGAAAGCATCTATTACCCCTTTAGACAAAGATGTAAAGCCATTGTTTGACCTAAAAGATTCTATACAGAGGGAGAATAGTGAAGACCAAAAGGGCATACAACCTGCAAAGCCTATGGTGAAAGACGTTGATGATGCATGGAATGGAACACAACAGGAGAGCAATAAGGAGAAAGACAGTGAGTTGATGAAGAAAGTGGATAAGACAATAAGACGCCTGGAGAAAGACAAAGATGTGGAAGAACCAGAAAGGTCTTTGGAAACAGAAACAGAAGTTAAAATGGAAGGCAGACAACTAGAAAGGAATGTAGAGAATATAGTCAAGGTTGAACAAAATGAAAATCAATCAGACAGGGCTCACGGAGACACCGTGTGTGAACAAAATAAGAAGCAGTTAATATGCCTGGAAAAGGAAAAGGAAGTTGACCTGAAGTCAAAGCAACCAGGACAGTCTTCAGAGAAGACAAGCAAAGTTGACTGGAAAGAGAACCTTACAGCGCCAGAACTTGGGAAGAAAAGTGATCAAGAAAAAACGTCTTTGAAACCAAAAGAAAAGTATATTGAGGAGGAACACATTAAAGAACCACAGAGGCCTAGAGCAAAGGAGGGTCAAGTGGACAAAACACAAGAGGAACCTTTAAAACCACCAGTAAGATCTAAAGGAAATGTGACCACGGCAAAGAAACCACTTAAAAATGTTGCTAGGGAAACAGAGGAGATGGATGTCCCATCAGTAAAGCCTCCCACAAGTGATTCTGAAGAAGACCACAAACAAAGAAGGCATGTGAAACAACAAGCGTCGACGGAAGGAGAGAGGGAGGGAAAGCAACTGGCTGTGAATAAACAGTCTGTAGATCAAGCAGAAAAGACAGAAAAGGAGGCTGACATTTCAGCTCCAAAACCACCTGTGAGGATAAAAAGCAAAGCAAAAGGGGGAATGGGTAAACAGTATTCAAGGGACACAGAGACCGATCAAGATGATCAGCAGACAACAAAAGTTGTGGTTAAAACATTGGATGATAAGCCTATGAAACCTTCTGTAGAGAGTTTGAAAAGAGAAGTTGAAGAGAAGCAAAGGTTTGAGATGTCAGTAACATCAGACGCTGAGATAGATGAGGAAATTAAGCAAACTGTGAAAGCACCAGAAAGAGATCCAAGCATCAAACAACCAGCTAAACCAATGAAAAAAGAACCTGAAGAGGACCAGGAAATAAGGCTGGGAGTCGAACCAATGAGAAGAGCGGCCGAACAAAAAGCAGCAAAGATGACAGAAGAAATCCCGCTCCTGTACATTTCTGAGGATGAGACTTTCTCAGAGGCTCTGACTGAGTTACCAGAAGACCTCAACAATGACAACACCTCTGGGTTTTTGGCTGACAGGTTAACACAACCGTCTTCTCTTCTTCCTGTCAATGAACCCCAACAGGTACAACCTCAAAGCAAAGAAACACCAGAGTTTGACTTCAGCATTGAGGATGAACCACAACTGCAAGATGCTGCAGTCAAAATCCAGGCTGCCTTTAAGGGCTATAAAACACGTAAAGACATGCGACCTGTCTTCAAAGAGGTGTTTAAGAACCAGAGTGCAGATCTTCATGGTACAGTTACTCTAGTGTGTGTGGTAGAGGGAAAACCCAGCACTGTCCGCTGGCTGAAAAACAGTCAACAAATTACCAGTGACCATCGATGCCGAATTGAGTCTACAGAGAACGGCATTTGCACTCTAGTGATCAAAAACTTGACTGCAAATGACAGTGGGGTCTATACATGTGAGGTATTGAATAAGTTTGGTGTGACCTCCTACAATGGAAACATAACAGTAGTACAGCCTCAGAAGCTTGTACACCCACCCCTCGCAGCCATAACTCCTCTGCAACTCGCCCCACAAATGCCTGAAGCCCAGACTAAGACTCAAACCCATATACCCACCTCTGTTCCTGATGACGCAAACTATGTAGAAAGTGTTACTGAATCTCTGTGGGAGGCCTTCAACCTGACGGAGCAGGACGCTCAGATGAGACTGCAAGAGAGGAGAGCATCCTCACTCATTGCTGCCAGCTCCAGTGAGTTTTATTCTCTTACTGTTTATGACAGAAATACGTGTGTGCTTGGCCTCATATCTACAGAAAATAATGTTATGATTGTCTGCTTTCAACAGTGTCAAGTCCCTCTGATTATGAAACGGCTCCGGATATAATGGAACCTGCTGAGACTGGTCCAGTTGTACCAAGGTCAGCAGCAGAAAGAGGATAGGTTTTGTTATCTGGATTTGTCCTTTTATCAGAATCAGAATCAGCTTTATTGACCATGTATGCTTACCCACACACAGTAATATACAAAAAGTACAACATTAAATATAACCATAAAACAAGTAAAGACTAATATAAACAAGGCTAAATAAGACAATAGTGCAGTGGTGAGTAGTGCAAAAATGCTGACATGTGAAATGTGTTTATGAAGAGTTTTTGAAAACTGTTTCAGGGAAGTGACAACAGCAGTGGATCCCGTGCCTCCAAAAGATGATAACGAACAGACAAGCCCCCCACAACTTCCTATGAAGCTATTGAAAGTAAAAGGTAAGCCTTGATTTCTTCCACCAGTGTTATTATCTCCTCTCCTAAAGTTGTAAATCACAGTAATGTTCCTTTTTTTTCTCTTTAGGGGCTCATGAAGGTAAAATGAGGACACCGTCTCCCAAACACCACCGTGCTCACACACCCTTAACAAGTACTGTCTCTGGATCAGAGTCAGAAGGGGAGGAGGATAGACGAGAGGTAAGCAAATAATTGTGATTCAATCTAGTACAATAACCACATGATATTTTGTTGTATTATTTTGTCTAATATATTTTAATTATTTTTCAACCTCAGACATTTGAAATGTATGTAGCTCGAGCAGACTGCAGCCCTGACAGTGGAAACAAGGACAGTTTTGTGCTGAAGGGGGGCCAGTTTGTGGAGGTCCTGGACTCTGTTCATCCTGATAGGTGGCTGGTGAGGACTAAACCCACCAAAACTAACCCTGCTCGTCAGGGATGGGTGTGTCCCGCCTACCTGGAGAAGAAAAGAAAGGTAGGATATATAAACAGTGAAGTGAATACTGAGTGAATGTGTTAAAATCTGAAACCTTAATCATATTCTGCAAGTTTTACTGACAATAGAATCTTTCACTTAATTAAGTGATGGGAAATTAAAAAAGCTATTGATCATAAATACATGCAATTCATTGAAACAGGAGGCCTTCCCTGCATTAAGAGCACCACAACAGGATCTGGATGGAATTGGGTCTACAGGAGAAGAGTACAGAAGAGCTCTGAGGTGTGTCATTCTGCTATCATACAATGACTGCTTACATAAACAGGGGAGCATTATTTCAAATCAAATGTATTATTTTTTGAAAGTTTTATTTATTGTTGTACTTATTTTTTCTCATTTACACGTATTCCTTGTAGCATCTTTATAACTCTTTCATTTGCTCTCATAAAAGTCTCAGGTGTGGACTATTAAAACAAATACTACTTCAACACAACCAATCTGCATTTCATTTCCTTCATCTTCAGCCAACTGATCCAAGGCTTCGTTGATGGAGAAGAGGAGTTTGTGAAGGAGATGAAGATGTTCACCTCTCACCAGCTAAATTATTTGGACTCTAGCCGGAACGTCCCCATAAACATCTTGAACCAGAAAGAGATCATCTTCAGGAATATCAAAGACATTGTGTTTCTGCATGAGAAGTAATGAAACCCACACACAAGAACAACAAATGGATTGTATCATAGTAAACATAATCAATACATTTTGATTGTATTACTATGTGATGCAAATAAATAATAAGATCATGTCTTCTTCTCAGGTGTATTCTCCCTGGTCTGAGAGCGTGTGTCACAGACGATGATGTGGCCATGCATCTGATCAAACACACTGAGGACTTTGAGAAGTACCTACACTACATGGTGGGACAAGCACAAGCAGAAGCCTGCATCAAAGACAAGGCCATCCAGCAGTTTTTTAAAGTACGCACAACATCTGGTTGGATTTAAACACAAACATTTTACAGTAATTGTGGCGATGAATGTGCTGAAAAGCAACTTTTTAAAAAATATATCCAATGTTCTTTTCTCTTTGATACAATTCTCTTTACACTTCAGGAGTTAATAGAACCCACTAAGCCCGAGGGTCCAGTCATGGATGTTCTGACCTTCCTCCAGCAGCCAGTGGAGAGGATTCAAACCTATCAGGCTTTACTGAAGGTCAGCGCCTAGTTTCACTTTTATGTAAAACCTTAATCATTGCTTTCAACATGAGTTTGGTAGTGCCTGACTGCCCGTCTTGTTATCTGGTAATAATGTAGATAAAAGTAAATATTGGTTTCATGGGTATTTATTTCCACTCAAGCTAAAAATTAAAACTTTTTCTGCTCATGAAGTTGCTTAATGAAACTGTGTCAGCTGAATGTCTGGGATTCAAAATATAAAATGTTGTTACAAGGAATTGGTCAAGAACAAAGCCAAAAGTGGCCAGAGCTGCTGTGTTTTGGAGGATGCTTTCTCCACTGTGTCCTGTCTACCCTGGAGGTCTGACAACCTGCACCAGGTGTCCCTCATCGAGAACTACCCAGCTCCTCTAACCACCCTGGGCGAGCCTGTGCGACAGGTAACTACAGATGAATGGGCCTATTTGGAGGCATGATGACTTTATTAAGTTTTGTTAAAACTTGTAAAAATGCTTTTGCAAAAATCTAATGAAACTTTTTTCCTAGGATCACCAGAAAATGTCATTAATTTTTGCAGTTGCAGCATCAATTCAGTCAACTTTTTTTTAACAGAATACATAAATGTTATAATTCTTTAAAGAATACCTAAATAAGGGGTTGTCAGTCTTTAATGTGCATTGATAAAAATATATCCTGTCCCATGTGTTGATCATATAGTATGGTCCTCACTTACTTTCTTTTAGGGAGTCTTAACGGTGTGGGAGGAAACTCCAGAAAGCAAAACAGCCACTAGAGGGCATCAGAGACAAGTGTTTCTCTTCAAGGAATGCATTGTACTGTGTAAACTGAAAGGTGACACATATTCTTTCAAGAACAAAATGAAGGTAAGATCTGTTCTTTTCTTGTCACATTTTGTCTCGTTTTTTTTTTTTAAACTAAGCAAGACAACAGTGAAGCCTTGTAATACCGCATTTGGCCACAAGTAATGATATATCCTGTATGTCATTGTACACTGAAAACTTTTTCCATCTTCCGTATAGTTTGTCTTCTTACTCTCACTTTTTCTACCTAACCAGCTGAATGATGTGGAAATTAAGGAGACTGTGGGTGGAGAGGAAAAGTATTGGGGGTTGTGGCATGAGCACAGGGGCTCATTGCGGAAGTACACCCTGCAGGGTCGCTCCTCCCTGATCAAACTCTCCTGGCTCAAAGATCTGAGGGAGTTACAACAACACTCTAGTCTGCCCACTAATTGTACGTATTTTTTTTTTCCTGGGCAGGGAAGTCAATTTCATGTTGGACAATCAATATATGGATTTGGAAATATTTTAAATGTAATTATAATATAAGAAATAAAAATGGTAGCAAAAGGATTACATTTGCTTTCTGACATTTTCAGCTGGTGTGTCATGCATGTTGGATGTTTAGTTTGTCTGTATCTAGGTATTGATTTCTGTTTTTCTTTTTTTATCTTCTCAACAGGCCCACCTGTATTTCAGTCTCTCTTGTCTGACTGCACGACAAAAATAGGACAAACAATCAAACTGACCTGTAAAGTCAAAGGATCCCCAAAACCAGTGATTAGCTGGCTCAAAGGTCAGAAACGACTCACTCAAATGATTATATTCTGTACTAACTTCTAAGTGTAAAAGGTGTTGAAAGAAATAGTTGGGTTTGTCGTTTTCCTCTGTATTTATTCTCCTTTAATAACAGAAGGATGATTTCCTGACCAAATTTGTGCTATATGCATTGTTTAGTGGGGTTTCAATGGTTAAAAGTCTGATGTCAACCTCACAGATGGCCTGCCCTTAGAAGATGACCCACGTCACATCATCACAGCAGACAGGTCAGGAACCTGCAGTCTCATCCTGGATAGCCTCACAGCAGAGGACTCTGGACAGTATGCCTGCTATGCTTCCAGCTCCATGGGCAGGGCTGGTACTCTGGCTAAGGTGGTGGTGCAGGGTGAGTCAACAAATACCGTCCTTCTAAACACCTTGAGTGTAACTTCAGAGTCATAATTGTGTTTGAAGATAAATGTTGTACATGCTGTACATGCACAGTTCCACAAAAAAACAGAAAAACTAACATTATAACAATATATGTCATATTTATACTACATCTACTATATCTATAAATATAAAAACAACTTGATGTTGTTACTTAAACTGCCAATGAGTATCTACATGTAAGTATACACGTATGTGCAAGTAATGTTTTTCTATTTTTCCTTTTTCCAGCTCCACCTAGATTTGTGTCTAGGCTGGAGAGTGCCTGTCTGATAGATGGAGAAGATATACAGTTTGTCTGCTCCACACTTACTACTCCTTTGCCACAGATCAGGTATGGCATCACAGAGGAAATGTAACCCCACCGGCTGCTATTTGTTGTTTTCTCATTGTTGTGTGTGTCAAACATATCTTTCTTTGGGTTTCCAGGTGGTTTAAAGATGGCAGAGTGTTGACTGACCAGCAAAAATACTCCATCCACAACGATGCTCGCAGTGGGATCTTGTGTCTGACGGTCATCAGTGCATCAGTGGCAGATATTGGACAATATGAATGCGAGGTATAAAATCTCTATCAGTAAAGGCATAAATATATCAATATTATTATATCCCTAATAATTATTGCCTTTTGAAGAATTAGAAAAAACACTTGTTTTTTTGATAGCTTTTGAATGAGTTTGGCTGCGTCAAGTGCAAGGCAGGGTTGTGCCCCGCTTATGTACCGACGATTGACATCGAGAACAACCAAGCGCAGGACTTGCCCCCTAAAGGTATGACTGCCAGGTCTGCTGAAGGTAAATATTCTCCACACAGGGTTGAAGCCCAGGACTGGGTTTTCATGTGGATGATCCACATTTTCAAAAGTGTAGCAGTTTTCGAGAAGGGATGAAGCACATGCCATTTTCCAGTTTCACTTCACTTCACTTCTGATCCAGTTACCCTGTCAGCATCACATCCATATGACATCCCTCCACTTTCAAACTGCAACACGCTGCATCAATTTCTACTTCAACCAATATCATTCATCCATTCTTTCACAGTTGATTCCATGTGAAGAGTTCACTCACAATTCCTTTTTCCCATTTCACACACTCTCACATCATAAGTTGTTCCAACTACCATACTAGTTGTCTCTAGATCCTTTGAGATTATGGAGTCTGAACAGCAGTCAATGCATGAATAACTGAAGCTTTTAATGCTCAGAATAAACATTTACTACTGTATATGTAGAGTGCAGCAAATGTGCATTCACAAGAATTACCGTAAAGTGTTATATGTTGGTATTGATGATCTTAAAATAATCCACATATGGTTTCCATTTCTAATATTTACATCGAAGTCATTGCTCATGTTTCTTAAAACTTAAAATGACAGCATGTTGTAAAAAACAATCCATACTCTATTAATGCACTGTGTCTGTCTCTGCTGGAATTAAATACTACCGGTTCAACTCTCTCCCAGAATGCTACAATAACTTTGGCCATATTCTACTAGTACATTGTCTTAACTTAGCCATCTCTGACCAATCACTTACACATAACCATTTTTTACATTTCCAATTTGGCCCCTCATCTGGTTCACCACTCTCTCACTTCATCTGTATGTCGCACTAGTGGTTGGTGTAAAGCACTTTCACCTCTGTGTGTAATTCACAGTTTAAAACTTGTTGGTTCATGTGAGAAACAAACCTCTCAAACTTTACAATAACACTTAACTAATAGCTAACTTCTGACAGCTGTCCAGTACCATAATCCAGCAGGATCTAGTGGCTAACATCCAACATAGAAACCATACTGCACTCCATGCATCTGCATCCATTGAAGACATATCTACATTTTATTGTATGACATATTTTTGTGGTTTTCTTCATGTTTCCACTTTCAACAGAGGAAAATCAATGTGAACTGACAATTATTTACCTCAATTAGACTTGGACTGTGATTAGACTCACTATCACTGTCCATTTTATGGTGGGGGTATGACACCAGCATCTCATATTTGCACTTCCATTGTCCTTAACCTTCATGTTTTTCCATCTCCCCTTGACTAGCCCTAAACCAGGAGATTCCTCACATGGACCATTCCATGTAAGTCATCATTGTCATGATAACAAATAACCACAAAACATTTCCGTTTCTCCTACTGCCAACGCATGCCCAGCTAACTCTTCACTTCTACGAACACAAGATGGTCATGTGCTGGGGCAGGTGTCCCCCTTTACCGACATGCAGGAGAGGGCGTGCGCCCTTATCCTGTTGTTGTGTTGGGTTAATGGGGTTAAACCTTCAAGTACCAAGGTAAGAAATGTAATATGACTGCTCCTGGTATGTAAAGGTAATGTACTTGTTTCACTTTTCCTTTTCCAATGATTCTGTTTACTTCAAAATGGAAAATATACTCATTCAAATCTCCTCTCCCATAAAGTCCTGCTCAGTATCCTTTTGGTTTTCACAGATGCCGACTCAGAGGGCTGGTCCACTGCCTTTGTTAAGAAGTGGTTACAGACTGATTTCAGCCCAACCTCTATTGCTAAGATGCTCTTCCCCCCTGAACAAAGTGAACAGTAAGTTTACTACCACCAGCTGGTCTAGGTCTCTTGACCTGCCTTGTTTAAGATTTTTGAGATCACCAACGACTGGTGTAAGAATAGAAAGTAAAAAAGTATCGTCCATTAAGTAGATTTTTTTGTATATTTTGAAAAGCTATTTCTGCTGGCTGATATGTCGTTTCTGATTTAAGTACCTTCTACTTTGAATTTATATTTTTCCATAGGGCTGAATATAGCACAGAGGAGGCTGTTCCTACCACAACAACAATGGATCAGACGCAACAGCAGCAGCCAATGTATTACATAGAGGAAGAAGAGGAAGAGATCTTCATCTCAGAGTCAATACAGGAAATGACAGGTGGCTTTTCTTGTCTCTGTATGACTTCTATTAACTTCTTTGTTTGATTACTAACTCAGCTGATCTCCTGTCCAGCTCCACCCTCCATCCAGGTATCCTGCGAGGATGTTTGTGTAGAGCCGGGCAAACCAGCTACGTTTACTGCCATCATCACAGGAAGACCTACTCCTACGATACAGTGGTACAAGGTAGGAGCAATTTAAATATGTAGTTCTAACATGAAGAGTGGAAAGGCGATATTGGGTTGGTTAAGTTACGACATAACGTCTGTGAAAGACAAAATATCTTATTTATACCACACAAGTTGCTTTCAGATTGATATATTTTAAATGTATCATGATCACACAAGGCAAAAAAGAAGCTGTAAATGTAAAGAATAAAAAAAACCTCCTTGTTAATATTCGGTCTTTCTGTTTTTCCTAGATAATATTTGTTCTTCTGCTGGCCCTACCATTTAAATGCTGAATTGTTCACTTTTACACTGCCTCCTCTGAGAATGAATAATGATAAAATTACACTCTTAACATATCCCAGAGGCTACGGAAGGGTATTGTAGTGTTTTAAGGGCAAAAATGTTTGATTCATATAGGACATGAATGTTTAAACCTGATTGATGTCCTGATGAAGAATGTTCTGTCCCTATGTGATTGGAGGATGAAGAGGAGCTTGCTGCCAATGAGAATGTGGCGATAGTACAGCATGGTGCCCGCTGTTCAGTGACCATAACGTGCCCTGAGGGTGAGGACAGTGGTATCTACACCTGCTTTGCCTACAATGACTCAGGCCATGCCTCGTGTGAGGCTGAGCTGATAGTGGAAGAAGGTGGGACATCATCAATGCTGCTATTCTTCATTAGTTTAGTTTTATAGACATGATTTATTTATCCAACTTTACCAATGGTCAATATAACTTACGTTTGAGGCATGTCAGACATTAATGGTATTGTAAGGAAGGTCAGTCAATATGTTGATTGGTTGCAGTCCAAGCAGTGGACCTGTTTCCATTCACAGGTTTTGTTTTACTATCTACAGGTCCACTGGAGCGTCAGGAGAGAGAGGTGGAGCTGGGAAAGAGAAGGAAATTATTCTCTGTCTATGATGTCCATGAGGAAATTGGGAGGTGAACCTTAAAGTTTATGTTGGTGTAGTCCAGCGTGCCCATGAGCCATGTGAAGGTGTAATATGATGAAGATAATCTCTTTTTATAGGGGAACCTTCGGCGTAATAAAGCGTGTAGTCCACAGAAGGACAGGTGACGTGTTCGCTGCAAAGTTTCTGCCTCTGCGCAGCAGCAATCGGACCCGGGCCTTCCAGGAGAGGGACTTGCTGTCCCGTCTGGCTCACCCCAGGGTGGCTTGCTTGCTGGATTTCTTTTGCACCAGACGCACGCTTGTGCTCATCACAGAAATGTATCCTCCAGTTAACAGGATTTAATGATGTGTTTTCTGCCGTGGTTGGTTTATTTTTTGGGTTGGATATTATTCAGTTAGGAGTTCTTTAACAACATTTCTAGATGCTGTTCCCATGGACTTCTGGACCATTTGTTACTGAAAGGATCAGTCTCAGAGAAAGAGGTACAAGCACATTTATGTCATACATATTTTTTCTTTTTTTCTTACAAACTTTATTAAGGGTTAATGGTTTGAGTTATGGTAATATTCTACGTTTTGTTTCAGGTCCAGTCATACATCCAGCAAATCCTTGAAGGAGTTGGTCACATTCACAGCATGAGCATTTTGCATCTGGATATTAAAGTGAGCTTCATTGCCTGATCAGCCTTGCATTATTGACCCTGATATTATTATTGATGCAGTTCCTAACATACTTTTTATTTTTTTTATTTCATTTCAGCCTGATAATATCCTCATGGTGTATCCACCCAGAGATGAAATCAAGATCTGTGACTTTGGCTTCTCTCAAGAAATAGACCCATCCAGACACCAATACAGTGTGATTGGTACACCAGAGTTTGTCGCCCCTGAGATTGTTCATCAAGAACCGGTCACTGCGGCCACTGATATTTGGTGAGTTTAACTACCAGCATACAAGAGAGAATTACCTTTTTTTTAAGAGATTTGCAATAATTCTCTTGTTTTGTTTGTCAGGTCTGTAGGTGTTGTAGCCTATATAAGGTATGTATCACTGAAAAAAATAATAAATTCAATACATGGTTCATAAATGATACTCCTGAGTGTTAAAAAAAAAAATCTACATCAAGCTCTGTATTTGTCTTGACAGTCTGGTGGGTCGATGCCCTTTTATGGGTGAGACTGACCGCTCTACACTGCTGAGGGTAGGCGAGGGGACCCTAAACTGGGATGCTCCTGATGTCACATATAGGAGCCCTGAGGCCCAGAACTTTCTCTACCTGCTGCTTCAGCCGGATCCAGAGTAGGGGACCTTCTTGATTCTCACACACGCTGCCACAGCTAATCACACACAAAACTGCGACATCATCAAAGACATTTCCTAAAAATGTACAAGCATAAATATTTGAAAAAGTTTGTGCTGTATTTGTGCTGAAGCTTCTCCCGGCTGATTTTGAATCCTCACTGATAAAACGTGAGTGTAAAATGTGATCTCAAAGGGCTCAGCAGAGAAAAACAGGTTAAGTAGAAAATAATTGGGGAATTGTCTGAGAGCTGCTGAAAAGCACTTTCACTCTTCTAATTCATTAATGATGTTATCCATCATTTTTGTTGACGTTCTTGCACGTCATTCAAATTTTAAACCCACACTTGATTATAAGTTGAAACTAAAATATTTCCAATACACTCCACATATATCTGACCTCCTCAAACTTTACTTTCTTTTAGGAAACGACCATCTGCCTTTGAGTGCTTGAGCCATGAATGGTTCCAGGTGAGAGGAAATACTTGTGTTGCTGTTATCAAACATGCTGCTGTCCTCTAACTCAGAAAAACGTTTTAATATTCAAATCTTAAATATACCGTGTCCAGGATGAACATGCGGGTGAAGATACTGATGAAATCAACACAAAGATTTTGAAAGTCTTCATCTCTAAAAGGAAATGGCAGGTAAGTAAACTCAACCTGGGAAAAAGGAAGAACTTACCAGTATGTAGTAATGTTGAACATTTTGACAACATACAATTTCCTTAAAAGACAACGAATAGTCTAAATCAGCTGTGGGCAACTGGCGGCCCGGGCGCCACATGCGGCCCCCATCAACCCTCAGGCCCTCAGGTCAATTTTTACATATCAATTAATTGGAAACATGAAGAAAACATGACAAAATCTGCAATGAAATCATGAAAACCAGAAATATGTCCATAAGAATATTTGATCACTTGTATATGTTGAGTTAAATTTGAGACATAATTGACTGTAATCATTTTTGTATGCTACAATTTGGCCCTCTGACAGTGAGAATTAAATCAATGTGGCCCTTGCTGTAAACAAAATGGTCCATCCCTGGTCTAAATCTATCCTCATCAGTAATTCTATTCTATCCTCCCAGCGCTCTTTGACTTGCATTGGTTCAGTTCTCACACTGAGGCCCGTCCCTGAGCTGCTGGACGCTCCTCTCAGAGACACAGCCGTCACTGTGCCTCGCGAGCCTCAGGATCACAGCAGCACCTCTATGAGCAGTGGCTCCTCCTCAGAGTACGATGAAGCCGACTCCTGGGACTTTTTCCAGCACTACAGCCAGACTGAGGAGGAGGAAGAAACTGAGGAGGACTATGATCCTTTAACAGAGAGAGCACGGATCCCTGAGCCTTTTGCCAAACCTTACCTTGATGCAGAGGAAGAAGAGGAAGTGACGCTGGGGGAGGAAGAGGATGGAGAGATGCTGGGAAGAAGGAGTGTGCTAGAGCGCAGTGTGAGCAGGCAGTCAGTTGCGTCATCAGATGTGTCGTGCCAACAGACACCTCAGAGGGAGCGTAGGTTTAGCAAAGACAGTAGTCCATCTCTTTACTTATCTGATGGGGATGAGGGCTCAGGGAGTGACGGAGGTCGTATCCCTCGTGGCAGCCTAATTCGAAGTACTTTCTACAATACCTCTCATCAGCTCTCACCTATGTCTGCCAGACACATGACGTTACGGGACAAATTCCAGGCCAAAAAGCAGGAAAGAGGCCGTAAACCACTCCGGAGAAGCCTTTCAGGACGTCTAAATGAGCCTCTTATTGAATATGTGGAAGATGACACAGAGACCAACCGTGGTCAGAGACGGGCTTCTATTCAAACTACAATGCAGAAGTCCTGTTCCTTTGACAGCGGTGTTGGCCTTGCCCACACCAATGTACCACCTCCCAGGAGGAGCAGGTCTCTTGACGAGTCTTCTCGTCGATCTCCTAGCTCACCCTCACGCACAAAGTCTGCTGAGGAGGAAGGCTCTCAGAGTCTGAAGGAAGATTCAACTGATAATGAAGTGGCAGGGCGAAACTTGTTGGCCATCCCGCGTCCTCACCGCCCTACAAGAAGGAGAGGATCTGTTGCTGCATTACAAGCTTCTGGAACTGGCATTGTGGGTGGAACTTCGGCGCCCTCAAGCTTCGTTGCTGGAGGCAGAAGGAGTCTAAGGCTGAATCAGGAGCAGACAGAGGGTGACACACTTGCTGGCTCCCAGGGGTCTCTTGCTGAGTCATTAATTTTGGAGCATGGTGGCTCTGAGTCTTCAAGTCGAGACGGCTCCCATGAGGAGCTGAGTCATGGCTATCTCAGAGGCAGATACAGATCAGGAGAGAGTGATGGGTATGATGATCAGGGGGAGCCTCTCATTCCACCATCCCCATGCTCCTTCCGAGAAGTTAAACCCAGAAGCTCTGCACCCCAGGCACCGCCCCGAAACCGCACCCGCTCCAACCCTAACTTATCAACAAACAGCAGAACCCAGTCGGGGACACTGCTAATTGAAAGTCCAAGTCCAAGTCTCTCTTCCCTCCAGGCTCCAGAGAGGCCTCCCAGAGCCAAGGACAAAAAGGAAGGCTATGGCCTCCAGAGGCATGCATCTCTTCCAGCACTAGAAGCCAGGCCACCTACGGGAAAGTCACCAAAGCTGGGACTGCTAAAGCTCTTCCGCAGGCAATCCTGGACTGGCCATTCATACTCCCAGCTGGATAACACAGTGTTAGGACCCACACTAGGAGAGATCATGAAGCCAGATACTCCCACCATGTCGCTAAGGAAGAAAATGAGAGCTTCAGCCTCCAGCCTGACCAAGCTGTTTTCAAGGTCTTCTAGTAAAGAGGACGTGAGTAAAGGAGGTGAGCTATTGCAAATTGTGCAAATTTCATTATGTCATTTGACAGACAATATGGCTAGAGGAATATTATTTTGGGAAAAAACTAGAATATGATGTATAGATATCAGGAAAAGGAATTATTATTTTATATCACTACCTAACCCGGGGCTAGTCACTTTGACAGTCACTTTATAAAATTATGTTACCTCTTTTTCTTTTGACACTGTTTGTCTTCTATAACAGGGCCTATAGTAAAAGGATCATCTCCCATCCCACCTGAAAGGCACCGAGGCAGTTGTCTAGAGAGTCCAAAAAAGAGGTCCTCTAAACTATTGCCTTCTTTAAAAATACCTGCATTCATAAAATCGAAAGGTAAAAAGAAAAAGTTACATTATGTGGATTTTTTTATTTTACTGATCCCACTATGATTTCTTTACTATAAACCTGGTTTTGGATGTATGTCTTAAAATAACATTTCCAGACCTGCCAGTCCGTCCAAACAAGGCTGAAGTATTCCAGTTAGATGGAGGTGGAGTCCTGCTGGTTTGGAGGCCGGTCAAGTCTAATGACCGAGTCACCTACTGTGTTCAGTACTGTACAGATGGTGAGTTCGCCAGCATGGTTATTAAAGTGGTGGTTTGTGTTCATTGGGAACCCAATTCAACAAAATAATTTGTTTATGTAAGACATTTTTCCTTACATTTTGGAGTTTTTCTTCTTTCTAGAAAGTTCAGCAATTTAAACGTTGGACTCATATTGGTCAATATTGAATTGAGCTAAGAATGTTTTTCACACTTTGAAATGGCGCAATGTAGGTTATCAGTGCATGTGCATGGCAGAACAAAGTGTAAAAAGTTCACGTTTGAGACTTATTAGAGGTTTAAGACTCAAGGCTATAGGATTCTCTTATTAACAACAGTTTACCTCGACAAGCATTTTATTTCACATACAAAAATGTAATCAGTATCATTGTTGTTTGAAACAATTATAAGAACAGTCAATGTGCAATGAGTGAAACTTTCACTGCATACGGTGTCATGTGCCCTGTTGTCAGGAGGGGAATGGACAGTTTTGTCAGAGGATGTTACTGACAGCTGCTATGTGGTGAAGGACTTACCCAGAGGAGCTTCTTACGTGTTCAGAATGGGATGCATCACCAAGACAGGAGCAGGACCCTTCAGTGATGCTTCAGCACCTGTTGTCATGGCTACACATCCTGAAGGCAGGGGAACACTTGACGTGCATTTTAATCATTTCAAAAGAGTCATCTAATGTGTTTGTTTTATTTGATTTATTTTTTGTTTTAATATGAGACCAAGCTTTCTAAATGTAACATGAAATTGCCTGATTGATTTGGTTTATTTAACATTCAGATATACAGCACATGGATGGTTAGAGAGCTTTTTCCTTTATTTACTTTGTTCTACAGAGACTCACATTCCTCTGATCCAGACTGAGTCATTGGGGTCAAAGGCTGTTGGACCAGGTCAACAAACAACGAAGCACAAGAACTACAATTTCCTCTCTGAGATCAACAGGTAAGGTTTTTGAGTAGAAGAAAGGTATTTATAACTTCTCTCGTGAACATGATATTGTTTCTGCTTCTGAATTTATTGGACACATTGATGGGATTTTTTCTGGTTTCCAAATGTCCACAAAATACTGCCTTTTTACAGTTCCTCTTCATCTTTTGTTGATCTCCTCTCTCAGAGGTCGTTTCAGCGTCATAACCCTGTGCAGGGATTCTGAGACCAGCCAAGTGTTTGCTGCCAAGATCACTCCTTACCAGGCCGAGCAGAGACAGTTGGTCCTACGGGAATACCAGCTGCTGAAGAGGCTTCATCACCCACATCTGGTGCAGCTGCACACAGCGTACATCACCTCCCGATACCTGGTGTTAGTGGAGGAGCTGTGTCCCGGCAAAGAGCTGCTCTACAGTCTGTCAGCAAGGTACAGGAAGGCATCATAAACATATGTCCAAAACTAGAAGGAACATTTGAATATAAATACAAAGAGACATTATTGAGCAATCATTGTGAAAAAAATGTGGTAATAGTTAGTGGAAACAATTTTTTATTTCCTCAAAAATACATCTTGTTGTCTTGTTGCATGTGTTGTTCTTTTTTGCCGAGTTACAGGAGGCAGGTGAGTGTGTCTGTCCTTGTGATACTTTGGGCTCAAGCAAATGAGCTTGTCATCTTACCACAAAATCTCTACACAAAGTCTTCACAATCTTATGAGGATGATTTCCTGGAGACTGAAGATGCTCCGCTGCAAACATCATGAAGTACTCTGTCAGGGGACTTTGAGTCATTACGTTAAAAACCTCTGCATTACTTCTCTTTTAATACGCCTAGTAAGGGTCTTTTTAGAGACACCATCCTGTGAAAATATTAATAAATTATTTCAGAGATACTCTAGTTAGTCCACTAGGACTATTGTGATGTTATTCAAACACATTCATCAAATAAATTCTTATAAAGAGAATCTAGTTGAATAGAACACTGATTGCAAAGTACAGAGACAAGGAAACTGGACGCTTACTGTAACTAATAAATGCAGTGTAAACCGTCTATTGTTAGGTTTACTCTAATTCAGAGCTTTGTCAAAAGGTTATTTTAGTGCAACCTACCCATTCTGTGTTGATCCCTCACAAAATAAAACATGATCCCTTGCATCCTGTAGTCATAGGAAAATCTTTCTTCTTGTGTTTTGGCTCTCAGAGATCTGTATTCAGAGACTCAAGTCGCAGAGCTGCTGGTTCAGATTCTGAGTGCAGTCGACTACCTTCACAGCCGTCGAGTCATCCACCTGGACCTGAAGTCTGACAACATGCTGGTGGATGATGGTAACCATCTGAAGATAGCTGACTTTGGCTCAGCTCAGTCCTTCACACCGGGTCAACCTCTTCAAATCGAGCATATTCACGGCTTTTCGGACAACAAAGGTACTGGTGTGTTTTTAATGACTAAAGACAAACTGCCTGCATTGTTTTAGATTCTTCTAATTTTACTAAACCTTTGACTGTCATGACCCCCAACAGACTGCCGCAGCAAAGGTACACACTAATGGAGGACGGATTGATGGATGGAAATAACTCAACCTAATTCCATCTACCTCAGCAGACCCTATACCATAGCCTAACAAACCCAAGTCCAGTTTTTAGTTATTTTTAAAATCACTTTATTTCTATTGAGCATGTAAGTGAGTGTGGTTTTCCAGTAACAGCACAACATTTTATGAATGGTATCCTGTGTCTGTCTGTTTTGTCAGTTTATATTGTCCTTCCTAAAGCTCCGGAAATCTTGGAAGGTCAGGGTGTCGGGCCGGAGACTGACATCTGGGCCATAGGAGTCCTGTCATTCATCATGTAAGTGAAGAGATACAGATTTATAAAAATCAGTTACTTGGTTGTTTGTGAAAGTATTTCAACGTTTATATGGATTTAATTTAACTAAAGAGGTTATATGTTTTAAATAAAAATCTTATGTGTATCTGAATGTTAGTTTTCACTAGATAACAAATGAATGGTTATAAAGATTGAATTTTCTTTTTTTGTTATTTACCGGTAAATATAATTAATGCAGACTGATTAGTTCAGTCTTCAGATGATGAAATGTTAACAACATGAATGACTTAAACTTCTGTGTTTCTGAAGTAGTGAATAATAAAAATGACTTCAGTGGGATGTTTGTCTTTGATTTTGTTAAATGTATGTTGTTTTTCCCTTTTCCCCACTAGGTTGAGCGCTGACAGCCCGTTTGATGCAGAGCACAGCTGGGATCAAGACAAAAACATCAAGAAAGGGAAGATCCAGTTTGGACGATGTTACCCCGGTCTGTCGGAGGGAGCCTTAAACTTCATGAAAAGCAGCCTGAATAATAAATCCTGGTGAGTATCAAATGTGATCTTCATTAAAGCATCTGATATAGAGATAAATAAAACCCATTTTGAATCAATGTTTTCATTCTTTTCATGTAAACCAACGATTATAAGAGAAGTGGAATTAGTGAATTGGTAACATAAAGGTGTGTTCTAACATTAATATAGGGGGAGGCCCACTGCAGCAGAGTGTCTCCAGAACCCATGGCTGCGTGCACATCGTGTCCCACACAAAGCCCGACCCTCCAAAGTGTGTTTCTCCACAGACAAGCTCAAAGATTACCTCAAGCAGAAGGAGGAGAAGCGGGACGAGGTCCACACCAAGCTCCAGGGTCCTTTCTTCCAGTAAAGACACACTGCAGAGGTTTCTTTTCAGCAGCACATGAATGTTTCCTGTATTACCCGACTCTTGTTCAAATCACTTCAGTATCCTCTGATTTTGAAAAGGTGATCCGTCTTAATGAGTTTTTGTTTATTTATCCATTAGCTTGTACATGAGAGTGTGCTGCATCTGTTGTTCATTGGCATGAATGGAAACATCAAGGATACGGTTTAGCCTCAGCAGTGAATGCATCAGATGTAATATTTTGATTTTAGTGACATAAGAAACTGTTGCTTTCTCCGCAGTAACAGACGGGCAGATTTAGCCTTAAAGTGAAAATAGTATCACTGCTATTCTTCTTCATAAGTGAGTGAGTGAGTGAGTGAGTAATTTATTATAAATACTCTAATGTGCCATGTTTTGCCCTAAAGCTCTGGGGAATCAATTAGATTAAAGATTATTTTGGGAAATGTGTTATTCTTAAAATTGGAATGATTTAGAAAATAAAAAGAGACATTAAATGGTACCAAAGTACATCCTTTATTTAGTCTGATTTGAATACAAACACCCAATCATACATGTATCACAGATGTGCAGATTGTCTTGTTCATGTGAGCAATAATTTAGAAACATAACATTGAAAGTACAGATGAATCACAGGAAGGTTTAAAAATACATTTGACTTTGAGAAAATGATTTCTACCGTATTTTAATTCAACAAAACAAAAGCAAGAGAAACTATTTTGAGCTTTATGAAACAGGTACTGACTGGTGAGAAGTGTCAAACTTTGGGTTGTCAAAACCAAACTTTGTGCTGAATTCTGTACCATGTTTTTTTTCTTCCTGTCAAAGTTTAGCTGAGACAGCTGGTCAGGATTTTAATACCTATATCAACCATTGTTAAGGCTAAATCTAACACAACCCAAAAAACATCACCCCTCCCCCATTCCTTTTCTGTTAAGAACAAAAATCCCTCTTCTCTATCCGAGCAGCATTGAGCATATAACTGCCCTGAGCAAACTTCTGACCATGTGAGGGCAAAGAACAAACCACATGACTCACTGAAGGTGGAGTAATATAGACCAGAGTCAAAAGTCCTGGTTCTTCTTTCCAGTAGCAGAGGATCATGTATCTGTATCCTTTTTAAGATTGGGCCTCCTGAACTTTTTGGATTTCCTGTAAAAAAAAAAAAAAAAAAAAAAGATGAAGGAGAATTGTCTCTGCAACAGCTTAAGAGCAAGAATGATTTCATGGTCTTACTCACTTCATTGAGGATATCTTTCAGGTCCTCATAGGCTCTTTCTAAATCATCATTGATGATTACAATATCAAACACTCCTGGCTCCTTGCCTGAAAAAGTAAAAAGTGAGTCAGCCTAAGTTAAATGTCGATATTTCAGCGTCATGTCCGAGAAGGACTGCTGAGACACTCACTGAGCTCCATATCGATGCGTGCGGCCTCCAGGCGTTTCTGTAGACTCTCCTCTGTCTCGGTCTGCCTGTCTCTCAGCCGTTTCTCCTGAGAAAGACAAGAAACATGATGCTCTGTTGGTCAAGAGCTTCTCCAATACATTACATGTTTATATTTAAATGTGTCTGGCAAACTAGCATATTCACATGATTATGTGCACTGTCCCAATAAAAAAAACAAAACAAGGATATGTTAATAATTACCAAGATTTCCATGGAGGGAGGCTGGATGGAGATGTAGATGGGGTTCAGGTCAGTCTCTTTAATCCTCCTCACACCCTGGATGTCTACATCTAAGATGCAGATAAGGTTCTTGGCCTGCACGTCTTCTATGGCTGCTTTACTGAAGAATCAAAGCATTATTACATTTTAAAAACAAATACAACAGGAGGATTTTGATGTGAACAATGCACACATCAGAACACTGGCATCCTTCACCATGTCCAGCCGGGCATTTTGTGTGTTGTATACATGTAATAATGTGTTTCTCACACTGAGAAAGGGACTTTCGTAAGAGGATCGCTGCACTGATCCAAGCTGCTCAGTGTGTGTGTGTGTGTGTGTGTGTGTGTGTGTGTGTGTGTGTCTCCACAGAAAAAGAGGAAGAGATTACACGTAACACTCCGGGTGCTGAGCCCCAGCGCTGCTCTTTTGACGTAATTCTGTTAAAGCTCCATCTGTGACCTGAATGCTATATATCCTGTTGATCTCTGTGGCTAAGCCTGAGGGTATACTCTCCTGTAAGAGGCCAGAGGCTGCATTTCTATTGAATGAAGCTTGACCAGTATCAGTGACAGTTATTTAGAGTTGATTGTAATTTAACTCCAACTCAGCTTGTTTTTCAGATTTTTATTACAAGAGGGAAACCTCTGAAACGGTATTCAGAGCAGCAAAAAATATAAAATAAATAAAGGCAACCATTAACATCAAGTTCTGACAAAAATAATTACAACTTAAAAACAATCTCATAAATGGATACAGTATGTACAAAATCACTTTGTATCAAGATTAAAGATGGGTTTAAAATAGGGTTGCAGAGATTTGAATATTTACCTTGTTCCATAAAGGTTTCCAGAAAACTCAGCGTTTTCTATGAAGTCTCCGTTTGCAATTCCCTCCTGCATGGCCTCTCTTGTTGTGTAGTGATAGTCTGTAAGATGCAACATTTATAATGAATCTGTCTCTGGTCTGAAAACGTGCACTGCTCACTCTCACAACAGTTTAGAGAAAGATTATCTTTCATTACAGTGAAAATCACAGTTACTCAAATCCCACTGTTCCTCTCTGAGCTAAATTTGTAACTTTGTGTTGAATTTATTTAAAACAGTACAGTGTTTCTGTAAGGAAGAATCAAATATAAGAAATATATGTTTTATCAGCTACTTCCTAATGATGTCATTAGTGTAGCTTTCACAGTACACATGCTTTTTGTCTATATCATAGTCATAGGCCTTAATCTTCACACATCAAAACCTCTGGGGATCAAAAACAGCTGAGTTTTGGAGACAAACACGTTACTACAACCACCACCACTAACGGGCACTGTGATAGCACACAATCATTAGCATGACAACATAAATGAGTCTGCTCAGACTGGAGTAACAATCTGAGGAGAAAAGCGGGATAGGAAGTGACTTTGCTGTAAACAAATCAATAATAAGCCTGAAAAAAAGAAAAACTAAGAGAAAAACAGTTCAGAAAACTGAAATAGAAATGGAAGACAAAAATCCAATTTTGGCCAAAATAAGCACGATCCACTTTCCTTTTTACGGGTGATATTCAAAATGAATAACAACTCTTCAAAGTACAAAATTGTTGTCACGGATTAACATGGAAAGCACTTGAGCTGCTTACAAAAGTCAGGCTGTCTGCAGAGTATTTTCCCAAGTTTTCTACCACATTACACAGAAACAATGTTACAAACTTTACTCCATGGCTCTTACTCTTCTGATGCAAATGGTTGTTTGCAAATCAACATGCTCTACCAGCTACAATGGGAAAGGGGTTCGTTTTTTTTGGGGTGTACAACTTCATTGGGGGGGTCACTACTGAGGCATCACAGGGGGCTATTTTCAACAGCTTTTTACTCCACAGTGTAGACTGTCTGATCCTGATTCTTCAGATCTTTATCTATTTCTCTATTTTTTTTATTGTCACGCAACTAGTTCCTACAGATCCAATAAGAGAATGCTTGGATGATGAAAGTAACCCCCATCCCTAATCAGGATTCACACTAAGGTCACCTTCATGTGGTGTTTTTGATTCGTTTGGACACGAAAATGAGCTTGTCATGTCTAAGTCCTCAGAGGAAAAGATGTCTGCTACGGGCAGTAAAGTAGCCCCCAGAAGCAAGGGGAGCTTGTTCAGCCCTATGGAGAAAGCAAAAAAGGCACAGAGAGAGGTTTATCCCTTTAAAACCAGGGCAGCCAAACAAGGGGACAAAACCATGTGTGCAGTCACTTGGGAGTAAGAAGTGTTGTTGGCATTATTGTTGGGGCGGGCAGGAAGTGGGAGGGGGCTAGGGAAATAGAATAGGCCAGGACAAAAAAAAGTGGAGTAAACAATTAAATCCAAGTCCAGGTCCCCAAAATGAAATCAATGTGCAGGTTCTAAAAAGTGTGTCACCAACAAGTCTGCTCTGAGTAGGAACAACCGTACCTTTGCCATCTTCCTCTCCTGGTCGAGGGTTCCTTGTTGTGTCTGTGAAGAGGAGATTCAATCATTAAAACCCAACAGGGAATAAGGTAATACATCATCCATCATTATATATATTTAAGGTACTGCCAAAAAGAATATCTATATATTTTCTGACATTTGATAGTGCCATCAAGCTAAGACACTGAGTCTTGTCCTACTTCCTACTCAGACAGGATGTTTTTGCAATGGAAGCCAGTAACCATATGGCACACAGACGTACGTGACACGCTGAAACCGAAGACGCCTTCATGATCCTTGATCAGCCTCTTCATCAGAGTGCTCTTCCCTGCTCCAGAGGGGCCGCTCAGAACTACAGGCCTTGGTCCTGACATTGCTCTAAGAATAAAAACAAAGGCGACGGAGAGGCAGGTGAGGGGAGAAACATTGACAGAGTGAGCTCAGGTTTGTGCCAAAAGAAGAGTCAAATCACTTGATTGGTCGTTGAGAATATGTGGAAAAAATTGAGTTTTTTTTAATTTGGAAATGTTTGTAATGAATGGCCTTTTTGAAGAAACACCACTTTTCAATCAATCAATGGTAATCAATTGAACTATCCTGCTGCAGTGCTGCTACAGCTTGCCATCTGTCCCGTCTAGCTGTCTACTGAGAAGTAAGACTAATCCTCAGATCCCAGCTTCCCTTAACCACGACACTGCCATGAGAAAGAATCCTAACATGCACATCGAGGGGCAAAGGCAGACTTTTGCTCTTGTGGTTTGAATCTTCACTTATAATTAACTGACACTTAGAAAACGATACTTCCTGTGTCCTCAATTAAAAAAAGTGAAGCATGTCCGACAGCCAGGGGCCCTGAGGTTAATGTTAAGAATGCCTGTTAATGAAGTCATGGCAGGTCAGTCAGCAGGATTAATTGGATCTGAGCCAGGCTGCACAAAGGTCCGGGACAGGAGACCTGTTTACCTACAGCACTGAGAGAAGGTGATGTTTATGGGAGCACTTTGAATCAATTTAATGAGAATCTCCATTGATGTAACTACTTTATAATACAGTCGAAGCATGAAAATCAAAAAAGCCCTACCTCTCATCCTCTAATTTTGACATTTATTATTAATTATTTGCTTCAACTGCTGTTTCAGATCATAAAAAAGTTATAAACTGATTACTTGCTATTATCACCTAAATACTCTAACCTGCTTAATAAGCCTAATTTCTAAATTGCGTGATTTCCTCAATGACACTACATTTACTGCACACTAACTCACTCACTGGTGTAGGGCTTTAAAAGAAATCTGAGCAAAAAATCTAAAACAATACAAACTGCTGAAAAGCACAATACAAGTGTAAGGCATTTTTGACATTTTAGTTCAGTTTTGAGTTTAAGAATGTCAGTTCAATATATATATATATATATATACATTTTTATGTTTTAGGATTTTTTCAAAATAAATGTAGTAATTCAGCCATATCCTGGATTTCAACGAGGCAAAGGTTCCAGCTTACCTTCTCAATGACCTTCTGTACTGTCTGTGTCGCAGAAATGTTCAATAGCAGGTGATTCTTCAGCCCGGCTCTTCAATGGACTGAGTATGATGAATATATGTGTGTATCTGTGTGTGTGGGTGTGTCCCACTGATTAACTGAAGAAGCTCACTGTCAGAGTGAATTACCACCACCTCTCTTCAGCAAACTGACCAATCACGCGTGTGCAAGCTGGCCTGTGTTTATCCACACCACCCATACTTGACACAAAAGCATGCAATAAAAAGGTTGAATATTTTCATAAACAAAGGTTATTTTGTGCCGTACAGTGTACTAGGAATACGTAAAATTGAGAATTCTTTGGTAAGTACCAGATTTTTTAACTTTTTTAGCTTTCTGTTGAGTTAAAAACTTCCAAATAACATATTCTCATGTAGGCTTTTAATTTGCAGAAAATAATAACTAGTTAGGAAAAAGAGGTGGAGTTTATTTCAGAGTGGAAATGATGCATCATAAATATTTGTAAACAACAGAAGAGTAATGTTTTGACTGAAGAAGAGTTCAGAAATTATGTTTGCTACATTTTTTAATGGCTGCATCCATGCGTCGTGGCATGCTCTGGTCCAGTCTTTCTCTTTGCTGTTGGCTTGGTGTTCTGCCACTCTAAATCCAGCCTGCTGCTGGACTCAGAATTACAATATACTTCTATGAAGTATAGTGGACATTTGATGTAATTGACCCCTGTATTTTGAACAATTAAACAGTTAAAGCTCAGAATAAAATAGCAGGGTTTAACGTCCCTTGACTCCTTATGAGCCGTGATGGCCTGGCTAATCCTACACTGACCCACTTCTTAAAGGTTAAAGACTCCACACAGACATTATTAAAGGCTATAGACGGACATAAACAACACAATCAACACTGTGTTTTTTCATGCTAATTCCACAGCGAAAAAACATCGAACAAACAACTTTTTAGACAGACGTTTTATTTTAGTAACATTGATAAACTTTGTTTTAATGAACCTATACAAAGAAACACATAAATGAGAAAGACAAAAAGAGCCTTAAAGTGAAGAGATTACTGTAAATGTTTCTAAACTATAGAAGCTAAACAAATAATAAGAAGAATGATCTAACCAGAGACTATCTGTACAGCAAATCCAGTCGGGCTAGTTAAAATATACACACACCAATCCAAACATACACAAATTATGTACATGTGCTTAAAATGTGATTCAATTGTTTTGTTTTCCTTGTTAAACACAAAAAGAGAATTACAAAAATCTCTATATATTATCCCAAAGCATTTGTTTTGTTCTTGTATTTAGTGCCTGAGCTCTGAGTTGGCGTTCGATGTTTCATCTGTTGGGTTGCCGTGGATATTGTACAGGGCTGTGGAGATAGGTAGAGATCACACTTGCTGTTCCCCTAAATGGTCAGGGATCAGCGGATGTTAGGAGTACACTGATGAACAGGTAGAACGAGGGAGTTGTGAGGAAGAGGAATAGGAGGAGGGGGTGTGAGTCTTTGACAGGCCAGCTGTCCACAGGTCCACCCTTGATTGGTTAAAAACAGAAGAGGCCCCTCCCATGTGTCACAGGAAGACCCGCCTCAGGTCTCCAGGTGAGGTGATGGTGTTGCACTGAGGGCACAACTTCTTTGCTCCCTAGAGAAAAAAAAGCAAATATGAAGATTATTCTGTTATATTACTTTATTATTAGGCTATATTTAAAAAAAAAAAAAAAAAAAAAAATCTTAAAAATGATGTTTCACCAGCGTTCGAAGCCAACACTCCTCACAGTGAACATGCCAGCACTGGATGGAGGTGAGCGGGGTCGTATATGTGTCCTGCGGAGAGAAATGCAGGTCAAGATGATTGACACCTGTAGTACCAGAAGATGCCACTAGATGTCCATGTGAAACTACAATAACGCATTAACAGGTGCTCCATATTTTACAAACTTCTATTGCAGCCTCTTTGACAACAGGAAAGAACCAGCCGTGAGTTAGATGACACATTACACAACAGTTAAAAACGTAAATAAATGATCAAGTACATATTGTTTTGCTATTTGCTCTAAAATTCAAAACCTAAATGCAGCAAGAGAGGTCCATCACTTTGAAGCCACATTGATTTGTTTCTTGAATACAAAAGCGATAGATGCAACATTTATGTATGCATGTGTACATTATAGAGGTGTTATTGGGCTTTTAATTGAATAATGTCCACTAACATTTAATGTGCACAGCTTTATATCAGTCATACAAGTCTTTTTTCTTTGACGATTCAGTATTTCTTTTCTATTAATCAGTAAATCATTTGCTTTATGAAATGTCAATAAAGTCATAATAATATGCACTGCATGTTCTCAGAATCTGTAACGAGCAAATGCAAGGAGTCGGGGTGCCAGATAGCTTGGCAGTTATGCCGCGAGCTAATAGTCCACATCGTTCTGGCTGTGGGTTCAAATCAAGCCTCGGCCCTTTGCTGTATGTCATCCCACACCTTCTCCTAACAACACTTCCTGTCTCTTTTTAGCTGTCCTATCAAATCAAGGCAAAAGGGCCTAAACAACAGTATGCTTTACCCACTTAGGCTAATGTCTGGAAGGTTTTGTTGATCATTGTTATATTTTGATTCAGTAGATTAACTCTGACGAAATGACTGAACATTTCAAAAGCAATGAGTCTGTGAAAATCAAAAGGGTGTGAGAGCTAGATTTAAAGATCAAGATTGTTTACATCAATCTTAAACTATTTATTGGCTCAACCATGGAAGATCAAATTACGATCACCATAACATTAATATTTCATTGAATCAGCATGACCACTAATAGGTCCCTATACAGGACCATCCGTTTTAATTTGCCTTCACACTCACCATGCAGATCAGACATTTAAATCTGTCTCCTTTAGACAACTGTTTCTCCAAATCCCGTATCCGAGCTTTAAGTGCATCTAGACTTGTCAGTGAGGAATCCTCCGAGAGCCTGCGCACACACAAACACACATGGACGGGCATTAACAGGAGGGGGGGAGGGCGCGTGAGTCAGGCGGACACTAGAGAGAGTCATTTATAAATCGAAGGCAGATTAAATTATTCGCTGGCCAACATGGACACTGAGCATGAAATTTATCAGCAATCACATTGGCTGCATTCGCTGTCTCATTTATCACAGACAGGGGGGGGTAAAGTGTCAGGGTCCTCACAGAGATAGACATCAACACAAACACACACACAATTACAGGATAGACTGTATGTACAAAAACACTCTATAGCCAGACAGACAGGCAACAAGGCATTAAGTGTGATAAAATGTATGTACATGCATGTGCTGCCTTCTGTGTCCTTGATTGATGCTGACATCACATCGACAAAGTATAGGCCACCAAAATACACTAAACTCAGTGTTAAGCTTTCCCTTCTCTGATTGGCTATTCTCAAATTACTTTTACCAGCAGCACACATGATTTTTGATTTTTTTTAAAAACATCATCTTGAACAAAATGCTACGACATTCCATCTCTGAGGGACTTGAAATCTGTAAAACTTACATCTCTATGTCAGAGTTTTTACAGGTTTTGGGAAGACCTGCAATGCTGCCGTCCACTTTCTCTCCGCTGCTAGTAGACGGGCTCCCTGTGTGGAGGAATGAACAAATCAAACATCTTATTCTATTATCCCTTCTTCTTTATTTCATCTAGTCATTTACTTAGAGCTGACTAAACTCACCATCATTTGACCATTTGGAGAATTCGGGGTTCACTCTGGAGTTTGGCAACATGCTGCTGCTGCTGCTGCTGCTGCTATAAATAAAATGGAAATGAAGACATTTAATAGCAACAAAAAAAAAAACCCCACAATAGACTGAAACAAGCAGCCTTTCATTTAATCATTTTCACTATCAGGTCGGATACATACTTCACTGTTGTCTCTTTGGAGCTTTCTCCTGAGCAGGGGATTACATCTGTCTCTGTGTATCTACAGTAAAAGGTCAGGAAACATAGAACAATACAAGCCTGAAAACTACTATTAAACGTATTTAACCTGTAAACAACTGGAAAATGTACCTACTGTTTATCTAAAGGTTTTTAGAAATTGATAGGTAGACCTATTATTGGTTACATTTTACAAGTTTTCTGCTCTAAGTAATGGCCAACTTTTTTTCCCCCAAGTGATTCTGCTGATCTTAAAATGTGGAATTTTATCATTTCTTGTCTGTTTAAACCTTTTTTTAGTGCAGTGATAAGGATACTGCGCTCTGCCGTACTCCAGAGTGTCGTCTCCATCCACATCGAGGTCTGCATCACTGTCTCTGCACTCTTTAGAGGTTGTGCTCACCAGTACTGCAGCTGAGGAAACATTTTCATACAGACGTCAACACAAAGTTTGTACCATTAAAAAAAACCTTCAGAATGAAGTTGTTTGACGAAGACAGGTACAGAAGTTCTTTAAGTTCTGTTCTCATTTCAGGTCAAATTAAGACAAACTTTTCAATCCCAAAATGTTAGGTTGCTTGTCCTTCTATCCCTGTGCTTGTGTCTGTCAGTCGTTGTGTAACAAGTTAGCAGGTCAGAGCTTCCTGCTCGGGTAAAGGAAACCGTTACTTTTAAGTTAACCTTCAAGGCATTGTTCTCTGCTGTAATCTGGACTGAAAAGTTCAATGATTTTTAGCTGCCACTCAGTCACATCATTCACCCTCCACTCAACAAGATCAGCTATACGGCGACCTCCACAGCACACACGCACACATGCACATACTTATGACACACACACCTATGACACACACATTATGCTTACCTTTAAACCCTCCAACTATAGATGTCATCTGTATCCTTCTCTTCTCGTTCCAGTTGTCCTCTAACGGCACCAAGTCCTCCTAAAACACACACACACGCACACACACACATAATGTAACATCTGTCCCTGTGAATCTGTCCATGTACATCTTACAGCCTCAAGCCACATATCTGCTCCTGTGTTTTCATAGCTGTGTGTTCACATGGATACACAGCCAGCTGACTGTGATCCTGATGCAACGTGAACAGAAACAGTCAACAGTGTCAGGGCGGGGTGGACCATTGTCCTCTTAACCTGGGATCTGCTCAGCTGTATATTTATGTCCTATTACAATAAAATGTCAAGGAAAAAATCCTGTTGTCCTCTTCGATTAAAAAAAAAAAAACGCACCTGTCCCTCTTCTGGTTTCCTCCTCTTCAGCTTTCCGATCCTGACTGAGAACAGACAGAAGATGGAGATAGATGAGATAAGACAATCTGAAAGTTACATTTACTTTAAATTATCTCTTTATGATTTCATTTCACAGAAAAAAATAAAAAAATATATTTTACCACTTAAACTTTATAAACATACTTAATTTATTCCTGACAAAGATTAAACAAGGGGCTTTTACCAAAAGACTGACGTGCTCTGTGACTTACAGTAAGCAACATTTTTATATAAAAAACAATGCTTCTGCTTATAAAACTACAGGTACACAAAAAAAACAAATTTTATTCTTTAACTGTTTCACTGTTGTGTTATTATTATTTTTTACATTCTGTTGGAATTACATTGCAGTCATTTTCAGTTAACAAAAGGGATTGAAGGTGTCCATTAGTAATCCTGTGACAGTAAAACAATTTATTAGATGTGAAGTCTTAGCTACAGTGGTAACACCAATGTGAATGATGCAGTTATCTTAAATTTCAGCAACCTTCATTTATGCCTTCAGTTATTATAAAATCTCCTAAAAAAGTAAATATTTATGTGATAAATTTGAACATGATGAAGAGTGATTGTGCAAAGATTCATTTGAATTGTTTGGCCAATTTAAGTGACAAATATCCATATATTTAACATTATTGTTAATGACTCAATAAAAATCATACAAAAACTTTTTCTTGAAGTGGAATTTGTATCATTTCGAAACATCAGGGAATCAGGGTCAAAGGCAAGGCACGTTTATTCATATAACACGTTTCACTGACAAGGAAATTCAAATTGCTTCACATAAAACATAATAAGCATCACATTCTAAGACCAAGCATGGACACTTTATAATTATTAAGTTTTGCATGCATAACATTGTAACAATATTCACTTTTATACCACAAGTATTGTAAAAAAAATAAAAAATAAAATCCAGTTTAAAACAGAATTAATGAGCACACAAACATGTTTCTGTTATGATTAATGATTGAACTTCTTTCAGAGTCGGCTACATCCACATACAGACCCTGCAGTGAAACTACATATACCGGTAATATCCAGAAAGCACACATCTGTTGGTTTGTCTATGTACAACAACTGCACTAGAGACACAATTCCTCCCCCATCCTTCTCATGTCATCCTAGCCCCCCCCCCCCCGATATAAAAGTTAACACGGCAGAACACCAACTGCACCTCCTCTCTCCCTGTGACCTGACCGACTGCGGATTGCACAGGGGGACATTAAGTTTTAGTGTCTTCTAATTCCCACTCAGGTTGACAGTGCGCCTTGATGAAGGGGGGAATACACACACACACACACACACACACACACACACACACATACACACACACACACAGAGCTGGTGGCCATGACCTGAGTACCGCCATCCCACTACACATAATGAGGGTTAAAGAGACGGTCATAGACGGGGAAGAGCTCATCAAACAGAGAGAGAGAGAGAGAGAGAGAGAGAGAGTGAGAGAAGTTGATTAATCAACAAAGATCCCCTCCCCCCCTTCTCTCTTCTTCTTCTTTCTTCCTCCCTGACATGTATTTAGAAGCTCATTATGCTGTCCTGTTATAAGGCCCAATAAAGGCTAACAGAGCTCGACAGCAGTGGCATCTTGAAGAGTCAGCGAAGAGCTCAACAATCTCAGCGGTAATAATAACAGGAGTAAGACGTCAGCCGCAGCTGTAAAGACTGTCTGCATGTCTGTATCAGTGCACAACCACTAATATGATTCACTTCTAAGACGGCCAGTTGAGTCAAAATCAATTGGGAGGACAGCAGAAATGGTTTCTTCTTCTTTTTTTTTTTTAAGTTAATTTATAAGCTTATTAGCTATTGTTTAATTACTGTCTTATAACAGACACACATAATTCCACTTGCTTCAGAAACCTTGACACAGGTGTCTGTTGTTTTCCATGCATTGTAATTCCTTATTTAAATGTGAATAATGACCTGTGTGCCTGAAATAGAGAAATGGGTTTAGTAATATTTTCTAAATCATTAACTTTGCGGCATAAATCAGTTTAAAGTTTAAAGAGATTTTTTTTAAATCAGAATCAGTTGTGAAATATCCCTAGTTCTCATTCCCATTGTACTTTTTAACTCATCACTTAGTGATGGCAGCTACACTTAACAAATAGTACAGCAACTTTAAGTTTATAAAAGTATCATGTTAGGGGGAGCACGAAACACAATAACGCTGGCTGAAAGCTAAAACATGTTCATATTCATTAAAGCTGACATATAGAGCAACGTGGTTTTTATTGGACAGTGGAAGTTTCTCGTATTGTTTCCAATTTGTAAAACATTTCACAGGCTAGAATTTCTGAGGCCTTTATTGGAAAATCAAGGCTATTTTCAAATAGCTGCATAATTATGGTTCAACGTGGTAACAGACAAAGTGCTTCTAGGTGTGTCTTACCGGCTTGTGTGCAGTCTAGGTGGGCTCCTGCGCTGTGGGGGCGTAATGGGGCGGATTTGACGTAGCACCTGCACCAGCAGAGGTCATCAACTGTTAACATATCAAGAGGTCAAAGTTGTAAGGTTAATAGCTCCTCTGCTCGTGTGGGCGCTAGGCCGGTAGAGATGTTGAGGGGGTAAAAAAACGGGGATATCTGAATGAAAGGTGAGGGGGGGGGGTGAGGATTGGACGACACGGGAAGGGAAACTCTGACTCCTTACTTTTTTTAAAAGCTAAGAAGCTGCAGACCTGACAGAGTCTACAGTCCTGAGTTTTTTTTCTAAATAAAAACACAAAGTCAGCAGCGGTGAAACACAACAGTTAGTCCTCTCTGCATGCATCAACATACCATTGAGCCTGGTGTGTCTGTTGGCCCGCACACGGAGAAATGTCTGCAACAAACATACACAGCAACATCAGAGAGTATTATTATTTCTATCTGTAGAATATATATTTTTTAAAAGTATTGTGCTGATGTAGGGTGTGAAATAAAATATTTGTTTGAGCTGTTTAATTATATTTAACTTTGAATTTTTAAATGTGGTGTTGAGTGTTGAGCTCAGCTTTGGTCGGCCTTCGTCTTTCAACTAGTGAATCACTGAATCAGAATCAGTGTTATTGGCAAGGTATGCTCACACATACAGAGAATTTTACTTAAGGACCTCACTTACTGACTTAAACTAATTACTAGTTATCCAGAGCTCCTGAGTAAACACTAATCTATAGTATTTTGTACACTCATTTAGAAGTGACACATTCAAGACGTTGAAAGAAGTGCCTCAAAATAACAGATTCCCTGTTCTATGAACCTAAAAAATATACAGTCTATGTAAATAACTCTGGTTCAAAATGAAATATAACGGTGTATTTATTATATATTTATTATATATTTGTTAGTGTAAACACTCGACAAGTTTTAATTATTAAAAACAAAATGATACATATTTTAAGTACAATCCTGTAACTTCATTAATCTTGTTTTCTTAAAATCGTTCAAGGTTTTTTTCTTCCATCTTTCTCACCTGGTATCTGTCAGAGTTGGTGTCCTCAGATGGTCGCGGGGGCGAGGTAGGAGAAGCTCCTTCACGTTTGATGTGAAAGGACAGCGAGATAGACTGGAGAGAAAATGAGAGAAAGAACATAAATAAAGAGAGTCAAGTGTAGGATGGTAAACTGCAGTGTTCTCCGTAAAGTCACAAAGATTTCAGGTGTTTACCTTTGGCGTCCTCATGAGGTGGTCGTGCTGCGCTGGAGTGACACTGTGGGGGAAAGGCAAAAAAATAAATAAATGAAGACTTGAAAAACACATGCGCTGTTTCTTTAAGACAGACAAACACAATATTGTCTTTTAGACATCATCATATAAATAACGTCTGCTTTTATCTTGTCTAAATTTGTATCTGAGTCTGTGTATAACCTCATTTACACTTTACGTCCATCACAGAGATACTGCAATACACACAAACTTCATACACACGGATGCACACACACACAAACACATAATGTCCCAGTGGGCCAAGTTCAATTTGAAAGCATTACTGTCCACGGAGCGGTCGTTAAGCAGATTTGGAGTGTAATGTCTTTATTGGAGGAATCATTCTTCTGGTCTTAGCAGCAGGTAATGTGTGTGTGTGTGTGTGTGTGTGTGTGTGTGTGTGTGTGTGTGTGTGTGTGCACCTCTGGCCCTCGTTTGTATGTTTTACACTGTCACTGTGTGTCTGAAGGGCTCAAAGCAGCCATTAGCAGGACATTATCCTCCCGCTGTATGATTTGTCGCCTGGAGGCCGCAGGCTGTAATATGAAATATGTAGGAAACAATGAGGCAGCTTGTAAACATTGCGCGCAGGTGACAGAGAAGATGGATACCACCTGAGGAAAGTGTGTGTGTGTGTGTGTGTGTGTGTGTGGGGGGGGGGGGGTTATAATCTGTCAACATTAATTATCACTTGAATGTTGAACAGAATGGAATGTGTGTTGCAAAACAGGAAGAAAATGACAAATGGATAAGCAGAGATGAATAATGGATTGGAAAAATAGAATATAGTTTGAAGGAGGATTTAAAGAACCAATCTTAGATAAAACCTGCCTCAAAAATAGTGGAAGAAGATACAAAATATTTACAAAAGAATTAATTGAATTGAAGGGAAATCAGACAGACAGCCCTTATGATTAGATCAAATACCTGATCTGTAGTTGGGTGAGTTTGTTCAGCTCCTGCTCCATGTGTTCCTGCAGATCTCCCGGTCTCAGAACAGTCTGGCAGACTGGACACATAGGGGCCTGTGCGTCATAAAGACCCTTCACTTTACCTGGATGACAGGAGAAAAAACAATTTAAAAAAGGTGCGGCAGATAAAATGGTCATGTCTGTATTTTCGAGGCTTTGCGATGTGATTTAACAGCATGAACACATAATGCTGGATGCTTTCTTTTCATTTGGTACTCAGAGATATTCAGATTTTAAAATGTTCTGAAGTCTTTAGTCTTCAAACAGTTTCTCCCTTTCTTATATTTTTAGTTTAATTTCTTTGGTCAATTTCTTAAAAAGTGTCCACTGGAGCCTAAGTCGCTCAACATCACATTCAACACTTTTACAGGAGGACTTTTATGAAGAACAGAAATAATTATACCGTCAAAAATTACCGTTATTATTCAATTTAAGGGCAGTTTACCTTAGACAGCCGTGAAGTGAATAGGTGACACTGACAGGAAATAAGGTGAGAGGGAGGAAGCTGAACTTGAGCTGGAGTCACATTCACCTCCGTGACACCTCTGCTCATTAATTTCTAACTCCTGAGAACTACTGTGTGTATGTACCGTATGTGTGTGTGTTTGCTAGCCCTCTCCATACTATTGACAGGCAGCGACACTGAGAGTAAAATCAGGTTACAAACACACATAAACGCACAGACACACTGCCATGCCCCCCTGCTGTCAGAGTGTTGACATCATAGCCTGTCAATAGGAACATTACCCGGGAGGGCCGCTCGGCTCATTGGGCCCCATTGATGGATTATTGCCATAAGCAGCCAGCTGGGAGCCGGTGGAGCTCCACTATATCAAGATTTTACCTAGTAGATGAGGTGATTTACTCCTGAAAGCCATCAATCACATGCAGGGAGCTCGTAGGCAAGATGTACCTAATATCCCACAGTCAAGTGAAAACAAATGACAGGGCTGGAAAAAAACAATTTAACACTTTTCAGTGTTGAAAATTACAGGCAGATGAGTGTTTTGACAGTTTCCAACTCCTCTCCAGGGGGCATAGTGAAGCTAACTTCCACCCTATTATCCACACACTGGACTAACACTTTTCCAGAGCTCCTCTCCAAATGACCAAAGACCTTACAGGCTTCAAAACTCTTGTGTCTGTGTTCAGGTGCTGTCCCCTGACATCAGTGTAGCTATGAGCCCTCCTAATGAGGAACCAAATAGGACCAAATGGCCTCTAAATAAAACATTGGGTGGAAAATAGAAAGGAGTCGGGTGTCCTTGGGAAAAAGTGACAGCTCTCCTGTTTACATCCCCCCCGTCTCTCGCCTTTTTTTGCATCCCCTTGCGGAAGCCTAAATGACTTTTCCCGACACGCATCGAGCGTTCCCGGGCTTTCTGCGCTCTGCCGCCTGGAACATGCAGGCATCAGTAAACAATGAAATCTCTGGGCTGAAATTGAATTTATAACCACATTACCTGCACAGATTACGTCTCTGAATGGCGCCCGATAAGAGCAATGGGATTTGATTTTCAGGTGTTTTATTGGTCCACTTTTTGGATAAGCCCCCCTCCCCTTCCACACACATCACCTCTGCTCCAAACAAACATCAGATTGAATGCTGCATGTTTGGATTTTAAGCATGTGCGTGTTTGTGTTCGTGCGTGCATGCTTTAGCTGAGGCTTGACTCTCTCGTAAGTGACAGTTGTTGGTTCATGACCACCTTTTTACACGTCTCCAGCCTCCATCGCCGCCCTGCGCCCCTGCCCACATAAACCCTGTCAGTGTGAGTCAGCCTCAGCCCCTCTTCAGCCTGGGGGGTCTCAGACACACAACAGGGGGCTGTAAAAGCTGCCTGTGGGGCTTGTTAACTATTCCCTCACTACGGCAACTGGCAGGGATGGATCCTCCCTCTATATGTGCTAAGTACAACTGGCCCGTCTCCAGATGGATTCACCGGCTCTGTGTCTCTGATTGTTTCCTTTTTCAGTCTTTGTGTCTCGCCAGTTCAGGACCTCCTCTCCTGGATGTCTAGCCTTTGTCCAGCTGCTTTTTACTTTCTTCACTTACTCATCCCACTGAGGAAATGCTTCTGCTAAATTTTTGTCTCGCTCTGATTAAACGAAATGTGTGATGAGAGTGGCAAAATTGTATTACTCTTATCAACTATACATAAAAGAATAACACAATATTCTGGGCCTGTGGAAAGGGTGGGCCTCTGTTCAAAGCCACCTCTAATTCAAAATGTGTCCCCTTTTGTGACACTATGACACCCTTACTTTTAATTTTCATTATCAGTTTACAATCTAGCATTGATGAGTGATTGGAGAACAAAAAATAGATTCAAATTTCCCTGTACAATTAATCCGTTTATTATTATTATGTTTTTCAGGGCGGAATCCAAAGACAAGCATTAATGTTTCTCAAGACAACCCCCAAATGATCTCTCAGATAGATTTAAAGAGAAGGAATCCCTTAGGCAAAACAACCTCTGCTATATCTCCCCCCATCCCCAATATCAAGAGCATCATCAGACAGTAAAGTTCATGTTTTGAAACAAAACACAATATCTCTTTCCTCCTAACTCCTTGTATGATTGATGGTTAAGTCCAGCTTCTATTGTTCTGCATCAGAGACCTAAATCTGACTGGTCCATGTTCAGCGCGCAACACTTAAACAGAGAGATCAGGATCCCACTGACAAATCCTCAAAGCATGAAGACCCCCCTGAGGGCCTGGGTAATGGTCGATGCCAGCGCCCATATGACGGCTGCCAGTTCTGCTGATGCAGACAGAGCGGAGATGCCTAACGTGACCTTTAGTGAATGCCACATCACATCAGACCAGGATGTCACCCGCTGACATTATGCTGGGGCATGAAAAGGCTGTTCTGCAGGGGGAGCATGGTGACGAACGTCCCCCCGGTGACAAACCTGTGGACATGGTCTAATTCTGATTGACGTGAGGGGGATTAGACGGGTTTGAATGGCAGGGGAATGTACAAGGGAGCAGGGAGCTTTTTCTGCGTCAGCTGGGTCTGTTTTTCTCTGCGTTCGCAGTGCTGAGACGACTCACTCCAACTGGCATCATTATCCCAATCATCAAACAATTCTCTAAGCACATCAGAAATCCCTCCATAAAGTGGTAACAAGCACAGACTCTATATAACCAGTAGGCATGTAGAGATTGGCGAGGAGAGTGAAGTTAACGCTTGGCGGCTAACACTGCAGCGGTGGGTTTGTGTAGGCAGGTCCTTGGCACATTTTCAGAGGAGATTGAGGGCTATAAAAGCCATTGGCTCCTGCCACACCTGTACTCCACCCTATCCCGCGGCCTGCTTCCTATTTAAAAGCATCACATGCAGGATATTAGTCAGGCTTTTTTGCCGTCTGTGAGGTAGAAGTAACCTCTGAAGCAGAGGGGGGAGAAGGGAAAGTATGCAGGCCGCCGTTTGTTTTTTATTGGGGAAATAATGGCCTATTGAGAGGTTGGGTATTTAATGAGCAACATAATAGGCCCTGTAGTAACACATCTGCTATGAGCAGAGTCATTTCCTCAGCTTTGTTCCAAGCCTTTGAAAGAGCAAGTCCACTTGCCTTTAACTTTTTACATATCTGCTTTTTATTAATTGCAGTTTTGCTACACACCGGCAATACATAAAAGACAAATGTGCTGCTTAGGGCTCCATGTTCAATCCTAACCACATTCAGGGACCGACAAAGGTTTACTTCCTCTCCTGGCTTGACCTCAAATCTCTCACTGTCCAATCCAATTCCAGCATCCCTCAAAACTCTCCCTCCTCCTCTGCAATCAATTGTGTTTAATGTATTAAAGACACTCACCACAACCACCGCAACCTTTGGCCCATGCAGGAATCAATGCCTCGTTAGACCACTAATGATCATTCATTGACTAATAAGATCTGTATCAACCTCTTGTAGAGCATTGATTGGCCTTTGGCCTCTGTAGTGCTCTGTGCATTACGCAGACAACAGGAGACAGCAGCTGTAAGTCAGATGATGAAAAAGCACCTGGTGGGAACAGACAGGAATCCTAAACCTCAAATAGACTCATTCAGAAGCTCCTCAGGCCAAAACCCTTTTCTTCTGGCCTGCAGATCAATGGACATAACCTCTGTGACCACAGGTCAATCAGCACACAACCCCCTCCATTTCTCTCCCTCTCTCTTTCTTTCTTCCACTTTCTCATCTTCTCCATTAGCCACCACGATTGCTCCATCAGGTGTGGGCATGGCACGGCATGTATGTGTCCAATCATGTCGTTGATGGAGAGAGGACTGTGTAGCTGTGTGACTGTGTCCCTGCGGCCATATTTCCCTTCTCAGGACCGGAGGGCAAAGATCGAACCCTGCCTCTGCTCTGCTCCAACCAATCAATCAAGCCCTCATTGAGATGCATGGCTCGATGATCTTTGATAGTGACTTACAGATAAGAGAGAGGCAGTGGAAGTTTAGACTGTCCTTGGGTATTTGCAGCAATACGAGGCTACTTACAGGCCATTTCGTGGAAATGTATCTACAGACCTCTTTGAAGAGTTGTTGCAGTTTGAAATCTGTATTTCAGTGTGAATAGTCCCTGAGAAGATCCAATCATAGCCTACTTGCTAAATCAGTGTCCTTGGTGTTTCATTATAAATTCTCGAGAATTTGGTCATAATTTGCAGATCTATTCTCTGTATAGAGATTCACACTACCAATATCGATATGTTACTGGTTTAACTTAAAGAAATCTCTCAGGCCAGCAACTCTTAAATTTGCGTGATGATCAGACTGATCAGTAACCTAACCCAGTTTACTGCTGGGGAATGAAAAAGGGGTTTTAGCAATGGAACACACTTTTGGTTCCTGCTGTTCATTAGTGTATTTTTGTTTTTTTCACCATGTTTCCTTTCTTCTTTTATTTATTTTTTTCCTGGGTCCATGTTTCTTTTTCTCTCTTTGTTTTATGTTTCAACCTAGCTGCAAGACAATTTTCTCCTAAGGGACATGAAGTCTAAGATGCCTCATAATGGGTGAGCATCCCAGAAATTTAATTTGGGGCAAGACCAAGATAAGCTTTAAAACTAAAATCTTAAAATCAGTTCTTAAAGTGACAGAGAGTCAGTGGATGGTTTTTTAGAAGGTGAGGTTGGAATCAAAAAAAACCTCTAAATTTCCTGTAGTGGGTATGATGTTAGCAGAGAGTGGCCCAAGGGAACTTTCAATCTGGCTAATGTTTTGGTTTGGATAATTGGAGAGTATGATTTCTGCTTTTGACTCAATTAATTGTAGAAAACATTGGCCCATCCAACATTTAACATATTTGAGAGAGCTAAAAACAGCAGATGTCAGCGGAATGTTTATCTATGTGTCGTCGGCATAGATATGTAAAGAAAGGTGATGGCATTGAATAATGTTGCCAAGTGGGAGCATGTAAATAGAAAATAAAAGTGGACCTTAAATCGAACCTTGAGGTACACCACAGGTAATAAGGGAGGTGGAGGATAAGTGGTTACCTATGTTGGCTGCAAAGGTTCTGTCTAAAAGATAGGACTAAACAAAATAATTACAGTGCCTTGACACAACCCACTCTCCTCTGTCATAAGCAAAAAGCAGGTCATTTGTTTGCTTAAAAAAGTTTTTTAAAAAGTTTAATTTAAAGATTAAAAAAAAGGATTTGAACCCAGCATCTATGATCCTCTAAAAGTAGAGATGTAATGGAGTTCATACTCTGGGCAGCAAATGCCAAACACACGAACATTTGTTTGTTGACTGCTGTCCGTCAAAGTCACTGTAGTCCCTTTGAATCGAGAAGCTGCTGACAGCAGACAGCGTTAGAGATGTTCACCAGTGGCCTGTCACTCACTCTGATGACATCAACCTGCACTCACTAGACAGATAGGAATATACAGATATCCCACTCTGTCACTCTGCATCATGCAGTCAGGACCTAAAGCTTTGCAACACACAGTAAGCCAGAGCTGGAAAATTATTGGAATATTATCTAAAGGGCAATATGGCCAGGTGCAATAAATCAATCGTTTAAGCTGCAATTTTGAGCTAAAAGGTCAAATAAGTCACTTGACATCATTATATTGATATTGAAAGGCTGCAAAAATGCCCTAGCTTACAAACTTTGTTCCCTAGATGAAAAATAGTTTAGAGTAGTGACGTGAAGATGATCTTTTTCAAAAATCATTAATCATAAGAAATATCTTACTATTGATTTTAAAATCAAAATATGATATTTTTTATTTACCCTTCAGTAGTAGTAAACTGCAATATGTGTGACTGTTTCACTTAAAAAGAGAAGTTTTTACTTTTTTTTTACAGTAGAAAATTTTCTACTGTTATTGAAAGATTAACTACATAACATTTTCATTTTACTTCAGGGATTAGACCCTGTTCTACACCTGCAGGGATCATACAATCTGTCTTTCAACACTTTTCAAACAAAAAGTAGAGATCAACCGGAAAAAGCAGAACCTTTTCAGCTCTTAAAAATTCAATGTTTTAGAGAAAATCATTAGTGCAAAATCCTGCTTATTATTAACATGTAGAAGCAGCTGACTAATATTTTAAAAATTTCTTCTTCTTTTTTTTTTGTCAATGATGAGTTCCTTTATCTGGCAAATGTATAAACCTGCTATGAGGTCTCCGTAGCCTAGGTACCAAAGTGATTCTGTATTATATTTCCGTTTCTAAATGCATGCAAGGTGAAGCAAACATGTATGAGGCTATTAACTCAAACGTATATTATTCCTGTCATGATCTTTCTATACATCTATGTGAGTGTGTGTGTGTGTGATAGAGGCAGAGAGCGAGGGAAAGTACGAAAGAGAGAAAGAAAGAAATAAAGAAAGAAGAAAACAAAGAGAGACATCAAGGAGCTAATAGACAGAACAACATCCTGCACTAAAGAATAATTAGATTGGCTCCTAAAATACAGATCCCTATTAGCCAACCCAATGATTAATACACATTAATATTCTCTCTCTCTCTGTTATCATTCCATGGTGTTATCATGTGTCTCTCATATTCTTTCCCTGCTCGCTCTTTCTCTCAATTAGTGCTTAATGAGGAGAAAATGAGACGATCGCTCCGTTGCTTTCATCAAGTACTTAACTTTTCTAAACAGCCTCAGACAAATAGTAAGTCACTGTGAATGGAGCTCACTGAAGAGTTTAATTAGAAAAGCACTCATCAGCTCTAGAAGAACAATTAAAAAGATAAAATAAAAGTGTGTTCTTACCATAAATTTAATAGATTAGGACTATTTACTTAAAGCACAAAAATGACTCTTCTTCAGTGTTGAACTTCATAGTTTTGCTGGTTTGTCTTTTTCACCATCACTTAGTGATTTTGTTTCCCAAAATGCCTTGGAAATAAAACTCATGTATTTGTCCCTAAAATCTTTGCGCAGAGTATGTGACTGTGATGCCAGTCTGACACTTTCAGCACTGTAGGCACACGCACTCTGAACTCTGTCCTCACAGAACAAAACATCACAGCATACTTTTGGCCAATTTGAAAACAGCCTTACTCAAAAAGAAAAAAAGTGATCACATCCAATAACGTCAATGTTTTAAGATTTACTGCTTTAATACTGTCAGGTGTTCAAGGCACATTCTGAAAATTAGATGAGGTTCCCAGATGTGGTTAGAGATTTAACAAACAGTTATAAAGCAGTAGCTGTACAGTTACAGTATGTGAGTCCTACATCATGACGTTGCTTGTAAAATGAAAGAGAAAACTGACAGACTTTACATAAATAGAAAGGAATACATCAGTTTGTGACAACAAACTAAAATTTAGCCAAATGGCACATCCTTCTAAAATAAAGGTTTAAAGAAATGTAGGCAATACATTTAATCAAATTTGAATGTTACTCTCTTAACAGAGAGCAGAGTGAGTCCAGAGTAACTTCTTGATGCTCACACACACACACACTCACAAAAACACACAACCTGTCCAGCTCTTCCAAAGAAAACACACCCATCTGCTCTCTTCTGACACACCTGTCCCACATACACTTAGTATCTACAGGCACAGATCCCAAATATTAAGCTTCAAACAAAATCCAAATTGACACGTTTCTGACCCAAAACGTCCCTCATTTACAGTACAATAAGGCCACTAGTAAGAACTTGTTGAATTTTTAGAGCGCTTGTGAGCGGGCATTATTGCAGATATCCATCAGTCCCTCCCTCCTCTTCTCCAGATAACATCTGATACAGTCAGAAACAGCCTGCAGACTGCTGCTGGTACAAGAAGACCATGATGCACCTGGTGCTCTGTGATACACCTCTGTTTTGGTTAGTCACACTTCCTAAAGGATGTTATTGTGTCTGCCTGGATGGGCCGACAATTAAAGCAGACGAAGATGTTTTTCTTATTTTCAAATAGTGAAAGATCCAGGTGATTGAGCAGCTGATCTTCAGTAACACACACTAAGGGGCGGGGGTGGGGGTGGGGGGGGGGGATTAGGGACCCTTCAGATGTACTGAGCTTGAATGGTTATCTCATATTAAAAGGTTTAAAAAAGAGAGAGAAACTGTTCTTCAAACTAAGAAAAGAGTGAACTTCTGTGAGTGTTAATAATAATACGTCTTTTCAATAAAATAATGAATAATATGATTAAATTTGAGAAGTATCACATTTCCAAGATTAAGGAAAGGTTATAATGGCTTTGCAAGCCTGATAACATTGCTTTATTAAGGATACTGTCATTTTTTGGCAACTTTTTACATGTCAGAGTGTCCTGGAATACCTGAAATTGAGTATAAGGTGTAAAAAACACAAAAATCATGCTATCAATAGAGCAGTGTGTATGTCTCAAAAAAATGTGACATATACTGTATGTAATCTTATCGGTGTGTCTTAGGAGTTCAATGAAATGGGTATTCTACATTTGATGAAAATAATTAAAATTCTGAATTAAAAATATGAAAATAGGGGCGCAAGTAACCTGTGGCTCTTTTCCTGCATGTATTTCCCCACTCTCTCTCTCTTTCTAGTTTCTGACTCCTCTATCCACTGTTCTATCTTAATAAATGTATAAAAGCCCCACCCCCCCCCCCCCCCCAAAAAAAAACTTTTTAAGAAAGTAAAAAAAAATGTGTAAACATCTATTCTGTAGTTATGCATTAAGCTGTGACCAAAAAAAAAGTCAGCAGTAAAAAAAGGATAAAAGATTGTAAAGAGGTTGAAGTTGGTTTCTTTTGTGGATAAATGTTAACAACATCCCATGCATGCTGTGTGTGGTTTCCCGGCAACAGATTGACAATAAAAACCCTCAAATCTTATAGAGAAAAAGATAAATAGAGTTTTAATATGATGCGCTTAAGTGGACCGAAGACCCTCCACATCAGACTAGAAATCACTATGCCAAAGTTTTATTGTGGGGGTGTGTGTAGTAGAATAGTGCAAAGAGCAAATGTAAAGTGAAATCAAGTGAAAATGTCAAACTGTTCATGTGTGAGAAAGAGGGTTACAAGGCAGAAGTGTGTAAAAAAACACATCTCTGAGTGTGAGCGTCTGTGTGCCTCCTATACACAAACACACTGTCATGTAGCCTTGGAGAGAGCAGCGCCGTGTGAGCCCCCGTCGATATACCCCTCCGAATTCTCCTGTCAGCAAACTGCTGGGAACAAAGATGCCTGTGGCAGAACCAGCGGCCATAGATCTTCTCCTCTGTGTTCTCGCTCAGCGGGGTCACCCAGGAGCGGCTCACACTTCAATCCACTCTTCTTGGACGATCAGGAGCTCTGAGCCGCTGCTAATGAGACTGGACCCTCTCCAGTCTACAGGACCCTGAACCTGCCCACCCAGAGGGGAACTACACAGAATCAAAGAGTCCACCCAGATACGAACAGCTACTTCAGATAAACGGTAGTTATGGTCATAAACAATGTTTTTTAAAGCCCCTTTCAGTCAAAGGTTACTGTAAGTACAGAGGTTCAGTATAAATTTCATATCAACATAAGAGTTTTAAAAATGGCTGGTAAGTACCAAAAAGTACCAGCAAATGAAGCAACAAAATATCAATGTCATAAAGTTTAAACACTGAAGGTATACAGTACAAATACATCCTTTAAACTTTCCTTAATCATTTTCTTGCTATAAATAAAAGTCCTGCTTCTTGAATATGCCTCTAACTACTGAACACATTTTTATTCTAAGAGACATAAAGTTAAAATATGAAGTAAAAAAATACCATATACAAAAAGTATATTAATTAATACCATTTCATGCATATTTAGATACAAAACTTTGTGATGACATCTGACTGAGTAAAACCCCTAAATGTTCAAAACATATAAACAAGTGTACTATTCTCCTTTAACTTTTGAATATAGTCACTTACTTCTATTATCAAAAAATACATCTCTGTTTCTGTTTTTTACAATTAGGAAAAAAATCTCAGAGACCCCCAAAAAACTGCAAAAATAGGGTAGCTATTACATCTATTTCCATTTGATAAATGTACAATTCTATTCCAATTAGCAACACGGGTTAAACATAACTTGAAACTTTATTGGTAATCCCACTGGACACATCTTCAACTTTAACGTTATGGTGGATATTTAACGTTTTATTCAAATTTGTGGAGATGACTTTTCCTATGTTAAACTTGGCTACAGTAGCATAACCACTTGACTTTTGATAATGAAGTCATTTGCACTGAAACAATCCCCAGCATGCTTCTCATGATCATTCAGTGATTGATTTGTAATCGCACTAATAGGGTCACGACCGAGACAATAGGATGTGTAAAGCAAGAATCTTTTCTCTCACTCGGCCTCAAACACTCACTGCGGGCCTGCTGAGCGCTGCATGTGTGGTCTGTGGGGACAATTAGCACAATCTCCATACTAATGGCAGCCTGTAATGGACACTGCTGAGCCTGTGCATGTGTGAGTGTGTGTGTGTATGTGTTTGCATATGCATATGTGTGAGAGGGAACGTTTGCATACGCGCATATCCTCCTCTGTGGAGTGCCTTCCTGTGTGTAGTTGAGCGTCTGCTTGCCCTCTGGTGTGTGTGCACATGGAGTTCCTGTGTTTATGTATTCATGTGTGTGTGTGTGTGTGTGCGTGTTAGCCACACCAGTATGTGTGTGTAACCCCCCCCTCCCCTCCCCTCCCCCCCACCTCCTTTTCTGGCAGCTCTAACCCTGATCCGCAGCCACTCATTAGCACCATAATAAAGAGCTGAGACGACACGTAAAAGGTTATATACTGCTGGACTGCTGTTTTCCTATCAATTATCAAGCCTGTGATTTATGGCTGAGACTCAATGCTATTCTCTGAGGAGAATTGGGGGAGTGTTTACACCCCTACACAGCGGGGGTGAGGGGTCAATCCTGGCAAACTTTGACCTTTGAGGCAGGGGAGCACCAGCACTGATGGGAGCTTGAGAACTGCTAAGCGGCACTTGAAGTGACTGAATCGATAAGTGTTTTCTTTAAAGGATGTGTTGGTAAGTAATCGATGCCGTTGGCTGCATCTTTAAGCTATAACATGCACGTGATCATTAAACCCCATCATATTCTTTACATTTTCTTGTGGGCTGTTCCCTACATAGATACCTTTTTTACTGTAACATTTAAGTGTCCACATTCTGCTGTTCCACTACAACTTTTTTTTTTATCACTTGCGCATTTCTGCTCACTTCTCCAATAAAAGAGGAGAATGCACATTTGATAATCTATAAAGGCTGCCAATCCTGCTCATAAAGCCAGAGAATGATGTCAGGATGTCATGTATCTGCTAATGCTATCCCGTTTGACATGCTTGACATAGGCCTACCATCTCTTGTCAAGCTCCTCCACAGCTGTTACACTTGCAACAAAAAAAGGGGATTCGCTGTAATGAGGTTTGTGTGTGACACAAGGCAAGCACACACATACTTTATATGTGATATGTGTGTGTGTGTGTGTGTGTGTGTGTGTGTGTGTGTGTGTGTGTGTAGCTTCCTGGCTGCCATCCAGGCGATGGTGTGGTCTTGCTTGTCAGTCTGCCTGCGCTGCTCCTCTGCAGCATGTGTTTAACCCGAGCGTTTGGCCTTCCAGCCCTCTCTATCTGCCTGACGGAGTTGTTAGACTCAGGGGACATGATGGAGGATGTGAGTTTGTGATCCTTGTGTGTGTGTGTGCGTGTGTGTGTGTGTGTGTGTGCGTGTGTAAATGTGGGTGTGTGTGCTACTTCTTAAGAACGAGCAATTCAATCTACAGAAATTCCCCTTAGCCTATGGATAAACTCTCACACACACACACACACACACACACACACACACACACAAACCAGGTCTTTGATGTTAGCTCACAGGTGGCCACGATGCAAGTCGATCAGGTGCCTGCACAGAGAGAGAAGTAAAAAACGAGGGAAAATGGACCAAACAGGAAAGATGTCTTCTGTTAAAACAAGACTGCCGTTTTAACGACCCCTGGGCCCTGCACTCATTATGACCCTCTCTCACTCTCACTCTCTCTCTCCTTCTTCTTTCTCTCTCCACACAGATTGTTCATTCAGGGCCGATCACAGCAAGGGATAGAGACATGTGTAGAAACTACAAGATGTGTTATGTCTCATGTTTCAGCAGAACATTCTCCTGATGGTCTAACAGGTGCTGATGGTCACCACGGCAAGACACACACATAAACACATACACACAGATTGTTTCCCAGCTACTGTAAAGGCTTCTGGCAGACTTATAGAAATCCTGTCTGTCTCCGACAAGCGGTGTGGTCCCACAGCCTGACACTCTGAAACTTCTGAAGATACATCAGCCTGCATGGAAGCTGTAACCCACACACATTGCATTCACAAATACAGTCCAGTAAGGAGGTAAAAAAGCTGAGAAGAGTTTCCCCTCCTGCCAGGATGAAAGCCTCTTTTACTTGGAAGAACATTAGGAGAACAAACTGCCGTCACAACAGGAGGGGGAAAAGTCGACCGCGGCGTGTTCTCACTTCAAACACAACCACCATTAATATTGTAATGCTTCCTCCCCGACTGTTTGAAATCAAGAGGGAGACTACCAGTGCGGTCAGTGTGAGGGAAGGCTGCAGATGTCACATATTTTGGGACAATTGAGGTATTAAAAACGGAGTAAAAACATGGGGTGCAGCTTGTGTCAAAATCAAGTGGAAATAAACCAAATGTATTGAGTTTTGTATCTTCAATTTCACATTTTTTCCACTTATCAATGGGTTTTGCAAAGGATTTACCATTGGTTGCTGGTCCTTATCTTCAGTAAGCGTGGAAAAAAACAATTTTAACTTATTTTTTGTTTAAATTATCATTTTTATTTTTCTCTGGAATTCCTTTAGAGTCACTGTGGAAGTTTGTGCATTTCATCTTTCCCATATTTCTCTCCATATTTACATCAACATTTTCAGTTGTGCTGTTCATGTTTGCACCTTCATTTTGCTGCATTGTTCATGACCATTAAACACAAACACAAAATGACAGTGAAAAAGAGTGAGCATATGATCAGTGTCACACATGCATGGAGTGCACATGCGAGTGTGCCTGATAAGTATAGCAAACACCCTGGGAATAATAGTGGACAGCGGATATTATATGTATGCATGAGCATTGAGTGGTTGCTATTGATCTCTTGTGGTCTGCCAGTGGGATGTAAACACTGTGTCTTTCAACAGGACACTCCACTCAATACAAGCAGCTGTCAACGACTGCTACATGGAAAACATGGTGCACGGACATCCTCTCTGTTATCAAATCAGGACACAGAGCTGGAGACATATGGACTAGTGTGTGTGTTTGTTTGTGTGTGTGTGTGTGTGTGTGTGTGAGAGATCTAGATGTGTCACTACAGCGTGCAAACTTTTACACAAAAATAAGTGTTTTAAAAATAGAAACAAAGATGTTCAGTGGGTGGAGAGAAAATTGGTAACATTTAGATTATTTCAGAAAAATGTGCTTAACCAGCTTTAAATGTAAAATGATTCCCTTAATACTTGGCGGTAAAGGATGAAATAAAACTTCTTACCTAAATCCCAAAAGATTTTAACATTTTGGAGATTTGTACATGTATGGTTTTCAACTGTCAGCATTGGTGTAATAAAACACACACACACACATGCACACTCAAAGCATGTAAGCTTTCCTTAGAACAAGATCAAACTTCACTACAGAGATAATCCATGTGCCAAATCCAAGATGAATCGGTGTAATATTGATCCTGTTTGGACGTCACACACGTCCGCTAACAGCCCACGAATAACCGAACATGGAGGACACAAACACTCTGACACAGCTGGTGGATGACAGTGTGTGTGTGTGTGTGTTACTCGTTTCGCCTCTATTAAAATCCTGCAGGATTTTATCCACTCAGGTGAAGATGCTGGTGAGTGTCTTAGTATCCTCTCATCCCAACAAGAAGAGTCTCTGATTGTGCGTGTCTGATTTCAAGGCCTGATGCTCAAGCGGACAAACATGGACTCAATAGAGCATGAATGAATCATAGATCCATATTACGTTTAATGGCTGACATGCATGATATTTAGAAAAGCAATATTTCTAAATTCAAACGAACAAGTAAACAGGTTAAGTTTGAATTAAAAAGGGGAAATGGACAAATAAGAAAAGGCTCTCCTAGTTTTTATTTTTATATTTGGTCTCTCTTTGCAATAACACAATGTGTATGCTATCCATACAAACTGAGAATCTGTACACTGTGAATTTTTCTTGTTTTTCTCTCTACATTGGTATTGTCAGCAAGAGGGCTGTTTCCCAAAATGGTTGACATGCAAGTTACACAGAGAGAAATTGACCTCTGCAAATAAATTTAGCATGTTTCTCAAATGGCATTTCTTTGCCACAACCGATGTAAGAGACTTGGAAGCTTAACAACATTTGTGAAACAGGATGCTACTATCATTGCAATGCAAGCAGTCCACAGAGATCACTTTGTGAAACTGACTCTAGGTCAGCTGTTTTTAAAGGTGAACACAATGAATCTATGCCAGTCTGATAACTATATATCTTTTTAGCGTCTTATTTGTCCACTCTTTAGGTAAAGGACCAATCTCTCCTGACAGCCTCATCCAGGAGTATGGAGATTTACAAGTATCACAACACAAGGGCTCTTGAACATCTGGCTCTAGTTATTACAGCTCCCACTCAGCTTTGCCACCCCAGTAAGATACAAACGTACACACACATACACCCCATCAGCGTCTGGCCACGGTGTGTTTTGCCAGTCCACTCCTTGAGTTTCCAAACTTGTTTCTAGGCCGTTTTAGTTTCCACTTGGGCCTGCAGCGGGAAGCATCTCCCTGAGGAAAATAAGCAGGACTCGCTCCAGTGAAGACATCTGCCCTTTGAGAGCGAGTGTGGCTGTTTGAACAGCTGTCAGTACACACCGCGCGTCTCGGACCGTCCCTGACACAACAGAGGCAAGACTGAGAGGGAAAAATCGAATGAAGAAAGACACTAAACATACGGGAGGAGGAAACGTCCACGGCCAGTGATGCACAGCAGGTGTCCTACCAGCATGTTGTGTGGACAGACAAGATGCTACCAGAGGACCTAAAGAACTTTTTCACCTGTGCTGAACTATGGAGCAAACAGTGCCTTGCATTAGTACACCCCCCCCCCCCCCCCCCCCCGCAACTCTAAACTTTAGCAACATTTTCCACTGTTACAACCTTGAATTCTGACTGACTTATTTGAGCTAGTTGACTGTTTTCTAAAAACAATAGAACAGTCAAAAAAGCAGACGTCTTTTAGATGCCAACCTGGATGCAAATGGCTGCAACAGGATCGTAGTGGGAGGTTTTAAAGCAGAGGACTCCAAGCTTTTCGTGCTTTATTGGCAAGTTATTATGTATATCATGTGATTGTCCCAGCTCCCACGTGTATGGATGATATTGTGTTTTTCCATTTCAAGCAATACATCTAAACCACAACATACAGAAACGTTCAAGGCGGGTGAATACTTATGCACTTAGGCACTTTGTCTTGTTTGTCTGCTGAAAGTCATGTGAAATCCCAAAATGCTCCGATTTTGTTTCCAGAAGGTAAATTATATTTGTCCTTGGTCTTTGATAGCCTCTAATTGGGCAGTCAGTTGCTACCTCCGGTTCTGAGGTCAAGGAAAGGCAAAAGGAAAGTATTACCAATACATCGGTAAATCTCTTAAAGGGAGACTGAAACTGTAGAAATTAAACCAAAACACGCACAGATAGTCTGCAAACCAAACAAAGAAGGTCATTTCAAATAAGACGAAAGCTTAAAAAGTATAAAAGTACGTTTCATGGATTGGTTTTATACTTTGCACTTGCTGTGAGTATTTCTACAGCAGCCTGCGAACAGCTCACTCCAAGATTTCAAGCTTAACACTTAAGACGTTTGCTCCTGAAGTGACTGTCTGTTACCCAGTCAAGAGGAACAAGTGTATGTCAGACTTAGAAAAGTGCCGGGAGCTCAATTGCATTAAAGCTCTTAGTTTGCCTGAGCTGCAATCTAATTGGATAAAGCTGGAAAAGCAGCTTCCAATGTGCTCAAATCCATTTTTTTTTACCCCCATTCTCATTTTTTGGAGGAGATGCTCGCCATGTTCTATCCCATCCCAATCTTTTGTCCTTGTCAACATTCCCCAAATGAGATTCCCAAAATCAGGAGGTGAGGGGAGCACGCATGCTCGAGTGCACCGAGCAAACATTGTCAGACAGCCACACCTCTCACACCAGCACGCCGCCTGGCATCTCTTTCCTTTCCTGTCCTTATTAAAATTCCATATTGAGATTCCTCGCTGCCACTCCGCCTCCCTGGTCCTGTCACTCAGCCACAGAGCAGCGACAAACCAGCAAGTTTCTACAAAGACGCACACACATATATGCATAGAGAAAGACACAACCCAAACTTTTCTTAAGACAACTTGTCCCTGCTCCCGCCCTTTATGTGTGGGATGAAAGTTTCCTTTAGGTGCTGTGTGTGAGAGCGTGTTTCAGCGTCTCCATCTCTGCCCCCCCCCCCCCCGCCCTTCTCATTGTCATTATTTTCGATGGTGTCCCCTCTGATCTGCCGAGCCTTTGGGTGCTCTCTCTCCCTCTCTGTCTTTCTGTGGTCCCTTTCATCTGTCAGGCGCTCCCCTTGGCGACTGCCACTGAGGGGGTTTGATTTCCCATCATGCCTAGCATTGCCTTCCTTGACTCTGGCTACCTCTGTATCTCTCCCTGCCACCCCCCCCCCCCCCCCCCCCCCCCCCCCTCCCTCTGTTGTAACCCTGCGTCGTCGGGCAATTATCCCCAGGAGTAATGAGGAGCGTCTCTCCCTTGCTGACTGACACCTCTCCCACTCATTTGTCAACAAATCAGACGGCCGGTGTGGGCGGCCATATTGAGCTGAGGGTTGTCGTCGCATCATCGCATCTCTCTCTCTCTTTCCTCCTCCATCCCTTCCTCTCTATCTCTGCCACCTCGTTATCTCTGACAGGGTGTCATTCGTTCCAAGTCTCACTCCCCCTGTGTCAACCCTCCACACGCTCGCATGTATTTGTGTTCCTCAGCTGCCGAGAAAAGTCTGACTTCCAATGGGCCCTAATGGTCATATGTGGCTAATGATCACTAAGCTGAACAAGTAACACTATTCATTTTATTTGTGTCAAAGAAAGCTGCAGCCTGCCAGTGTAAACACTTTGTCCAACTATACAAGATAAAGATGAGAGTGCAAAGGGGAAATGTTTTCAGATATGCTCACGAAGACTGCTTTCAATTTGTCGACATTATTCGCTGCAGCTGTAGAGGAAATGTAAATCTCTTCTGCAGTGTCATGTCAGGGCAAGAAGGGACTTTGAGATGCCAATTAAACTCTGTTCATTTCCCTGCATGTTTTAAGCTGTGCGAGTGACTGTGTGTGAGCTTCAGATGTTAGCAGTGCCTGTTTACATATCAGATCATGTATCAGATTAGTGTGTCTGTGATCGAGTGTGTACTCACTGTGTTCTTTTCGCTCCTCCGGGCTTGATGAAGCCTCTCCATCGGACAGCAGGCCAGACATGGAGAAAAGCTTCCTCCCTGAGTCCTCCCCACCTTTCAGGGAGCCACCTGGGGAGCCAAAGTCAAACTCCTTCCCCTCTACATCAGGGAAGCAGCTTTTCAGCCTCTTAGCCGGGGTGAAAGCCGAATGGTAACCCCCTGACTCTCTCTCTTCTTGCGGGGAGGAGAAAGGTCGAAAGGCACCAACCCCGCTGTGGTTGAGCATGCTGAGGGTGGAGCAGTCCAGGTTTGGTGGGGTGAATTGGGGATGCAGGTGGAGCAGGGAGGTCGGGAAGTCTCGGGAGGGGAAGGTGCCTGACATGGGGCCCTGGCGCTGGTACATGGAGGTGAAGGTGTAAGAGGCGGAGGGGAACGGGAGGTGGAGGTCTTTCTCCATCGAGACAGGGATACCAAAGGGCCTCGGCGCCTGGCAGGGGACAGAAGCGTCTCGGCCAGCCTCTGCGGTGGAGGCAAGGACCATTAGGGCAGGAGAGGCCAGAGGAGCTGGCAGGTAGGAGGGGCTGTCCATCTTGAAGGGGCGGTGGAGGTCCATTCACCTCCCTGTTGATGGTCCTGAGGAGAGGGAGAGGACAGAGTTAGAGGGGGCTGGAATGTATTAGTGAGTATGAAGGCTGCTACAACAGGACTCGAAAATATACCACAATTTGGTACAAAGGCCTTTTATTTTAGTTTTTTTTTCAATCAAATTTTACATTAAGAAATTAATTACTTTCCTCAAACCTTAAGTGAAATTCCATAATTGGTGTGTGAGCTGGATTATTAAAAAGATACAAGCTTAATATTGCCTTAAAAAATAGTTTAATTATTTTATGATTCAAATTAGAAACTCCTTCATTTTTTTGAAAAACTACCAGTTACAGCTTCTGAGACATTTAACCTATTACAGTTTTGGACTAAATTCAATCGAAACGGGTTTGGGGAGGCCTCTGTGCCTGTAAATAATTACGACGGAATAAATAGCCAATAAAACACACACGTAGCTGAAGCCTGAGAAAGATCAATTTTTCAGTGAGTCAACCTTAAGACACGTTAGGGAAAATAACTGCCCTTCTTTTCTTCTTTGATAGGCTAAATTAGTTCTCGTAATATTCATAAATCACACCGACTGTGTCACAAATAATTAAATCCACGTTTGGGTAGGCTACAGCCTACTTTAGGTGTAAGAACGGTTCCGAAACCGCATTTTTAAAAATCATTTCTCTTTTCTCATTTCTACACAAAACGTGCACCAAACACCAATGAATAACTTTATGCTTTTGATTTTATTGAATTTAGATCATGAGAAAAAAATCAACACCAATAGTTCAGTAGGCTCCATTTAAAAAGAGAGAGAAGAAAAAAGAATGGCAGTTCTTGGAGCACCGAAATCATTTATTTAAAATAGAGATCCTTTTTTAAACTTTATTAGTCACCCTATTTTAATTAACTAACAATGTTCCTTAAATTAACCATTAAAAAAAATATGCGCACTACGTTTCAGACCTATTGACTTTAAAGCACTTAACCGAAAAATTAAAACTCTAACTATAAGAATTCAAAGTTGCCAGGACTTTTTACACAACCTGAAAGCGAAAATGACAAGATTCCCCCTGCTCATCTCAAAATCACACATTTCTTAAAGTCTTTTCATCGTTATAACCACCGCGGGAACCGGAGCCTATCCCAGTGCGAACGCAAGTTCACCCACCTCAGAAAACCCAAACTCAAACAAAGTCCGACAGAACAAATTGGCAATCAACTAATTAAACTAATTCAAACAAATGAGGATGCTATCAGGAGTGCTGTCACTCCGGGACTTACCTTGGACTTAAAGCGAGTTTTATTTCACCGTCAACAACTCTTCTCCTCTCTCTCCAACAACTTCTGCTCTCAGGACGCGGCACTTTCCCCTGGTCGCGCAGAAAAGAGAAAGAAAGGCAGGGAAAAGAGGTATCTGTGGGCAGCTTCTCTTTCCTTCAGTGGATGTTCTTCGCGTTGAGCAATGAGATAGCGATGTGGGGAGTTCAGAGAGGTGTTCGGGCGCTGCGTTTGCGCGCACGATCAGGACATGAGTGAGCGGACGAGCGGACTGGCTGGCTGTGGGGTCGCTCTGTTTCTGTTGCTCTCTCCTTCCCGTGCGCTCCCTGTGACAAACCCCCCACCCTCAACTCTCCTCGTCTCCCCCCTTTCCCCCTGCCCTCTTTCTCTGTAGCATTTCCCCCCCCCCCCCCCCCCCCCACTTCCCCATGCGCGCTGCATGGGATGGACAACTTCAATCTCTTAACCTGGCGAGAAATGTTGGACTGAGATTGACTCAGAATATAAACAAAGTAAGACAAATAAAGTGTTCAGTTTTGTCAAAGGGGAAAATACGTTTTTGCCGTAATGCGCCGGAATATTAACTAATCTGTATGTTAGAAAAACCTTAACAATTACACCCGAAACTCTGACCTCTTTGACCCACCATGTAGCCTATAAGGACAGCCCGCATTTTAAGGACAGATTTCATGATTAAAGTTTAAATGAAGTGCATTATAATGGTACAAGTTAACCCACTTTAATCATTTCTTTACCTGTTTTTACATTGGCATCACTGCTTTGTTACTGTGAGCGTCAGGTGATGGCGTTATCCTCTTCTCACTGAGCCTGTAGTCTGCCATCTGTGTGATTGACACTTGGGAACATTCCCTTTTGATGAGACACAATGCAAACCAATGGTATTATTTGTCACTGATAATCTGCTTTAAACTCCAACACATTACACCGGGCGTTATATCTACATTATTCATATCTGATTTCCAGCACATTCGCAGAAAGCACAGCTCAGAGCGCCCCAAATCAGCCCAAATCACTCTTAATTTGTTTTTATCGGTATTGGTATTGCTTAAAGACTTTTTGAAATAATGTAATTGAAATAATTCCTTATTCCCCTAGGCCAATCCAGAGGCTTTACACTCCTAATCTAATGTGACACACAATTTCCGTCTCTCAGACGATTGCTTCCCCTCAGGTCCCTGTCTTTAATGAACAGCCATTTGGCTGTGAGCCTGTGTGCATGCATGTGTGTGTGTGCAAGAAAGAGTCCTGAGATAGGAAATGAGTGAATTGGGAATTTCAAAGCTAAGAAGAAGAAGGAGAAGACACAAGGAGGGAGCTGGAAATCAAGGGGTTTGCCATGCTGAAAATACCCTGGATAATTGGGATTTTGAAATAAATACTGACTCTCTTCTCTTCATTAGCAAAGATTGAAGAGAAACACCATTTCTCCTGGACAGTTCATCCACCCCAACATCCATACAGTGAGTCCTGGGTTGCAGCTCCATGTCTGCCTAAAGACAGCCGCTTGGAGAGGAAGAGGAGGGCCAGACAGCAGATGCAGACTTTTACAAAGACACATAAGGAAGTGTCCAGACTGACTGTTTCAGTCCTGCCCTCGGACCAATATGGGAGCGAGTAACGCATGCATTCCTTGCGACAAGGCAAGGTCATAACTCCACCTAAAGACCCCACTCTCCCTCATGCATTGTTTTGGGGTCAGAGAAGCAGATGCCCCGTCACACTCTGTCAAATATCAGACGAAATCTGTGCAACTATACCCGCTCTGGGCAAGGATAACTTTTGATTCATTAGAAATTAACAAACAAAAGTAATGTGAGAGGATGGTTTGTATTCTCTGAAATAGAAATGTGAAAACATATCCTAATTGGCCTGCTTATCAGTGAAAACTCTCACTACAAGTGCCTCTATTGACATTATGATTATTATTTCTACCCTGTTCCTCCAATTTGGCCCATGTGCTAGTTGCTGTGAGTGGTGTACAGTGAATGATGGGTGTGTATGTGTGTCCTGCAGGCCCAGTGAAGTGTTAATGATGTCCCTGCTGCCGCAGCCAGGTTATGGCACAGGGGCCGTTAGCCGCCCTGGGTAAACTACGCGGCTCCCAGAATAAATTGCCACCTGGAGCCACGCAGGCTGGTCAGCCAGCCAATTACAGGCCTGCCCGCTCAGCTGAGGATGATGGGATACGATGTTAATTGTATGTCTTCATTTTCTGGCAGGAAGTGAGTCACTTGGCCGTCTTCTTGACTGTCAAACACGCACACATTCCTACAAAGAGCGTAACATCTTAATGCACGCTATGCTTTGGTTTTCATCTCTTTATAGCTTCAGTTTGCTCTGGTAAGCAGCATCACTTTGTTGTCTTTTTAAACTTGACAATATGTAGCTTTAAAGCATTATCAAAGAATTTTAAAACATCCACAGTTTGCAGCTGAGTTTCTGTGGTCACAATTGTAAATCCAAACCAGGGCGAGATGAGTTCAGGCAAATGAAATCAACATGATGCGAGTTCTACACTTCTTTGATTACGTTGCCAGGGGTCATCAGCGGAGTCTTTTAACTTCTTACAATGCATAATTAGAGCAACAAACATTAAATAGTCTTGTCTTTATTATTTTACACTCTCCTGCATTCTTGTTTCCGGGGCATGGAGTAAACTAAGTTACTGTTGTAATCATTTCCACAGACCAATTAGTGACAACAATTACCTTTTTGCTTTGGGACTCACATGCACCAATTACAGCAGATTGCCTTCATACAATTTCTGCTAATGAAAACCAAAGGGAAAGAATATGCGGGAAAAGGAAATTCTATCTATTCTTTCAAGTGATTTGTATCTTCGGGAAAAGCAGCAAAACGCTGAGTGAGTTGTAAAAACTGGTGCACAGGACATATGAGTTCCTGAGCAGTGGCAGTGTTGGAGATGAAGAGTGCTCAGTGCTGTGGAGTCAGTTGGGTAGTAGTTGTGCGTTGCAGTGCTCCACTCTCTTCAGTATATCAACATAGAGACAGTCTTGTAGCAGTGCTATGGAGAGAGAGGTTAGCTACTATATTAACATAGGGAGAGACAGCGCCAGAGCAGCGCAGTCTGCCAAACACCGAGCGGAGGAAGTGAGACAGAGAGAGAGGCCATCGACCAGACAGCTACAAGATGGAGTGGAAGGGAACGTGTGAGAGATGAGCTGTCGAACATGTGACAATGTGTGTGTGTGTGTGTGTGTGTGAGCGAAAGTGGAAAAGTGTGCGTGTTATTGTGTGTGTGTGTGTGTGTGTGTGTGTGTGTGTGTGTGTGTGTGTGACAGCTCCCCAAAGCAGCCAGCAAGCGTGAATGTGAGTAGGAATACAGAGAGGTGCATTATGGTCTCAATCATCGATCGCTTCCTCCCAAGGGGGCTGGTGACTGACCCTCACCAGACACACACGCACGCATGCACCACACACACACGCACACAAAACACACACACTCACATGCACGCACGCACGCACACACACACACACACACACACACACACACACACACACACACACAAACAAGGATCCTGTATGTTTACACATTCACAGCACACTTTTATTGGCGGTCTGATACTGTTTACAGGTACTCAACTTTGTCTCTACACTGCTGAAGTTACATTTCCTGAACCGAATACAGTTTCATCAACAGAGCACGGTGAGTGTAAGTGGTTGTCACAGAGGCAAAAATATTCAATGAAGTATAGAAAGCAAGCAATGCATGCTGTGTGACTACAGGGAGCATACTGTCCAATTATATCATAACTTTAAGAATATATTTTCCAGACTGTCAACTAATCCCTTGAAAAGAGTGGAAACATCAGGGTGTTACTTTTCCAGTCCTGTCAGTGACACTCTGCCTAAAGTCTGTTTGTCCATACCGGTGATGCAAACATTCTTATCAAACGATACGTTTAGATACATAGAAATGTTGAAAAACCAGAGGACTTAAAATTATTCACTAACATTATTTTTTTGTGTCAATGGATTTTAAAAATGAAATAAAAAATATTCTATGCTAAACAAGGGACAAATTGGGATTACTGAACAACAATATGTAAGAGTAGGAGATAAAATCATTTGTACTACATGCACATGTGGACCACATGTGAATGGAGGCTCCAAAGTGACTTGACAGCAATCTGACAAAAAAATAATATAGGTGCTGAAAGAATAGTGCTTATCTTAAGTGGATTTGTCCTTTGTCCTTTGGAACCTAATTTGTTAGACCCTCGCCTTAAAGATAACACATGCAACCAAAAATCATAAAGACTACTTATCCTGAATTGTTAGATAATGTGACATTTATGTCGTTAACACAATCTTGCATGCAAGCCTTAAACTTTGTGCAAAAAGTGGCAAAGGCTGAATCGTCACCATTTCACAAACAGGAATAAATAGTCCATTGGTTGGAGACTACTGTAGTTTTAGCAACATTTGACGTACAAGTGACTTATAAACAACAAGACAATGAATGCAGGACTGATTTCTAATTAACTTGGGTGATTATGTTTGTTGAAGGTGTGTGATACTCGGCCAAATTGAGCTTTTCATAAATTAAAATTGTTTGATAGATGAATATGCGTCGTCAGGCACTGGCTGCACATCCAACATTTTTAAGAGGGTCAGATTTGAACTTTGATTTGCTATGCAGAAAGTAATAAAAAAAATAGCATGTCACAACCTTGGACAAATATATGTAAATATATATGTAATGCAGCGGTGACTTTATGAGAAAGAAGCAGGAGTGAACAGCAACTTCCCCTTTTCTCACTTCTAACCTTTATCTTTAGGGACCCAAAAGGCACAGAGTAAAGAGCAGTGAGGGCCCGTGTCCTCAACCCACCGCGGCGTTTCCAATCTACACACACACACATACAAACAGAAACACAACGCTGCCCACCACCAAACATCGCACCCTGTCCCCTCCCCTCACATATCCAGCCAGCCGGGGCCCGCGTCCCCTCTCTCCTCTCTTACCGCCACGAGGCTGACACTAATGTGACACTCTGGAAAATAATTACCAACAAACGCACTGCTGACTGCAAACAGCTCGCTCCCCTCAGTGGACTGTCAGTAGTCATTAGTTTAAACCCTGTGAGAGGACAGGACCATCGAGAGGAGGGGGTGAGGGGATTGGGTGGGGGGGGGGGGGGGGGGGGGGGGGGTGTAGATGATAAGGAGAACTATACCATGTGAGGAGGAAATAAAGAGGAGGAAGAGGAGAGCTGACAGGTGAGATGGAAATAATCTGCTTTACAATTGTAAAACATGTAAAACAGTGTTGTGCGTTTACATGTCTGGTTGAGTTGCAGCCCATTCTTCATCATTGGCCCCCTCTGGTGGTTTACATTATATCTACTGTGGTGCACTAAAAGCGGGCCCCCTTTGTAAAGTGTCAACACACTCAGTTTAATTGTTGTGGACAGTGTCCCTCTGACTTACATCTGAAGCAGCTTGGTCAACAAACCATCAATCACTCACACTTTATATATGCCTAATCACAACAACAAGTTATCCCATGACACTTTACATAAAGAGCAAGTCTAGACCGTATTCTTTGTAATCTAACTTTAGCGGAAGTTTTATTATTTAATCTCATATTATGTCACATGATGCACTCTTCCTCATTCACATTTTGTTTTAATCATCAGCTGTTCACAATACCAGGTCACATCTATCCAACGGCACGTCCACACTCCCTCATTGTTAGCCTATCAAATTTGTTGCCGTCTTTTTTAAAATATGGCCTTGCCTTCCACCAGTTCATTCATGCCATCGTTATGGTCAACCCATCACCACCATGCCATCGCAGTTTCATCACCGTATTCATCCCATCAGCCTCAGATCACGTCATCACGTTTGGTCAGCCTCTTCATCACTTCAGCCTCAGACAATATCGTCAGCTGTTCTAGTCAAACGCAGTCTTCAGTTAGATCAGCTTTTCATCCCATCAGCCTAAGATGACATCATCAACCATCATCCTATCAACCCCAGACTTCACAGTTCAATCAGCTTCTTCATCCTACCAGCCCAGGCGACACCATCAGCTAACGCCTCCACCGCCTGTGTCTGGACTCTACTGGGGGATAGTTCTTGCTGCCGCTCAGGGCAGACATCTTCGACTGCTCTACCGTATCTCGCTGTAAAGTTCAAGTGCCAAAGATTCTCAAACAATAATTCATTATCACACATGAGAAATAAATACATATATCTTTGATTAATTTACTTGTCTCTCCTGATTTAAATAGTATTTAGATACACCCAACCACCAATTAGCATGCACTTTGCAGCAGTGCTGCTGGAAAAACTTTCCTTTAACAGGCAGAAAAGCTGAGCAGAATCAGACTCATAGGCAACGATCTACCACAACCCACTGGATTTAGAGGGAGAAATCCCATATTTTGTCCAGGTAAGCAGTAAAATGAAGAAAAGACACTCAGCCTGAAAACTGTTCACAGGAGCAGCAATTCCAACACAATTACCCTATTGCCACAGGGTACATCAATTCTTTGAACACCCCCCCCCCCCCCCCCCCCTCTCTCCTCAAGACCCTTATTTGTGTTGCCTTGGGGGGTAGCCGTGCCAGAGAGATTAAAATTTTTTAGAGCTTCCACACTGGCCAATATTAAAATGTCTCAATACATCTTCCTGGCTATTTTGATTGGTAACTTAACCCCTGACTCCTGAGCGTAAAAAGGCCCATTCTCTGAGCTATTGTCAGCAGGCTGGAGTCTAATTTTTGTATGATTCAGGCTAATGAGCTGGTAATAGGTGCTGTGTGTGGATGAGGAGGATATTACTGTGGAGTGGAGAGGAGGAGGAGGGCACGGCTGAAGTGAAGATGCAGGGTTCTTATTGTTCAATAATCAGAGGGTACACTGTTTAATCTGTGAGGAAGAAGCTGTTTCCACTCTTTCAAGAAAAGAAACTGTTATCTCTCTTTGAAAAAAACAACTAAAAATATATTTAGTTTCCACATAAACAGTCAGACTTGGTGGAAATAAGTGTTGATATATTCAGTGTGAGTTAAATACAGAGCTGCAGGGAGACAGGGAGTTAGAGAGAAAGTTGAAGAGTGTCTGTCTTTGTGTCATCCAGCCAATGGCTTTATCCAGCCTTATCCTGAACCATGAAACCATAGTGCATGACACCCTTCTTTGCTCTGCACAGATATGGCTATTCACTGTTAGCACAGAGATTTGACAAGCTAGACTGGGCTTACTCAACAGCCTGGGTCAAATGTATGACTGTCACAATCTTTTTTTTTTATCTTTCTCTTCCTCTCCATTCCACTCGGTGCACCCTCCTTTTACTCCCCACTTGCCACCAATCTCCCAACTTTGCCTGTTCAAATTGACAAATTCACCCAGCGACAAAAGAATAAATGAAAGAGAGAGAGGGAGAGGAGGCATCTGAAGGGGGATAATCTTTGCAGAGGGAAAGATCTGGTTGACTGGGAGACGGGCAGGTGAACACATTCATGGGTTATTCACAAGGTCAACATTTGGATGCAAATGTTTTTCAAAATCATAAAAATGGTGTGAATTGAGAAATTCTTGAATAAAATGAGGTTTCTAGTATTTTCAGTGGTTTATCTGGCACATTTGTGTTCCATCTTTCAAATAAAGAAGGTGTCCTTTGTAGTGATTTTGGTATTTAAATTATACTATTCTGTCCAGTACTAATAATGTCCAGATTAAGTTAAAGGAAGTGCCACATGAGTGTAGAGTTTGACGCACCATCAGCCTATAAAAGTGATTGAAAAATTATTGAGATGTTTTTTTTAAAGCTCCTGTGAAGAGTTTGTGGTTCCTGTCTAATTTGGCACCCCCTGTAGACAAAGTGGTATCACTTGTCCCTTCTTTGAGTTTGTCCTCTAAATGTGTAAGTAGCGTTTTCTGAAAAAAGGTTCATCCTGCTTTCTTAACGGTCAAATGTATCACTCATCAAAAATTCTTACTGTGGAAAATGGAAAAATTGCAACACTCGCCTCATCTGACACCTACCATGTCAGTCAATAAAAATAACTGTATCGAAACAACTTTTATGTCTTGTGAATCAGTATTACTTTAAGTTTGTTTCATAACCAACTAAAAAAAACACCAGACAGCTTTTTCTAACCCTAGTAGTGTGAACATTTTATTTTTCAGTGAGCATTTTTTATTTGACTTTGTTTACTTTCAAACTTTTCAGTTTTGCCCCGACATCAAACCAGACCTCAAAGAATTAGTTTGGCACAAGACAAAGCCGATATTTGTGTAAAAGACGACCCAAAAGTCCATTTCAGTGTTAAACTCATTGAGTTATAAGTGTTCCGTATTCCAAATCTTACAACATTTAGAGGACAGAAATGTTAGACAGTAAGTGGTCTATTTTTGAAAGCACATCATTAGATTGACTCCAACAAAATGTTAATGTAATAATATCATTGTAATGTTGAAGCTGGAGCTCATTTTAAAATACCCTAAATTCACTCCATGATAAAAAAAGATTCAAATTTTACAAATCAATAACTTTGTCATAGTGTATTTTATAATATGTAAATTCACTCATAACTATAGCTCTTGAGTAACTTAGTGGAGTAGAAGTAGCATAGAATGCTAATACTGAAGTGACTTGAGATACCTTCATTTTTGTGTTGAATCTCTGTGTTAATGTGAATCATTTCCTCTAAACCAATCATATAAAACTATGCATTAATTAATTTAATCTAGATGGTAGTTTAAAAAAAAAATCATTCAAACCCCTATCAGACCCTGTCAATGTTCCCACTGTCCCTGCTGCTGTGTGTCACCTCTGTGTACGTCTGTCTACCTCTAAGCCCCATGAGGCCGAGACTGTGGTTTGTGTGTCAAAATCCTAATCTTCGCACAGTCCACCCACACACATTCTCTCTCTCTCTCTCTCTCTCTCTCACACACACACACACACACGCACACACTCTCTCTATCGGTGTTCAGTCAGGTAAAGGTCTCTCAGTCGTGCTCTGTGAGTGGCCTCTGCTCAAACAGATCAATAGACACTGGCACGTCCCTCCACCAACCAAGAGAAAACAATTAAAAGCCATCGATCCTGTGCCAGGCTCCTCCATGAATATGCATGTGTCCTTGACCTTCCCTTGGAGGGGGGAAGAGAGCAAGAGAGATAGACTGACAGACAGGTGTAGGAGCTTTCTCGCTCTCTTTCCCCCTATTTTAATGTTAACTGGTTTGTGCTTTTCAGCCTTGCATTGCTCTTTTCTCTGTAAATTCTCTCACATTAGATCTCAAACATGCCTCCTGAGTTTCCATGAGGCAACTCATCACATTAAAGCCTGTGAAACCAGTTGCTCTTTTATGTGCCCATTTTAGGCAGAGATTGCTCTTTTCCGAAATCAAATGGTCCCACAACGATTGTCCCCTCCAGCTCCCCCCCCCCACTGCCCACATCTTTTCTAATTACAGATGTGTGACATGCACATGGCGACGTCTCCATGTTAGCACATCACTGTGCCTGTCTTGACACATCCTGTGGTCACAACATCAGGGGGCTGCAGGGGACAGCCTTGCCCTGTCCCCCGTCACTGGGGATTAGCATTAGCATGCTAACAGGACCCCTGGGGGCAGTGCTGCGCTAAGGGTCACACTGACAACTGTCATCAGCCTGCTTTAATTAGCTGAGCCTGGTCATGAAGGAGCTGTGCTAAAGCTGAGCTGTTTACCCAAACATATTCTGCAAAGTAACCAACGTATCACTTTATCCTTTTTTTTTATAGCAACCGAAAGGCAACGTATGACAGGCGTTGCAGTTGTGTTTAAAAATATGAGTGTATTTCCTCTTATCCATCATTCATCATCAATGCCAGCAACCCCCCAACCTGCCTTTGCTTTACATCAGGAGTCGACCATGTGATTGCTGACAGGTCACACTGGCGTGCTGCTAACCTGACAGTATCAAGATGGCATTGTCATAGGCCCGGAGATGAGGTGAGAAGAGTGAGAGGTAGAGTGTATCGTCAGTCAGAAACTGCATTATCCAGCTTTTCTGTGGCTGTCTACCTTTTCTGTGGCGGTGTAATGGGAGTGTCACACACTAGCAGACAGTTAGGAGTCCCACTATTCAGCTGAGAGGCCACGTCCATATATACACCGCCTGCTAACTGACTGCAGACGTTGCCGAGGCAGTCCTGTCCGCCTCACAATGACTGTCAGAGGCAACCTGGGGGCTGGCGAGACTGTCACACTTGGTCACAAAGCATTTACCTGCTGACAGAATTGCAATTAGTCCTGAGAGTGATTTTACTGGGAGAAAAGGAAAAGGGAGACTGAAAAGGGGGGTAGTAGGAAAAGGGAAAGGGTGGATAGAAGAAAAGATAAAGACAAAGAGGTGGGAAGACATGCAGAGACAGCAGCGATGTAGAGTGAAAGGTGACTAGATAGAGGAAGGAAAGAGAGGCTTGTGAGGAGAAGACAAGTTTGATCTCTGAAGCAGAGCTCATTATGTTTGAGTGTGCGTGTGTGTAGGAGATTGTCTGGTAGCACTGCATCAGGTGATGTGTCTGCCTGTGGCCTGGGTCAACACACACATTGACTCAGTGACACAGTCCCAATAAATCTACACAGACACACAGACAGACAGACAGACACACACACACACACACACACACACACACACACACACACACACAACAATGACCTGATGGAGTAACTGGTACCAGTTCTCAGAGGAAAGGCGGATAGAAAGACAGTTTTTCTTTTAGTGACCTCATTCAGCACCTCGGACAGCTCCTAGCCTCGTCTTCGTGTCTCTTTATCCCATCACGTTTACATGTTTCCAACACAAAGATTTTTCGCGAGAGGTATATTCCGAACTTGCCCGAGCATCAAGGCCCACGCACAAAGCCAGCGTCGCTCTACTTTTTCTTGAACTCTGGATCTCATCACCATCCGCTAATGACCTCTCTCTCTCTCTCCCTCTCTCTTTGTGCCAGCTAGCAGCGCTCCCCTCCTGCTCGCTTCCCGTCTCTCTCTCCACCCTACACACTCGCTGTGTGCTCTCGGCCTGATAAGAGAGTGGCAGGGGGCTCCTCCCTGGCCCCTAAGGGAGAGACGGAGCGTGACTGAAACTGTAGTCCCAAACCAAACACAAGTAGAAATTGGTCCATGGGCCAGGATCAATAGTGAATTAGCCAGTACGCTGGTTCTATGGAGGGCTGCTCAGCTCTGATCTGATGATCCATAGTAAAAGGCTGCAAGGGAGACTTGAGACGAGCACAGAGGAGGAGAGGACTTCAGGGTTGCGACATTGGCCTCCAATATCCAGTGGTGACCAACTCAAACTGAAGTGTCTTCTTGAGAAACTTTGCATGTAGAGCACCATGATGTCTCCCCAAAGGCAACGAGCAACAGTCATTCAAGCCATTCCCCAATAAAGGCAAGTCTATCCTAATGGCCAAAACAACTGTGAATTTTGTCTCTGGAAGGCAAAAAAAAAAGGTGCATTGTCATAGTTACAGATCCAAAAGGTCCATGTAGGCTGGATGCATCTGGGGAGAATGGGCTAACAAATAATTATTCTTTTCACTCACAGGAGACCACAGATTTGGTTGGCCACTGACAAAGGAAAGATTTACCGTTGCGGATCAAATCAGAAATATATATTTTATTAGAGATTTCTAAGTTGTTTGAGGTGCAGTAATTGTCTTAGGAGGTCTTCTTTAAGAGGTTGTTTGAGGCCATGGTCATATCTACAGATGTGTTTGTGGTGCAGGTGTGAGTGTTCCACTAAACTCACACTACGGTTCATCACTGTCCTGATCCCAGAGGTGTGTATGTGCATGTGTGTCTCTCTGGTGATTAATGAGCAGCAAGGCCTGATGGATTGTTGTGATCACAGATTGGACACCATGTTAAGGAGACACACACACACTGAGAGGGGATAGAGGCTGCTGTCCATAACATACAAACACACACACACACACACACACACACACACACACACACACACACACACAGAGAGAGTTAACCTCAAAAGTCCATTACGTCCAGGATCATCGTGGAGAATAGTCTAAAGCACACCTTCGCATCTGCTGCACCATGCGCGCGTGTACACAAAAACACAAACACACACACACAGTGACAGAGTGGAGACCTTTTGGATGTGACCAGAGTGGGCAGGCACCATCATCATTTCTTCTCTCTCTCAGTCTGTGATGTGATCCAGAGATGAGAGGAATTTTCACAGCTGCAGGCCAGAAAACACACACACATGCACACACATGCACACACACACACACACACACACACACACACACACACACAGAGACACACACACACACACACACACACACACACAAACCCACGCAAACATAAAATCAAGTTGGCTTTTGCCCTCGGGCCTCAGCAGGGAACAGATGTTACAATGCACCCAATGTTGCTTCTATTTCATGTCTTTACCTTGCTAGGTGCGCTATTGTGATCTGAATCCACTTTCAGACGCTCACTGTTTGACTGAGTACTTAAGGTGATTTACATCTATAGAGTGGCGCTTTCTTTGGTCCAATGAATTACATTTGGAATATCCCATTTCGTAACACAAACACATGCAAAGGTGTGGACGCATACACATACATTCACATTCTCCCCTCGCAGTCCGATAAGGTTGTCTTATCAGAAAAGAAAGGGGAGGGTGAAAGGGGGTGCTAGCTGTGTGATAATGGCTTTCACCAAATCCCTCCTCTGTCACAGATTAAAATGCCTGCTTGGAGAGCATTAGCAATCTTTCTTTTCATCTGTCTCCTCCTTTTTCCCTCCCTGTCGGCGAGCGCCATCGGATTTCTGGGGCAATCTATTGTCACAGGCCTGCCACACATACAAGGAGAAGTCAACCTCAATCTGATAGGCCATTGTCTTATTCTCCCCATCGCTGATTCCTGCTCATGGTATTGATCGCAAAGCTGTCTTTTTCACATCTCATCACATCGCAAGTGTGTTTGTGTGAGTGTGCGTGTGTGTGTGTCAGTCAGTCTGATGGAGTATGTGGTCAGTGTCCCATTGGAAGAATCTTCCCGTTGGGAGAAGATCCTTCAATTAGAAATCTTATTTTGTAATTACACTCAGCTTTAGGTGGCTGAAGTGTTTGCTGAAACACGATGTGGCGCAGCGCAGCGGACTCCAACCTAATCTGGTCACTCCAAGTATCAAGAGATCACAGAAGTGGAGGAGAAGAAGCCACTCGAAGCTAACTGTGACACCTCTCGGCCACCCTCCGAGTAACATAACACCCCCTCCACCTTCTCCTTCCTCTCCTCGCGCCTCCTCCACCATGCCTCACAGGCCCGTCTGTCACCCCTCTATAATTATGAGGAGTGAGAGTAATGTGTTGCAGTATGAATAGGATTGTCGGCCTGATTGTGATGTATAGGCTTTCATTACCATGTCCAGGCCTGTGCCCTTCGCCATGTAGGAAATCCTATTTAGGCCCTAATTTGGGAGCCTCCCCGACCGTCCCGCCTGATAGCAATCACACACAGTAATTGTGTGCTGGGGCAACTGACAAGAGTGGAGGCTCAGACATGGAGGGGAGGAAAAGAAAGAAGGATAGGATGAGGTGGAGGAGGAGCTGACAATGATATATCTGCATAGTTTGGTACATTATTCCAGTCATCCACTGCAGAATATGCATGTTTTTATACATTATATATTTATGTTTCTATTCATACTTATTTTATGGCTGTTTAATAGCATGCACGTCATGTAGAGGCACTGGAGACATTCAGGTACAGTATAGGATCTGATTTTATTATCCACAAATGGAGGGCTTCCCCCTTCCCCTCTCTCATTCCACTTCGACAATGCTACAAAGCTAATTGGGAGGAGAGATCACGCTATCCGATAATTATGATTTATGAGTCAATCTCCAGTTGATATATCGCACAGTCTCCCCTGATTCCACGACAACACATAACCAGCCCCCCAGCAATCAATATTTGTACACAGTCCATGTACAAGTTAACTTTTTAAATATTTCATTAGTTCCTTTTTAGCGGGGAGTGATGCCCCCGCACCAATGTTTATGCAGATCTGACTCCACTTATAGGCCTGTAGATAATGAATGTCTAATTGACTCATTTAAATACTGTTTGCCTGCAGGAGGGCCTTTGCATTAAATGTTTGATTGCCCTCATATTAACTGTCATTAATCCCCTCTGCTCTTAATAAGGACTTTATGAGGCTTTCTTAAAACTTCATGTCTACCTCACTGTTCTCTTTGCATAATTAAGTAGAATATTCAAAAATATGGAAATGAAGGAGCTCTCCGGATTTTAATAATGGTCTTTGTGAGGCAGACCTCTAATTACAGTCAAACCTTTGCATTTTCTGTTCTGCATTTGGGTCTGGGTTCATTAACTCAGGTCAATGTGGGTCGATACAGTTAACGCCTTTATTCAATGTCTAACTTGGGCCTGCTTTTTACAGCACATGCCGCATTTGATCAAACCAATAGAAGCTCTTTTACCTGTATTAAAAACAAAAAGAGGGAAGACAGTATCAGGCTCTGCAGTGTCTGTGAAAGGAAGATGTACGGCGCATAGGGAACTTTTGACAGCCATTACAAACTGTCAGCGCGCCAGAGTGGGTGAGAGACACAAACTTGTCTGTGTTTATAGCCTAACTGATCCTCTTATTCCTGCTACTCCTCCAGTCTCTCTGCTCTGCCCTAATCTCTCTGGGGGTCTTACTGGCCCTGGATGACAAATGGGAAGGAGAGGCCAGCCAAGCGTGGGCTCTGTGGAGGAGCTCAGGCCGGGGGTCTCACTAAGCCCGCCTTGGCTCTAACCTGGATCATCTCTGACATGGTCTTCACTAACCCCGGGGATGGAGAGGCCACACATGACACACAAGTACATGTATGATTACAGAAGATGTGGCAACAGATATATAGAGAAACGTGGAAAGCAACAAACTTCCGATAAGTACACCGCACTAGATGGATTAATCTCACAGCTGCTACCTTTTCACACGTGCACACACACACTCAACTACACCGTCTCACACTTTCTGCTGCTCCAAAAATCCAAGACAGGGATGTGAATGTAAGCTCAGAACTAGTGACACCAGATAAAACCCACCAAACTATATTTAAGAATACACAGCCTAGCTCAATAAAACCATGTACTAAATGACTGCAGTGTAATGAGTGGCTATGACTCTGACAGCGCATGAGAATGTAATGCGCTCCCCCCTCCTTCTCTCTCTCTCTCTCGCGCTCTTTCACTCCATGCTCCTCTGCACCCCGCTGCCTCTCAGCCACGGGATCAGCTGCAGCCGCTAATGAAACGTCAGTCAGGTAATTGAGGCTCTGGCGGTGGCGGACCAGCCAGGCAAGCAGTCAAGCCTGTGTGGGTGATGACACCCGGATGCTAGCTAGCAGTTACAGGAACTCAGCAACCCCTCCATGAAGCATCACAGGAATTGCTCCAGGAGCCAGCAGGGTGGAACGCAGTGCATTTATGCTGACATTTCCTCCATGTCTTCCTGTTTGTGTCAGGGAGAAATTTAAGCGATGAATAGAAAGGCAGGTGTGTACCAGTAAGTCGAGTCGTGGACTCAACCAGAGATTGTTAACCAGCCTGATGAAAGCTGCTCTCGGTGAGGAGAGTGTTCTGTCAGGAGCTCGAGTAAGGAAGTCAGAGGTTAAAATCTTTTGTTATTGCACCCCAGAGTGATGTTAGCATCCCTGCAATGCGCTGACCTGCTCAGCACCCCCAGTGACTTATGGGTAATTTTTAATTCCCCTGCCGTGACAGCTGTGGATCCACATGGTAAATTGGATTTTTTTTTTCTTTGTTAGAGTTGTGCTTGTGCAGGGAAGACAGGGATATTCTCTGCACAAGTTTGTAGAGGTAACTCAGTCACATATTGTTCAGTGGCCTCTATCTGTCGCTGACAAATCAAGTCAAACTGCTTCGTTTCTGAGGGCTGATGGTAGAACAGAGCGGAGCTGATCTGTCTAACCTGATCTCCTTTATGGTTGGCATTCAATCCCAGCTCTGACATGATCAGACCACACTCTGCTCACCCCAATGTAGACCACCTTCTTCAACTTGTTGGCATGTTTGGGCCAGGCAATAAAATAAAAGTCTATATGGACACACACGATAAGGACTGAATTTAGTTCGATCAACATTTCACTGTCTGTTTTTTCTCTGATTTAATATTAAGATGTATATCTGCCCATGTAAAATCAGATTTGTTAATGCGACTATGTGTTTTTTGAAAGGGGCAAAGGTATGATAAACCCAAAGAGAATGATTTCACATTTTTAACACATCGTTTTCTTGTATGCTCTTCATCTTTGGTCATAAAATCTTTGTCAAACCCACTAAACACTTTCTGCTCAGCCTTACATTGTAAAATGTAATAAATTAAAATAAGCAGAACGAGTCTTTTCACTTGACATTCTTGCAACCATGTGCAGTTAACTTAAAAGAAAATGCTCTTAATTCTAAATCATTGGGACAATCAAACTACACAGTAAAATAATATAATAATTTACAGTAATGGGTCGCAGATGGCCTAGTGGTTATGTTGCACACCCGATGTACAGAGGCTAAAAGGCCTGGTCGCGGCGGCCGTTTATTTTGATGTTCTCGGCTCTGTAACTTTAACAGATCAACTTGTTTTATCAATTGTATCATTGGAACCTGTGCACTTTATGCACCTCAGCACTTTTACATTTGACAAATTTACCTACAGGTACAAATAAAGTAACCTGCACCTGAACCTGAGGGTTCCAATCCAACCTCGGCCCTATGCTGCATGTCATCACCCACACTCTACTCCAAAGATTTCATGTCTCTCTTCCACTGTCCTAACCAATAAAGGCAAATGGCCTAAAAAATATAACAAATATAACTTTAAAAAAAAAAAATTATTTACATTTGGTTTCTTAGCTTTGTTTTTTGTTCCCAGTTGCATTATTCAGATCATACATGTGTAAACACAGATTGATTTGAGTTTCTGTTAATAAAGCCTGATTCTATTTTATTTTTTCCAGACTTGAAATCAAACTAGGTTTAAATTCTTTCACCTAAATCCACTCAGCTTGTCTTTGTACTTTCTGTATATGACCATGAAAGTAAAACTCTCCTAATAAAATCCTCAAGGCAGGACACCTTGAAAGACATCAACACCTGACCGAAGATGTTCCCAAGAGCAGCATAGGTAGTCTAGATTTAGTCCCACTCTCTCCGCTCCGCTCCTCTCCACTCCACTCTCCTCTGCCTCCCCGGGGCTTTCACGTGGAGAGTGGACAGAGGGGTTAATGCCTAGCTGTAAGCACTGCTTAGCGCCAGTGATTGGGTTTGTGTTGTAGCAGGACTTCCCCCACCAGCAAAAAAAATCCAGTGGAAATGACTTCCACTGTCCAGCCCTGTGGGCGAATGTGATTTCCAACTCCCCTTCCCTTCGTTGCAGCTCAGCATCCCAGGGGAGGTGGGAGAGGGGTGAGTTTGATGTGTAACAATGATTAAAAGTTTTGTCCCTCAAGGTGACCTCAATACAGCAGGAGGTTAAAGTCAGAGTGAGAGATATGGAGATGAGAGAGGGGCACAAAGGTGGAAGTCTGATTTGAACATGCTATATAGTAAGTGCTCAACCCTAAGAGAGAAATCATCCAGCCTCTTTACCTCCACTTCTATTACACCGTTCCTGCCCCTTTCCCTCGCAGTAATCAGAGATTGCATTTGACATGATAGGTATATAGCACTATGCCACAGCAAGGAGGCATTGACAATCTAATCATTGTCATATCAGCGATTACCTCAAGGCGTGATGTATTCAAACAGGCTTCTATCACATCGGCTATTACCTGCCTCTTCCTGCCTTATGTCCCTCAGTACACATCTTTCCTCTTAACTGTGTCTTCAATCACTTCTACCAGTTTTGCCTGCCGGTGCTGCCGAGCGACCCCTCGACAGTGACGTATGCCAGCGATTAGCCTGGATACAGCTCAATTATGATAAACAGCCATGGTACCTCTTAGGCCGTGATTAAAGCCTGAGCCTGCGCTTGATAAAGAGATCCCATCTCGATGCCATCACAGCCATATAATAAGACACTCAGCCGCTGTGTTCTGCATCATGCTTTTCACATCAGTGATACACAACATACACTGTAGCCTGGATGGAGCAAGATGGGCGCTTTATCATTCACACATGGCTGGTGATGCACCCCTGCCCACCTTCTTTTTTTTTTTTTCAATTTAGACTAGTATTTATTAATAACCTCCACTTCCTTGAAGCCCATCTTACAAGATACCTGCCATATAACTTAAGATGGGTTTAGATATAGAGAGATTAAAGAGGAAGAGAGGAGGCCCAGTTTTGATGAATGGACGAGCTGTGATGAAAAGCCGATATCAGAGGGGCATGAAAGGAGAGAGGGGACGAGAGCAGAGCAATAATCCAACAGCCGGCTGGAGGAGAGAGGGGACGAGAATGAGAGACAGAGAAAAAGGGGAAGCGAGAGGGGAGGAGGAAGCAAAAGAAAGATAGCCTTTCGGCTGTGTGCTGTCAAGGGAGAAATTACACATTTACGGAGGTTTTTTCAACCAACGACGGGTTCCATAGATCAAACCACTGGATTTATGAGCCAATTTCCAACATGAAATATAGACACAGAGAATCCATTTTACCCATGTTTACTTGCCCTCTCTCACTCATTTTTTCTCTCTCTCTCTAAATCAAACAGTCTACAATGTGTGGTTGGGTTTGTTCCTGTAACCTTAACTGTGCTTATTAGAGTAGTTAATGAAAATGTTATTAGTTTAAGATGCATCGTTTGGCCATAACAGTTGAGAAAGAAGGCCTTTATTGTTTTAAGGATCGAGCCTTAAACAGAAATTTCACTGAAATAAACTTACTTTATTTATTTAATATAGGTCATCATAATAGTATTTCATTTATAATGCAAGTCACCATTGAAGTGTGTTCAGTTCATCAAATGACAAAAATAAAAAGTGCAATTTAGAAGAACTTGGAGTTATGTCGAGTTTGCATGAAAGCTTCTGAAATACTTAGATTTTGGTAAAGCTTACATGCATTCTTACAAAATGCCCTGGCCATAGTGCTTTCCTCCTCTGGGCAAACATATTACAAATTTGCATAGAAATTAATGTCTAAGTGGGCTAAATCACATAATTGACATGCAATTAGCAATATTATAGAGGGGGACCTAATGAAGTTTAAGTGACGGTTCAAACCTAAGAATGATCACTGCGTAATTATCATATTAATGAAGTCATTAGTTGTCACTTAACTTAGATGACAGGTAAGATAAGAATGTCATGATCTTACAATTTCCCCAGCAAATGTGTATTCAGCACTAATTGCCTCCAAGTTAAGACCTAATCTCAGAAAGAGCGACACATCCTTAGAATGTGAACGGGACCATCGTGGCGTATAAACATGTACAACACGAAGCAAGATACAAAAAAAATAACAATGAGGTTTATTGAATCATTGACCGAACAACTTCAAGATCACTTGAGGACAAACAACAGAAATCAGCTCCAACGATTCGAAACACAGGCAAAAGATGGACCCAGCATCAATAAGAGAGTGAGGAGAGGTCCAGGTTGAGAGGCGGCTGTAGGGGTTAGGGGTACTAACAGCTAACACCAAAACACATTTCCAGTAAACACTATGGCATGATTAGGCTACCAAAAAAAAAAAAACATTGGCTTTCAGTCTTCCCACTCCCCCAGTCTCTCCTTTCATTCCAATTCATTTCAATTACCACGTCATTCCCGCCTCCTTCCCGGATCCCGATTAGCTCAGCCTGGCAATTTACAGTTGATCTTACCTCATCTGAGGCTGAGCTACGGTGGAGGCAGGCAGACGTGCAGTAATGGAATGAAATGTCACTCAGTTGTTGCCTTTGTCACAAAGATGCAGGCTGGGCCAGACGGGGATGGGTGGGAGTGTTGCCGTTGGTAGGTGGAAAGTTGTGTGTGTGAGTGTGTATGTGTGTGAGTGTGTGTAGTCCATGGCGCTTCTACATTAATGGAGAGCAATATGGTGTCCTGCTCCCGTGTCCCTCTTGTCCAACTGTTAAACTTGTAGGCATCTCTACTGTGACCAACACTTCACCTCGTCCTCCACAGTGTAACAGCAGCTGCTCCAGTCACCATCAAGGCTTCTTCACCTTCTTGATTGAAGACGAGCTGGATGCAGACTCTCTCCTTTTGCGCTGCAAAGTGACACAAAACAATCACATCCAATAAGAGTAGTTTACAATCAATGGCCTTTACTAGAATGTATTCACTAAAATTCCAGGCAAACTGGCCATAAATAGTATATGTCATGTAATGAAAGACATAAACAACTACTAAAGTGAGACAGCTTTTAAGGTGCAGTTTCTGTTTTCCTTTTCAGAGTTATGATTGGGTGCCATGATTAGTTATCTTGATGAAAAAAGAAAACTGAATCTTCACATTGATGAGACAGTTTAAAATACCCTTTATACAGTATGTCACTACTATTTATCATAAATTGTGAAAGCATCAAACTTAAGACATGAACTTGAGCCCACCTTAATGTATGTGCTATGAAACCCTTCTTACATGAGAGTTTTAAGCCTGAACACTTGACCTAACTTGAGACTCGGGCTGAAAAAGTTGAGAAGACTTAACTTGTTGAACAATTAATAAGTGGAAAAGGAAACTGTCATAAAGAGATTTAACTCAACTTTGGATCTAAAAACCAGATTGGGTCCAAGCTGACCAGACTTACAGAGTTGGGCGTAAGTGGCGCTCCTACAACATCGATGATCTGCTCTTTGGCTTCCACCTTGATGTTGTCCACACAGGGCCAGGACTGAGATTCACCAACGGGGGTGGCTGCTGTGGTGCTGTTGGTGGCATTGACCTCTCCACCCTGTCCTGCAGAGGCTGGACCAGACCCTATAGTTCCACCACACACACCTCCACTGCTGGCCTTCAGTAGGGCCTCATAACGATGACGCAGCATCTGTTGCTCATATTCACAGTTGCTGTGGGCCTGCTTCAGCTCATACAGCAACACCAGGTCGCTACGCAGCTCATTGAACATCTGAACAATCTCCTCTGTGGGCATGGGGTTCAGATCTACAATCACAGACAGACAGACACAAAATCAAAGATAAATACAAATATTATTATAACACACAAAAGATCTAGTTTAATATTGTTATTGTCATTGTTTAAAAAGATGATAATGATTGTGTAATCATCAAATATCCCACACTGGGACTTACATTCGCACATACTTTTGATCTTAAACGCTTCCTTGTTGTGTATTAAGTTGTGTTCAGAGAAGCCTTGATAGGTCTTTCCAGCAGTATAAATACCCTTGGTTTAAATAATGCAGATAAAAATCCACGTCTTTAAAAAAAACCCAGACTTTTATCATAAAACTGACAGATAGCAGATGAAGACCCCTGAGATTCTGCTGGCATCTTGTTGTTGTTTGTCAAGGAATAGCTCCTATTTGTAGCCCTACTGTCGTTAAACAACATTATATTTGTTCAGTCAGAGTATGTCTCTGTGTGGTTGTTTTAAAAAACGTATTTTGCAGAGGAGATTTGAAAATGTAAACATTTGAAATGTCAGCAGAGAGCTTTTTTTACACACTTACCCACTCCTTGCTCGATCAGGATCTGCTCAATGGCCTTGATCTTCTTCTGGCCTACTGAACTTGGCAGTTTCATCTGAACCACACACAAACACACGGACACACACAGTGTGATTTAAGGTGCTGGAGATGTTAGGATAAACAGCTCCACCTCGGGGCTTTTAATTCGTATGAAATGCACTTCAGTGGGCCAGATCAAAATGTCTTTATCCACTGAAGTCTGTCTGACTGATTGGCTGGCGGGTTCTCCACTCCTTTAGCTGTGCTAATGCATTTTCCATAGAGAGTAGCTGCTCCTCATCAGTCTTGAAGATGAATAAGAGTCCTCTTGCCAAGTCTTACAGATATTAGCTGGTCACTAACAGAATTAATCATCTCCATGCTAATGAGAGATAGCCTGCTCAAGTCAGATATCCTGGTTCCTCACATATATCAACTGCAGGGTCAAGTCTCACTAAACTTGTTTTGATAATAACAGTTCTTGCAAAACTTTAAAAATAATCTTGCTTTTACAAAGTTCAACTAATTTGTTTTTATATTTATCACAAAGTCGACCGTTAGCCCTTTAGAGATCGTGTATACAAGTACTGTCCAGGACATTCCTCAAGCAGAGCTTTTGTATTATTTCTGACTACTTCAAGTTGATTTCTTTTTTCAGACAGGTCTTTCTTTGAAGATAAGATTCAGTAAACTGACATTTGTAGTTTGAAAGTCTCAATCAGGTTTAGCTATAACTTACCCTCTGACTGCGCAGAGTGACTCCCGCTGATTTGAAGTCAGGAAACTTGATGCCTGCCGTCTCTGGAACAGCCTGCATTAGAAGAAGAAAAACTGCTTAGAGAAAATATATGACACCTCAAACTTAAAAAGATATATGACCAGAGTATGACCAGATATATCAGACAGTCATTGCACACTGATAGAAGAAGACACAAGAGCCAGCTCAGCTCATTTTACACACAGCTGCTCTATCATAATATTACTAATAACATATTAGAATATCTTGATTCTTTCTGTGCACTACTACTGCAGGCTTCTCCCCCTCAAACAGTCTTTTCATATGCCGATGAACATTTCTTAAGTACAAACAGTTGGCTTGAGCTTTACTTTGCTCTTTTAGTGTTGGTGCATCTCTTACCGGTTTTTCCGTTTCTCTTTTTTGAGGGAGTTTCTTCTTGGAAACTCTCTTTTCTGCTCGCCTTAACTCCGTGGTTGTGTCAGCCGCTTTAATGAGTTTCTGCAGATCCTGGGCCTTCTTCTCCCGCTCTTTCTTCCTAGTCTCTATCTTCCTTAGCTCTTGAACAAGATATTCCTCTTCTGCCACCTAGAGGGAAAACAGGAGAAGTGCAATTTTAAAATCTGTAGGGTCAGCTTCTTTTTCACAAAAGGCATTATTGCATTAACAACAGCAGTGATATTTTGTTTGCCCTTGACATGCATAGGAAAAAGAAACAAACTAACTTGTTCAGGTGTGCGATTGAAGAGTTTCTCTAGTTGTTCCTTGCGGCGCCTTTCATGGCCTGCATCAAAGATATAGATCTTTGGCTCTGTCCCTGAAGCTGCGCGAACCTTGGTCAGCTTACCACAGATGTTATAATACCGTTCTTTTAGGTCCTCCACTGAACGTTTCTGAAAGCATTATTGAGAGACTGTTACCAAGGAAATGTGTTTTCATTTACAAATGTTTTCGTTTTGTTATACAGTCACACTGAGTACTGTTGATAAGTGATCGTTCATTACTCTGTATTGCTGGTAATCGTAGCGGTCATGGACAACTATGAAACGAAGGTCGAAGCGTTTGCACAGGTCAAACAGGTGATCCGTCTCTGCTTTAGTCCAGCCATCATCATGCAGATGCATCTGATACTCCTGCTCCGAGTAAACTGGTACCTGTACTGTCTAAAAAAACAGGCAGGAGAACAGAGAGAATCAGGCTCAATAAGAGAAAAGAGTCAATTTGTGTTTGAATCTGAAAATCAACATTTGTAGCTATAAATAAGCCAACCTTGGTGTGTGTTTTCCATAAGTGTTATGACGAATTAGGAGACACTTGACTTTTACACGATAACAGAAGGAGTCATCTCTACCTTGTTGAAGCGGGCGAAAGGGTAGTCCTTGCCCTCCTCCGCCACACGTCTCCAGTGATGGAAAATAGCCCCATCCCTTCGAGCCGGATTGGTAAAGGGCATCCACTTCCAGGGACGAACCTTTTTACAGCCCAGCTTGGCTTTGACTGTCCTGTAGCCCTGAGTTGTATCGCTGGGCAGCAGTGGAGGTGCATCTCTGGAGATAAACAGGCAAATAAAACAAGGGGGAAAAAAATTGTATATATAGTTCTTTTATTTTTCTGAAAAAGGCTTTATAAGGATATGAAGCACGTACAAATTGAGGCATAAGATCAAGCCAATCACTGGGATGCCACTGGTCTTAAGTAGTTATTAAACACACTCCATAAAAATGGATTTTGAGATTTTTACATCATTCTCCTTTTTTTTTTTTTTTTTTAAATAGCCATTAATCCCTGAGGAGACAAAATTCTCTCACTCGTCTGGATCCCTTCTACGGGCAACTTAATAGTCAATTCTAAGCACTGCAGTTATAAAACACAGGACTTGTAGGAGAGGAACTGTACATAAATTGACTTAAAGAAGCCCTTACTTTTTATCTGAGTAGAGTAGAGCATAGACCTCTCGGTGCATTCCCTCTGGTCTCTTGAAGGTGAGGGTTTCCGTTGTCTTCTTGGATTTTTTCTAAACGGGATAAAGTAACACAGGTTGTTATGTTGAAGCGACACATCATTTTATAGTTTCTAGTGAATCAGCTTTATTTTACTTTGTTGAACTGTGTACAAAGGTATAAAATTAAATATCAAAATAAACATAAAATAAGCAAAGACTAATATGTACAAGACTAAAAAAAGATAGTAGTGCAGTGGTGAGTAGTGCAAAAGAGGCTGATGTAAACATGATAATAAAAAAATGTAATTATGTGGCTTATTATGTGGAGTTTTTACAGTATTTACATTAAAGCAAATGGCAAAGTCCTGTGTTTTTGAACACCACAGTTTGTAACTATAAACTTTTAGTTAAAAGAAATAGCACATATTACATGGCTCACTTGTGAATACAGGAATAAGCACAATATCTGGTCTCACTATGTTGTGATAGTCTCTCACCTTGTCCGAGTTGATGAGATCTTTCTTACTGATCGGACCGTCATTTTCTCCTCCAGTCAACTCCAGGATATCCCTAACATCAGCTCCAGTACCCATGACTGTGTCTGTTGTTAAGTAACCTTTCAAGTCTTTTCAAACCTAAATACGTTTTAACATTTACGGGCGCACATGAAGTGATTGTGGTTACTTCACATTACTGTGCAAAATGATGCTACAAGCTAAAGGCTAACGCCGATGTTGTCATTAGAGCTAAACTACACTAGCGGCCAAAAACAGCAATGTTACGCTTATATAAGAAATGTTTTTTCTAATATCGAAATTTGGAAGTGTTTTACAATCCCTAAAAGCTACAAAGATAGTCAATAAGAACACACACGGGCTTTGTTACGGTTAAGCATTGGGTAGTTTAGCTAAACACTACATCCGTTCCGGTGATAACGTTGTGACCGTGGTGGTCTGCTCAATCATTAGCTGTTGCCCCCCTGTGGCCTGGCGCTGCATCGTCTATCATGGTTTTTGTATTTAAGGGTTTTGTATATACATAATATATACTGTATAAATATTGTATATTATGGCAAGCCGTTCAGGAAATTAATATATTGAATGAAACTTTGAATATATTGAATGAAACTTTGAATATATGGAATTAAACTTTGAATATATGGAATGAAACTTTGAATATATGGAATTAAACTTTGAATATATGGAATGAAACTTTTAATATATTGAATGAAACTTTGAATATATGGAATGAAACTTTTAATATACGTAATTAAACTTTGAATATATGGAATTAAACTTTGAATATATGGAATGAAACTTTGAATATAACTTTGAATATATGGAATGAAACTTTGAATATATTGAATGAAACTTTGAATATATTGAATGAAACTTTGAATATAAGGAATGAAACTTTGAATATATGGAATGAAACTTTGAATATATGGAATGAAACTTTGAATATAACTTTGAATATATGGAATTAAACTTTGAATATATGGAATGAAACTTTGAATATATGGAATGAAACTTTGAATATAACTTTGAATATATGGAATGAAACTTTGAATATATGGAATGAAACTTTGAATATAACTTTGAATATATGGAATGAAGTCTGAATATATTGAATGAAACTTATATATTGAATATTAACTTTGAATATATTGAATGAAACTTTGAATATATGGAATGAAGTCTGAATATATTGAATGGAACTTTGAATATATTGAATGAAACTTTGAATATATTGAATGAAACTTTGAATATATTATATATATACAACTGCAGGGGTTTCTGTCTTAGATATATGTATGTCATAAACTTAAAGGACAACACAGGTCACAGATACAATCTCTTGTCCAGATGTCCCTGGGCAACTCTCTGGACACAGAGGTCCATTTGTTCACATTCCACTGTGGGGGATCCTAGCTTAGATTTAGGCATTTCCTGACAACTCATCACTCATCCTGCGAACAACACCTCTAAACAAACATTCCACTGAAGGAGACTCCTTCATCAGATACAAATTCTTTACAGATGTGTGCATTATACAACTTAAAGAGCATTATAATATCTCTGTCCTAGATATTTAAGACACTTCAGTGATTCTAAAGGTATAGTTGCATGATGACTTATTTAAGAAATGTCATTCATTATCACCACAGAGGCAGGCGCTGTTATTTTGAAAATCCCATCTGCACCGTTTTTGACCATTACTTTGAAAATGTAAAACCGGATGTCGACATTGGTTTAAATCTTCGGGATTACCTGCGCGTGTTGTGTTAACAGCTTGTTCCCTCTCCGCCATCTTCATCAGTCGGTCTCACGAGAAGTGGTCGGTAGCCTTAAACTGGGTCACTTTGAAAGGCGCTCGATTCCGTCATTATCTACACAGATATTCGGCAACAAAAAAAAAAAAGAAAACTCGATTTAATTTAGCGAGACATCAAGACTACGGAAGACGATGTCTAACGAGCAGGCCGAAAACACCGTCGAGAAAGTGGGCCAGCAGCCTGCACCGCAGCAGCAGCAGCAGCAGCAGCAGGGGTGAGTCCATTCATCGACATCTCTTTGTTGGCGCTCAGTAGCTTCCTAATGCTAACTCTTATCTAACATTCGCTAACTTGGCCCAAAAAATATTCTGAACCACAAAGAATTTCTGCCGGTTTATAAAATGGAAGTATACCCTAGACTCAATCTAAAGAGAAATGCGTAAACACACTATGTAATTTATTGTGTATATTTAATGTGAGGTTTCGAGTGTTTGGGGCCCAGTCTGTTTTCATTTACGTCCTTCCCTTTGCGTAGTTGCAGTAGCAGCTCAGCGTTAGAGTTTCTGTTATAAAATAACTTCAGAGTATATGTTGTGTACTAAAAGATATGCAGTGTAAAGGATATCTAATATGTTTGGTTTGGTCATGTATTGCAAACCCTTTGTGCCGGAGTAGCGGCCTTGCCATGCGGATACCGTGCAGTCGCTTAGCAAACCATTACAACCTTTCATGAGCCCATGTTGTCTCTTTAAGTCAACTATACCCGATTAAAGTTAAAGTTTAAATAAACTCAGTTCACAAATTGATTTCGTAGTTGTGGAGATGGTTGGCTCATTATGGGTTAACATAACATTACTATTGAATTAACGCGACTGCGGTCTTTTTGTTTCCCCCCGAGAGAAGCAGTGGCTCAACAGAAAGGGGTTGGCTTTTTTTTTTGTTTTTCATAGGTCATGTTTGTAATAACCTTGTTGTATTAAAAACTGCAATTCTACTTATTTTTGCACACAGAGAAGTGAATGGGAAAGCCAAGCATGAGCCCAATGCAAGCAGAAAGGAGAGGCCGCAGAAGAGAGGTGGAGGCGGGCGTTTTGAACCCTACGGACACGTGAACAGAAGATACCGTGTTTTTGTCAGCAACATCCCATATGATGTGAAATGGCAAGCCCTGAAGGATCTGATGAAAGAGAAAGGTAAGGTGTTTGTATAAGGGATTGATTCAACTTCAGACATGATGAAAGTTACAGCCTCATGGGTCATATTGGTCTGGCCCCTGCAGCTCTGAAGGGCTTTTGGGTATTTGTGCACGGTCGTAAATTGAAGCAGAGTGGTTGAAATCTTGTGGGAGTTATTTGGAAAAGAAGGTTTTGGATGAGTTCCATCTTACTTTTCTGTCAACTACGGAGTTGCGTCAGACCTGGATGTTACACTGAATATTCTGTCTCCATTTGCAGTAATAAAAAAAAAAAACCTAAGTTGTTTATGCAAGTGGAGGTTGTCCTTGGTCAGAGCCAGTCCACTGATGTGATAATACAATTACTGGCACGCAATGACATACTTTTCCCAATGGAACTCATGAAAGAACATGCAATACTTATTTGTGTTGTACTATTTTGGCGAGAAATTGGGTGATGGATGGACACTTTCAGTTAACAGTAAACCCTGCGCTCTTAGGTTTTATGAATAAGTGACATTTTTTTGAGACATGTCCAGGAATGTCATTTGTGATGCAGCAACTTTCTGCAAGTATTTGTAAAAAAAAAAAGCTGTGTTTTAAATGTACTGTATTGATTTTCACGTGCTTTCACTTGTGTGGAAGTTCTTGTAGGTATGGTGTATTGGAAGTGATGGCTGTATCTTAAGTAACGCACCAAAGTGGCATTCACTTACAGTTAAAGCATGCAATTAGAAAGGTATATTCCTTTTTAGTAGGGTGCTTGGTATTTGTTTTCTGACAACTGACTGTGAGTTAAATTGCATTTTTCTTTTTTAGGAGTGACCTTTACAAGGAAATGTTTTCTCAGCAGATCTCCATGTTGTGCCAAACACAGCTATGCGTTGGGGATGTCTTTGGGGTACAGGTCTACAAAAAAGCAACTTCTCATGCACTGTCCTTGTCTCAAGGTTTGGTCACTGATGTCATCGTGTTGAACAGACATGATAGGAGACATGGCTTGGGTCGACATTAAATCTAAATTTGGAAATTGCTCGTTTCAGGAACAGGTCTACCTCACAAACATGATCGCCGTCATGGTAGTTTCTAATCTATTAAAGATAGCTGCCATTCAAATTGTTAATTTTCTTTAGTCTCAGGTGTCTTTCTTAGGCTCAGTGATGGGTGAATGTATTAGTCAACGGTTTAAAATGTGACTATTTGACCACAGGTTTGAAAATGAAATAGGTGGAGACATGGAAAAGGTTTTTCCCACGTGAAATTATGTCCAACATCTTAAGGTTCAAGGTGTTCACTGCATTACATCCGTAATAGAAGTATTAAGGCTGATGGCCATATTATCAGCTGTTGTCTTCAGTTTACGGCTTTTGGTGCTTCTGTGCTTCTAACAAGGACAGGCTGAGAAGTGTGATTTATTTATATATATTTTTTTAAAACCCGGGCTTGCTTTGTAGACCTGTACCATATTGTGCTGCTGCTGAGGTGCTGGGGGAAAGCCTCAGGACTGGCAGGCTGAGCTTACTGTCACCAGCCACCCAACTTGTGTTTCTGCTCTAAACCCCAATTGTTCTCTCGGCTTCTCTCCCCTTGGTGTGTGTCGTCTCTGGAATCTGATTTGTAGTGGGTGATGTAACGTACGTGGAACACTTAATGGACGCAGAAGGCAAATCGAGGGTAAGTGCATATAAATACAATAAAACGTATGACTATTCCTTGACAAACCTGTGTTTGTCAGCTTTGGTTCCCTACTTTTCTTTGTTGGGATTGTTGAGATTCACAAACCTGGTGGAGTGTGTGTGAGAAGGTGACCCATCGAAGGCATGTGCTATTTGATGTCGTCTGTGGCACTGACTTGAGGTCATTGTGAGGGGTTGATGCTCTTATAACAGGTCTTCAGCTCTCTTTGTAGACAATCCTGTTGGGTTGCAGTAGTGGAACATGTCCCCTGGATGCTGATTTTGCTCCTCATGAACTACAGGAGTGTAGTCTGCAAGAGGTTGTTTCAAGGCTTTTAGATGGTGGTTACATAGTACTCATTCAGTAGAACTAGTTTACTGGAAAAGTTAACTGCAATTCCTTAGTAGTGTAGAATCCTTCCTCACTGGATTTTTCTGCACTTTTGATGATGGAAAAACAATCAAAGATTCCAGTCTTGTCTGCATTGTGACGGTGGGGAAAAACATTTTTAATTGTTTTATTTGCAAGCCAAGTTTGTAGGCTTGTGTGACATAGACCATTTTGTTATGCATGCACTTCTATTTTGGTTAACTTATCATTACAGACACCAGTTATGACCATTGCTTTAATTAATTCAAAATTGTCTTTACTCCTTCTGGTGCGGCCTGTTCTGACGTCTTCCATCAACAAAGGGTTGTGCGTAAGTAGTCCATGTCCGTTGATATTCCATATTGTAGGTGTAGCTCTCGGATGTACAAATTGAAAATGTTGAAATCCTGTTCAAATTAGCAAAGTATAAACAATGATGTGTGTTTTAGGAAACTGCTTTATTTTAATTAAGCCAGGCACTTTTTAAATTGTGTTTATTTCTGTCAGTGTGGTTGAGTTTAGGAGTGAAGAGCTTATGAAGAAAGCGGTGGAAAAGGTCAACAAGCACAATCTCAACGGAAGACCCCTCAAAGTGAAAGAGGTAAGCTCCAACAAGATTTACCAGGCAACCAAAGAGCTTCAAAAGACCAAAAGTAAATTTACTGTAAAAGTATGTTTTTGATGCTTTTTGTTAGGACCCTGATGGTGTGATAGCTCAGAGAGAAATCAACAAGGCCCAAGGCGGGGGCCCACCAGGAGGCCACGGAGGAATGGGTGGAATGGGCGGAATGGGAGGCATGGGTGGAATGGATCGTATGAATATGGATCGAATGGGCCCTGGACCTAATGGTTCCATGGTCAACATCCCTCCGAGTCTAATGAACAACCCCAACATCCCCAATGAGATCATCCATGGTCTTCAGGCTGGCAGGATTGGCAGCACTGTGTTTGTAGCTAATGTAAGGCTTCCAGAGATTTTCTCTCACTGATGTTTGTTGTTATGCTAAGACAGACTACAACTTTTTTGTAATTTTTCCTTGTGTTTGCAGCTTGACTACAAAGTGGGCTGGAAGAAGCTGAAAGAGGTCTTCGGCATGGCTGGCATGGTGGTGAGAGCAGATATCCTGGAGGACAAGGATGGGAAAAGCAGAGGCATGGGCACAGTAACATTCGACATGCCCCTTGAAGCCGTCCAGGCTGTGTGTATCCTTAAAACAAACAAATGACCAAATGAAACGCCTTTTATGAATCATTTTAGCTCGGTTGAATCCAAGCTGTTAGAAAATGTCTCTTCTTTGCTTTCCTTAATGATTTCAAAGCTATGTTCAATGGACAGCTGTTATTCAACAGACTCATGCACGTCAAACTGGTATGTATTCTGGACCTCCCTGAACATAAACTCAAAGATAGGAGCGCATTGTCTAAATGTGTTTCTATTGCTTTTTTCCCCAGGATGAAAAATCCATGCCTAAAGATTTTGGACCACCTGACAGAGCTGCAGCTCTTCCCCGTAAGTATACGCTTCGCCTTTAGTCACCCGAATAACTTAAAAAAAACATACTGTAATTTTATTTTAAATACAATGACAGATGGATGCAGGTCTATGTTTTCTTATACTTCTGTACACACATTTTATAAATACTGTTTCCTTTTTCCATGCCAAGGTGGCCTGAGTGGCATTGGTTTGGGCTTGGGACCAGGTGGCCAACCCATTGATGCAGCCCAACTGAACAGGGGAGGTGGTGGTGGTGGTGGAGGAGGAGGTGGTGGAGGAGGAATGGGTAACATGGGCCCTGGAGGTAAATGTCACAAATTAAGTTATTTTTTTTGTTCAAGGTTTGATAAAATATACAACTGAAATAAGAGGCTTGTTTGACACTGTCTCACTTTTAGGAATGGATGGAATGGGATTTGGCAACATGGGAGGTCGTATGGGTGGAGGAGGTGGAGGGGGAGGTGGAGGAGGAGCAGCAGCAGGTATGTACTCATTTGATCACGATTCCATATGAAACTTGTACATTATGCCTTCTGCTGTTTAGACTTCTTTCTTCTTTCTTACCTCTCGTAGGAGGGATGGACAACTTTGGAGGAATGAACAACATGGATCGTTTCGGTTCTTCTGGGATGAGCAGAATGAACGGTAAGGGGGTATTTGCGGTGTGTTTATCACTCCAAGGCAAGCGTGGAACACTTTCACGTTTTGCTGGACATTTCTAATGGTTTCATCTCTTGCATTGTCAGAGATGGACCGTGGAATTGGTGGTGCTTTTGACAGGGAGTTTGGGCGAAATGAAATGGGAATGTCTCGCAATAATTTTGGAGAGTCCTTTGAAAGAGGCATGGGTTAGTATGTTCAGGATTTTGTTTAACAACTTATCTGGAGAGTCTTGTAAGATATCATTTTGTGTTCAATTTGAATAGTTAATAAAATCTTTGATTTTCTTTGTTTACTCCCATTTATAGGAAACAACATGAGTATGGACCGCATGAGTTCTGGAATGGACCGCATGGGAAGCAGCATGGACCGCATGGGAGGGATGGACCGGATGGGCATGGACAGGATGGACCGCGTGTCTGACCTAGACAGGCTGGGAACAGGCTTTGACCGGATGGGCTCTGGGATGGACCGGATGGCGCCCAGTATGGACAGGCTCGGACCTGGCCTGGACCGTATGAACTCCAGCATGGACCGCCTTGGCCCAGCTGGGTTTGACCGCCTAGGCCCGTCTAGTCTGGATCGCATGGGCTCTGGCATGGACTTTGGCTCCCCGATGGGAATGGATCGCATGGGCAACACCGGGCTTGACCGAATGAGCAGCAGTTTTGACCGCATAGGCTCAACTGGAGGACTTGACCGCTTTCCGTCCGGTGGTCTCGACCGAATGGGCTCTGGCATGGATCGTATGGGGGCTGGAGGTGTTGGCGGTCAGTTTGATCGCTCTGCTGACATGGATCGTGGATTTGGTGGGAATTCCTTTGGAGGAGCTGGAGCGTCTGGAACTGGGGGAAGCAATATCAGGAAGGGGTGCCAGATCTTTGTCAGAAATGTAAGTCTTACTTTGGCATAACATAGTTAATCATATTCTTTTCACCAGTGATAATCAATCATAATTATTGTTTGGTTTTGTAGCTGCCATTTGACTTTGGCTGGAAGATGCTGAAGGAAACCTTTAACACTTGTGGTAAGAGATTGTTTTTTTTCATTGTAAAATAAGTAATTATTATGCACGATTTAAGTTTGTTTTATCAGCATTTTTACACTTCCTTTTCTTTTCCTCTACAGGCATAGTGCAGTATGCAGATATCAAGATGGAAAATGGCAAGTCCAAGGGCTGTGGTGTGGTTCGCTTTGACAACCCTGAAACTGCTGAGCGTGCCTGCAGGACCATGAATGGCTATCGCCTGAACGGAAGAGAGATTGATGTTAGGATTGATAGGAATGCATAAGTTATTTGTCTGTTAACATTTGATCTTTCGTTTAGTCTATAATGTCAAAAACGCTCTGTATCATCTGAATTGCTATTTAGCGTATTCATACTGTATTCATATTCACTTGGTTTGTTATGTGTAACAGTGAAACTGTCGCTGAGGTTAGTACTTTGTAACTGATGGTGTTTTAGTTCTTGCTTAAATTTTACTTTTTTTAGAGACCAAATTTTAATTTGTTTTTTCTTGTAATGCTTCAACTGTCATTGCCTTTGCTCTCTAAGGTGGTTTTGATAAATAAACCTCAATATTTGAAGTGTTTCTTAGAATTCGTTTTGTTATTGAATCACCTGTCAGTATAAGACTTTCAAGGAAAAAAACATTTACTATTTGTTTTTTGCTAGATTTCTTCTACATCATCGTATTTTAGTCAAGTGTAAGTACTCCCTGCCCTCGCATCTCGCAATGCCGTCAGGGTACCAACCACTGCTAGTTCCGACCCTGGTAACAAACCTGCGATGCCCAGCACTCCGTCTTCTGGCAAAAAAAAAAATGTTTTAATGATATTGATTATACTACATCTGCATCACATGCATTTTTATAACTTTAAACACTAATAATTAAACATTCTGAACAAATGCTGAAAAACAAGCAATAAGTGAAAAACAATATATAACCAAAAGATTGCTTTTCAGGTAGTGGTGATTGTGGCCGAAATATAACTACAAACACTTTTAAACATTTACCACACATGACACGCCTATGATGAAACAAGTACAACATTGCGGCCCAGAGATTGTTTATTCTTTATATAACCTTGTTTTCACGATTGTAGAAAGCAAAAATTAAAACTGAAATTGAAACTTGATTAATTGCTCATGCCCTCGTCCAGGTTTATAGAATAAAGACAGTCCACGACAAGCTGGCCCCCTCCAAAATGACCTTCCATATTGGTAAATGATAAAAGACGAATCTGCCAACAAACTGGAAGCACGAGTGATTATACAAATCTAGCTTCCTGTCCTTGTTCTAAACATTTTGGCAGATAAGTCTTCTCAAACACTAGGGCTAGTTTTATTTAACATCCGATCTCTGTCGGATGGCTGTGGCTCAGTTGGTAGAGTTGTCTCTTAATCTGAAGGTAGATGGTTCGACCCCCAACTCCTGCAGCAACATGGCCGGTGTGTCCATGGACAAACCACTTCACCTCGCATTACGCCTCCTCATTAGTTACTTCTGATGGACACTTTACATAGCAACCGGTCATCACTGTGTGAATGGGTGTAAATTGGTACATGTCACATGCGCTGTTAGTAGTCAGAAGACTAGAAAAGCGCTTTACAAGCTCAAGTCCATTTTCAATTTACTCTAGTCCAAAACATTAATCTGATTATATAATGGAGAAAAATGTTGATTGTATTTTCTCTACTGAAACTTTGTTAGGAACAGTGCTGCTGCTTTATGAAGTCAACCCATCCCAGCTTAGATTTTATAAGCAAGGTTAGAGTGCATAAGAGAGGAGCTGGAGTTGAAGTTTTGTTGTGATTGACTCCCTCATAACCAAGCCTCCCCTTGAGCTATGTCACTAAATATTTACAGGCCACCCAAATAATGTGCAAACCTTTATGATGATCTTACTGAACTGCTGTCTATGATCTGGGTAGTTGTTGCTTAAACCTTCACTTCACTTGCACTCTTGACAACTTTGGGCTGACTCAGCTTGACACAGGGACAACACTCAATATGTTGCACTGGACTTACTCATCTCACCTCCAAAGATCTTATCATCATTCCCAAGGTTTAGCTAACTCAAAGTGAATGATCTGATAAATCTACATGAACCACTGGTTCAGTTTAGAAGAACAACTAATTGACTTACCATAACTACATAGATGACACAAATCAAGATGAAATCAAGACAGAAAACTCACATGTTAACATTATTAAATAAATTATTTAAATTTCCGTTTTAACTAAATGACTAGATAGTTAGATAGATAGATAGATACTTTATTGAGCCCAAGGGAAATTCAAAGCATCCAGTAGCAGGTTACAAAGACGTACATGACATGAAACATTTGTTACAATGACTATTATGATTTCGACTATTGTAGCCTATTTAAAACTGTGTTATTGTATTTTCAGCTTTTGATGTTTTAATATGATCTTTTCTTTGATTTTTAAATGTCCTCTTCTCCCCTTTGTCATGATGCTTGTTCTCACTTGTGTGAAACACTTTGAATTGACTTGTTGCTGAAATATGAGCTTTAAAAATAAAGTTGCCTTGACTTAACAAGGCTTGCCAAATGTTGCCCGTAGTGCGATGGAGCACATTTAGCAAAGAAGGTAGTAAAATCTTGCTTATCCGAGCACTATGTGCAGGTATAAGGTTTATTATGGAGGTACCTGAAGTCCCTCCCTCGTGGAAATGGAAGGTCACAAGCCATCACAACCGGAAGAAGGTCATAGGCGCTACATTCAAGATGGCGGCCCCCTTGTGTCAGTGTTATCAGGTGAGTGCTCGGCAACTTTTCTGTAATATGTGAGCACGTGAAAGTCCCGAATATCAAATAAACTAGAATGTAAAAGACGCGTCTGAATAACACGCTTCATCCCAAGGTTGCAAACGTCATGAAGTGTGTGCTCACCACGATGCTTACAGAAGGTTAGCTAGCTGAGTTAGCTCTGTGAATAATGTCCTGCCGGTGTTTGAACTCAGAAGTGCACAGCGAAATCGTTTTCCAAGTTAAAGGTCAACTCTCTTATGATGTAGCTGTGTAGTTTTATTTTCTATCCGACTTTGTATTTCTGCCTCTTCTTTCGCTTAATGCTTTCATTTTTCCAACACTGTGTCATATTATACGCAGACATGTAAAGTTATCGGTGACATTATAAAAGTATGAAAAGTTAATGTAATGCATGACTGTCAATGGCAATTTTGTATGTCTATGTCCGTAATGTCTAGATATCTGTAAGAAGAGGCTTGGTGGCTTTTCCTTCCTCTTACCTGCCTCTTTACAAAGGGCCAAATGTCTACAGGATACGTGGGCTCCTCTCGTGCTCCTCACAGGTAAGAGATACATCACCTCACCTTTATCAACCTGAGTACCTGAAGCTTCAAAGCTCTCTGAAAATATCCCTCATCTGAGGAGACGCTTTATGATGTTTATGACAACTCCAGCTGCAGAGTTGTTTCTGTGTTCTTTGATGAAACTAATCCAACAATATAAACACATTTTGTTGCCAATATTTCATTTTATTCAGATAGGGCTAATTTAGTCTACCCTTATTTTTATTATTATTATTATTATTTTTTAATACTTTATTGCAGGCTGTTTTACTTCATTACAAGTTGTCATATTTCATCACAAATTCTGTTCATCCTGGCACATTTATATATATATATATATATATATTTTTTTTTTTAAACATACAACATGAAATAAAAATAGATAAAAATCAAAAGAAAGGGTACGAAGAGAGAAAAGATAATTAAATTAAGATTTAGAGAAGAAAAAATACTACTAATAATAATAAAAAAAAAATATATATATATATATATATTATTAATAAAATTTAAATAATACCGTAAATAGGAGGGGGGGGGGTTGTTCCTTCAATACTCTCTTAATTTAATCTAATTTAATTTCCATACCTGTTATTATTCCACTTTATCTGTTTCCTTTATCCATTTACTCCAGTAACACATGAATTCATCTTCTCTGTTTCTTAGCCTATACGTAATTCTTTCCATTTCTTTAATATCTTCCACTGTTAACTTCCATGCATTAATAGACGGGGGTTTATCATCCAGCCAGCTTCGTGTAATTTGCTTTACTGCGGCTATGCGTATTATTATAAATATATGTCCCCTTCCTTCTCTATTCCTGGTGGAGCAATTCCAAGTATGATATTAACTGGGTGAAGTCATTTCTGTAAGTTAACAATACTTGTAATTTTCTCCTGCAGTCTACCCTTATTGATAATGCTGTGCAAAATTAAACAGTAACACCAAAAACATTCTGAAAAATGACATAACAATTGAAGAAACAGCTCTTTCTTGAAGTGTATAGCCATCATGAAGACAGAATTTACCGCAGCATTTAGTTGTATTGGAGTAAAAGCTTTGCATAATAAACTGACATCTCAGAATGCTTTTGATATAGGTGTAGGGAAAAGAGTGCTTTGCAAAAAAAAAAAAAAAACAGGATTTTTTTCCCCTGCATAATCGGTAATAGTCATATTTCATGAGAAGACATTTGCTTTGATATTTGATATATATTAAACCTATCAAGCAAGCACACATGCTAACTCACCAGCGTGTGGGAAAAAGTACTACTCTGCATGTCCTTCTTTAAAAAGTGCTTCTGCTGTCTTTGGCACGTTATCGGTTTCTCTTCCTACAAAAAGTTTCTCAAGACATCTTTAGAAGTAGAACAGACCTTTGCAGGGTTGATTGACTAAGTAACGTAATGAACATAAATGTAATATTGATATAATAGTTACAGTCATTTATAATTTGTGTGTTTTTTTTATTTTATCAACAAGGTGCTTCAGATTCCCTGTCCGCAGGTGAGGTATATGTCAGGGGAAAGAGGTGGTGGAAGAAAAGGTTTTTTTGGGGAGTTTCTGGACAACCTGAAACAGGAGCTAAACAAGAACAAGGAAATGAAAGAAAACATCAAGAAGTTTCGGGATGAGGCCAAAAAACTGGAAGAGTCAGACGCATTGACGCAAGCACGAAGGAAATATGTACGTATTATTTTTACATACAAGGCTTTTTGTTTAGTTTTTTTATTAGCTAATTATAGTTACCTTTCACTGCTTTCTCTTTTCTAGAAAACGATAGAGTCTGAAACAGTAAAGACCTCCGAGGTTCTCAAGAAGAAGCTAGGAAACATCTCTGAGACAGTTAAAGAGGTAAACTTTTAAGTGTCATAATCAGACATGGCCTTCTTCCTATGATAGATGTGATATTTAAGTTGATTTTTTTTCCCATGCTAACAAGTTGTGTTTGTGTCTCTGTGTGTGGACAGGGGCTGGGGGAGGTTGGTCGTACAGAAATTGGGAAGAAATTCATGGAGGGAATGGAGGAAGCAGCCAAAACAGCGAAGACTTCAGCAGAGAATGTCACAAAGAGTGGAGAGAAGCTGGGGAAAACTGGTGCATTCAAAGCAATATCACAGGTATGGAGTCAGTTCAACTCTTAAACAAATGTTGTACAATGTTTGATGTTTTATATAAAGGTAGGGATATTGTTATGAACTTTAAAGAGAAGGTAAAGAGAAAAAGTTCTCCTAGGGGCGCTGGTGGCGCAGTGGTTAGTGCGCGCGCCCCGTGTATGGAGGCTGTCGTCTCAAGCGGGCGGCCCGGGTTCACATCCCACCTGTGGCTTCTTTCCCGCATGTCATTCCCCACTCTCTCTCTCCCTGATTTCCGACTCTATCCACTGTCCTATCTCTCCATTAAAAAATATCCATCCAAAAATAAATCTTTTGAAAAAAGAGAAAAAGTCCTTGTAATGTTATTCCTGATTACTTGAACCTATTTGTGTTTCATCTGACATCAGGGCATGGAGAGTGTCAAGAAAGAGATCGGTGACCTGGGTCACACCGGCCCTTATCGACCTCCTGCCAAACTCAGGAAGAGGAGCGAGTTCTCCTCCAAGGGGGCCGGGGACGACAGCAAGGTCTTTGAAGCGAACGAGTACGTGAGTTCCCTAAACTTTGCCCTGACACGGGGGGGGGACACCTGTCATGATCAGTGTCAGCTAGAAACACATATAAAGCCTAATTAAGGCTAATCATTCTTGTTGTGATTCCTCATTATATATTTGTTTTCATTTGTAAAGCATTTCTATTTAAAGCAGCATGAAATAAACTACTTACTGTCACTATTAAATATAGTAAATGAAACCCACTCGAAGCTAAAAAACTGTGAGAGCTTGGAATCCCATTTGGTCAGGTTACAAGTCTTAACGTCACCTCAACTACAGTTACGGAAACATTAAAGGTTGACAAGTGAAGCATACTCCCAAGAAAGAAAGAAAAAAAAACTGGCGAGAGGTTACCTTGTGTCTGAAGAGGAGCAGCATTTGGCAAAGTTTTCCTTGAAAGGGTTTCCTTTTATGTTTGGTAAATAGTTCCTGAATTACGCACTGTGTAAGAAAAGCCTCTATGTCTCAGTCTGTTGTTTAAACTTTATTTTGTGTTTTCTTCAGGGAGGCTATGGGTGTAGTGCTCCATAAAGATTCAAAATGGTACCAGCAGTGGAAGGACTTCAAAGACAACAATGCGGTCTTCAACAGTAAGCTCTAACTTACCTCTTTATTTCAGCATCCTTTGCTGTTTACTTCAAGCCATTCTCTCATTTTAAATGAGTGAACCAGCGGTTTCCTGTTGCATTGAAGAGATATATAGAAGTACACATCATCAAACCAGAGGCCATCAATACATTTGCATCTGTTGTGGCATATTAGTCACAAGTGGAATTGAGACAGATAAATGAATCCAAAGCACTTTATCTACTGAGGCTCTTTAAAGAAATAATTAATAACATACTTTATTTATCTCAGAGGGGAAATTCAAATGTTACACTCTTGTTTTTTCAACATACTACACACACATAGGCCAGGAATGCACACGCACAAACACACAAACAGGATCCTTTGATCATGCACTAATGGAGAGATGAGGGGCTACACATTAAAGAGTGTCTGAGCAGTTGTGGGTTCAGTGCCTTGCTCAAAGGCATATCAGCAGGGCTCAGGAAGTAAGCTGGCACCTCCAGCAACCAGGCCCAATGCCATACTTTGGTCTGTACAGGGACTTAAGAGATGATATAGACGGGTGTACACGATAATCTATGTTACAGTGGGGACTTGGCACTAAATCGTCAGATTTAAATTATACATTGCAGCATCAACACATTTTCTCTGCCCCAAATACTGAGAACCATTACATTACTTTTTTACTGTAAGATGCAGCATATATCTTTTTTTTTCTTTAAGTTAATAAAACAGTTGTGCTATTGGAGTTAATCCCCTGATGACAGGCTTTATATTAAATGCAGTAGGAGACTGCTGTTTTCAGATTCAGAAGAACATAAGTCTCAGGTAACTGGTGTCATTTTGCTTGTTGCAGAAGTGAAGCTGTCTTGTGGGAAAGTTCTACATTGTTGTCCTGTCCTGACACTTGTGCATGTTTTGTGTGTGTCTCTGTGTAAGTCTGATGCAGAGATATGAGTGTGTGTTCAGATGTATTTGTCTGGTCATGATTCTTCAATCAGCCAGCATAGTGAAAAAGAGCATTTTGCTGAGCATTACTTTTTAGTGTTGTCATTTCATACATTTTCTTACAACAGGCTTTGTGGGACTCATATTTCTGACAGTAAAACATGTGGCTACTCACTGCATATAAAAAAATGATTTTGAAAAGATTTGTTAATGTAAGATTGATTTCTAAACGTCCTTGTAATCTCAGTTTGTCTTTCTTCTGTTCACTGCAGGGTTCTTTGAGATGAAGATGAAGTATGATGAGAGTGACAACGCGCTCATCAGAGCATCTCGTGCTGTCACTGAAAAGATGACTGATGTCATAGGTGAGAGACCTCTAGTTTGAAAGTCTGTATTAAACACACTGATCAGTTTACTTAAGCTGAGCAGACAAGGTTAGCTTGATTTAAAATAAACACAAGATACTTGTGGCCTAATAAGAAGGATGGGCGCTCAGTGAGGAACCCCCTCCCATACACACACACACACACACACACACACACACACGCATTGCGACCTTGTCCCAATGCTTTTGCCCAACTAATAACTGACCTCTGATAACTGATAAGTTTAAACTTCATAGGCTGATGGTTTTTATGTAGCCTGATTTTAGGGGGTGCTGACAGCATCCTCAGCACCCCTGGTTCCTGCGTCCCTGGTGAGAAGCCTTCTTTAAATAGAAGTTATTTGTTCTTCGAAGTATTTAGAACTATCTATACATTTTAAAACATGTATCATACACTTCTGTTCAACATTTTTCTTACATTTAAGACACTTATATCATTAGACTTTTCATATTTCTTCTTATGTCCTATAATCATGTCTCCTCTAGAAGAGAAAAAAATCTGTCATTTCAACACTTATTGTTTAATTTACATGTGAAGTTTTGGCCAAAGAAGAAAATGATTAACCACTCACCGTCTCTACATTGACTTTTATTGAAACCATAAACAATTCAGTAAACATCAGAATCCTGTTGGCGCTCTGTGATTTTCTTTGTATATTTATGGTGTCGGTGTGTTCATGGGTGTTCAGGTGGGCTGTTTTCAAAGACTGAGATGTCTGAAGTACTGACAGAGATCTTGAAGGTGGACCCATCCTTTGACAAAGACTCTTTCCTCAAGCAGTGTGAACGAGACATCATCCCCAATATACTCGAGGTATGTTGGCCTGCCTAAAAATGTTACTCTGTTTATTCTATTATGATCATTTTTGTATTGATAGATGAGTGGTGTTGTTAGTGACATGTAATGTTTTTATTCCATGCATCATTGACTTGCTGTAGATGTGGCAGATCACACATTTCAAATATTTTATTCTGAAAATGAAAACAACTATCACAATAATGATCAAAGCTACAACATAAGTAAACCTGTGAACGTATATGCACTGATGTATCCTCTCAGATGTCTCCATGGAGTGGTTAAAGCTAATGTTTGTTCTGTGTCCATGCAGGCGATGGTCAGGGGGGAGCTGGAGGTTCTGAAGGATTGGTGTTATGAAGCGGTAAAACCTTTTTTTATACACAGACTCTGAGCTAAAAGCAGATTTTTTGCTTAGATATTTAATAACAGTGATTAGCAGTCCAAAAAGCACGTTGGTGCGCATACTACTTTAAAGTAGGTAGATCTGCATGAATTAGTGACACTGATTGCAAATAGTGACGTTGGTAGTTTAATTACATTTTCAGTAGCTTGATGGCAGCGTCGCTGTTTTTTATATCGAATAGTTTTTCAGTAGTAAAGCTGTTTTTTTGATCAAGTAGATGGTAGCATCCAAACAAGCTCAGTTGTCCCACATCAAAGTTCAAGTGCTGCAGAGCGTCAGTCTAAAATCAAACTTCTAAGGATGAGTAGAAGACGCCAGCCGATACAAGGACCAGTTTTCTAGCTGTGTATGTATTTCTGTATGACTGTGACATCACAGTTTAACCCTTGATGCCCACGATGTCCCTGTGCTGGCGATAGTGTGAGCAAGAGTTCATCGCTCCCCAGTGCACTCTGCATAAATATATATTTTTTATTATAATAATGTGTTATATGTTACACTGGTAATAATGTTATCTTCTTTTTCTCCATGATGGATGAGTAGACTTACAGCCAACTGGCTCACCCCATTCAGCAAGCCAAGGCCATGGGACTGCAGTTCCACTCTAATATCCTGGACATTGACAATATTGATGTAAGTCACTCCAGACTTCACTACTCAAGATTATTAAAGAAGCTTTATGACACTGCAAGACGTTAAATTCCACCTCATAATATGACCTGTTAACATTAATGATCGTTAACTAATTGTGATTTATTTTTAACATAAAACTGTTTTTTATCAGTAAAAAGTATCCACATGAGCAAATATAATCATGATAGAGGACATCTAAACTTTGTATTTAGTAAACTCTTAACAGGAATGAGCCTTTGTACAACACATCAACCATACTGCTTTGATTACTTTTTGTTAGTGAAAGTTTTGGTCTGAGGGACTAAGTCGTCACTGAAGAACTATTTTGTTCTTTGTGTGTGGCTCAAACTGTTCAGTCCTTTTAACTGATGCTTGTGTTTGTTATGCAATAAAGATATCATGTTTTTGTATAAGAACAGAGTTTTTTCTGCATGTATCCTCTCCTCCAGCTGGCCATGGGGAAGATGATGGACCAGGGTCCAGTGCTGATCATCACCTTCCAGGCTCAGTTAGTCATGGTGATCCGAAACACCAAAGGAGAGGTGGTGGAGGGAGACCCTGTAAGAAACACACACATATGAACAAAAACACCAGCTTCAGGGAGAAAACAATCCTTGAGATGCTAAAATCTGATATTTGATTAAAGTGAACAGAATCTTAAAACCAAACCAGTATAAAAAAAAACACAAGGCTTTTGTGCAGAATATTAGACATTAAGTGACTTTGACTGTTAGAACAGGGATTGTTTTTCTAAAACTCACTGGTTTAATGGTTGTAAATTGGCAGCACTGTCCAATCAGAGCTCCTCAGGGACATCTGTCATTGGTTTAGAAGTCAGAGTATCAACTCAGTATCAAGCAGTTGGCATATGCCCAGCATTCACATCAAATAAATCCTCCAGTAGGATTATAAATGGATGTACTATTCTTCTGTGTTTTATCAGATAAATCCAAATGTCTGTACATATGATGACAGATTCTGCCCATATACTCTACAGTATTCTCACTGTTAGTCCTCTCCCTCTAAGCTCTAGAGACAAATGAGACGTGGATTATTGACTGGGCAAAGCTAACTCAAATATTTTATAATTAAAAAGATGTTTATATTTTATGTCTCATTACATTTGATGTGTGTATGGGCCTCGGTGGTTCACAGTGATTTAAGAATTGGATCATAAGAGATAAGTGTACTCATCTGTTTTTGTCCCTCCAGGAAAAAGTGCTCAGGATGATGTACGTGTGGGCTCTGTGTCGAGACCAGGAAGAGCTCAACCCGTACGCTGCATGGAGACTACTCGACATCTCTGCCTCCAGCACAGAACAGATCCTCTAAGACTTTTTAATATGCACAAAAAAAACACTCAGCTCAGGAGAGAACTTAATGTACCTGAACAGGCCCCGGAGCTGGCTGAGAAGGAAGCCGTGGGAGAGAGAAGAAGGCAAGGAGAGATAAAGGGCTGACTAGTGGGACTTGGGCTCACTTCACAACAGAAGTATCGTCAAGTTACTTAAAAAGCTTAGTGCTTCACCAGCCTTTTTTTTTTTTTACACCACACTGGATTTGGGTTCAGTCACTGCAATCCTTGAATTTCTTTGAATGCCTTCACGTTACCTTAACCATTCCTCGGGCTCACACTAGAGAGCAGTAGAGTACCAACAACTCCCCCCCTTTTCACTTACTACAGTGTCTACATGACTGCCTGGGGATTCAAACTCTCCAGTTAAGGACAGCTGTTGTCAGCCTTTAAGGGATACATTTGTTTTTTTAATTTTCTGGTTTATTTTTTTAAATAAAAAAAGATATTAACGAGGAAAATCAAGGCAGAGGATTTGTAAGTTAACCCTCTGAACTTTATGCTGGTGTTAATCTCTCTCTCTCTTCCTCTCTGAGGCGTTGTCATTGTGGTGGTAGATTGTTTTGTGGCCAATCAGTGCGCTTCTATTTCCTTGTTTGTATGATAATCGTCCAATGTAATTGTTAAACTGTGAAAAAGTTTATATTTATTATGAAAAATAAAGATGACCCCTGTTTTTCACACTAGCCAACATTTTTGGAAAAAAACCCATTTCTATCAAATATTTTTTTAAACCTCAACCCTGCAAATGTTTACACTTCTTTGTAGTGAAGTTTGTCATGTGACTCCTTTTAGGGCGGTTGCTTATTTTTTTTAGAGTTAAATTCTTAAGCAGGTTTTTCAGTATTTGCTGATAAAACAATACAATATTTCTTGCTACTTCTTTGTGAATTCTTATAGTTGTTCCTAAGCATGACTGGAGCACTCATCTACTTTGAGTGAACCTTGGCTGACTTTAGAAACCAGATTGTACACACAATACTGACCATGATCATTTTGGAAACCTTTATAATGTGGAGGACGGTACAATCCCCACCTGTTCTTTCCACTTTTTACACACTGTGCACCCATTTACCTTCATCGTGGGGAGGGCTATATGTAAGCGCTATATGTGTTCAATGTGCCATGTTGTTTCCCTACACATCAGAACCATATTGCCTTCAATCAACATCTTATTTCTCCTCTATGGGACAAAAATAGGGTAGTGTAAGGGCTAATGGCACCCATTTCAGCATATCTCACCAATACAGTCATCAGATCCCTCATCACATTTTGGGAATAGAGGTTGCCTCTGCACGTAGTCGCCACAGTTTTCAAGATCCTCTTCTGGGTCTGTGTGCGTTTTTTTACTGCCACTCTTTTAGCTCCATTGAGAAATCTATGAATTCATGAGACAGACAACAACACCTCATTACAATCTACCTATCTTACATAAAGAGTTAATGGTATTAAAGCTAAACATTTTAACCCCTCTGATTAGTCACATATGATACTTTATATAAGTTAAGAGAAATAAGATAGGAAGTAAAGCTGATTCACATTAAGCCTTTCCTTGTCCGGAAAATATACGGGAGCATTATCCATTTCTGCATTCTCACCTGTCTCAGCTGTGTGAGATGTCACCACCTCAATTAAAGTGACTGAACTGCAACTTCCTGTATGCTTTCTTTTTGTTTGTTAAGTGTGCTCCTATTGTGTTTTTAAACAGGCAATTTAAATGTGGATTGTTCCCTCCATAGAGTCCCTGCTCCATTCAGGAAATGTGCTTCCCTTACATTGTGTCTGAGCTGCTTCTGGATACAGGTTGCAGGTGAAATGGTGTGATGTTCATGGTTCTTGGAAGCAGTTAGACAGCTCGGTACATATGGAGGGATGCAGTGCAGCATGAAGGGTTTCATCCATTTGGACTAGCCCGCTCTCATACAGAACGATTGATTACAGTGGCCTTGTGGTTGAAGGTATGCGCTGCCTTACACAAGCGCACGCAAGCTGTGTATGTCTCCATGAGCTGGTACTAAGCTGACTGTCTGTCTGTTCATGTAGACCAGCAGCTCCACAGCTCCTCGGCTGTCCTTGATGATGGATCCTCTCTGTCGCTTAGCATTGCTGAGGTTGCAGCTCCCCAATGTGGTGCTCATCGCTCAGGATGCTCCCCCAACAACCTACACACAGAGCCTTAAGCGTAGAGTATTCCTGGGAGCCACCCTGAGAATTTCTCTACTGGGAAATGTTTCCTATCAGACACCTACTGACCAACAGACAATCTGACTTGCACCCTTGTCAGTTTGCACACAAACTTTTTACATTAATTTAATATAACATGTACATACATCCCAACCAGTATCATAATAAGCTTGCAAAGTGTTTTTTCACTTAGGTTCTTTATTCGTTTTTGCTAAATGTACATTATGGTATTCTATAGCGGGTCCACCAAACAAGATGATTTTCAGGAAGCTGTCTCTTGTTGGTGCATACAACTCAAACTGGAGACAAAAGAAACTAGAAATACTTAAAAAATGATCTGTGGTCACACAAAATAAACATGCATTACACATGTTACTAAATTAGGTGTTTTCATCCGTTTAAAAAAATGACCCAAGTACACATGACGAGAACTACAGAGAACACACGAATGCCTTAAAAAGAAAACTAATCAACTGAAAATGGAAAATTTGTATAGTTTAAAACAGTTTTAGGAGATGTAAGATTCAACTTACTATCATACTATCATGAAAGTGGGGCGGCAGTAGCTCAGTCTGTAGGGATTTGGGTTGGGAATTGGAGGGTCGCCCGGCACGGACCAAGTCAGGAAATTGGTCTGGCAGCTGGAGAGGTGCCAGTCCACCTCCTGAGCACTGCCCCCCCCACCCCCACCAGCCCAGGAGCGCCCCCCCACCCCGAGTCCCCTCCATTAGTGCATGTCCATAGGATCCTGTTTGTGTGTGTGTGTATTTCAGCCTATGTTTGTGTGGCATGTTTCCTAGACAGAGTGTAAAAACTAATTTCCCCTCACGGGATCAATAAAGTATAAATTAAATGCAGCTGCGATCTGCAAGTGGATGCCTGGAAGGTAGGAAATCTTTTTATACAGTAGAGTTACAGTTGTACAGTTGATAGTAAAGTAAAGTGTCTTATTGAGATAAAATATGCAGATTAATAAACTAGTATTGTTCTTTAACATTCTATTCTTAATTCCTATAAATTTACTAGTAGTAAGTGTGAGCCTACTCTCCTCAACTAACCCTATATTCAACCTCTCTTCACCCTCCTAACAACTTGGTCCACACACATACATGTACAGAATACAAACGTCACTGTCTGAAGGGCAGAGAAGGTAACAGCCGTGCATCTGGTCAGCCGGGGGCCATTCTCACTCTGCGTATGTCCTTCCCCAGACGCTCTCACACACACAAGTGCTGCTAGGTCAAGTCCCAAGGAAGTAGGGCAGAAGTGTCACACAGACTCGCTCATCTGACGAGTGAGTGCTGACATCCCGATGTGGCCTGGGATCCAGGTTGGCAGCCGCAGCAGGACTAACAAGCTGAGTGACAACAGCTCAGATAGAAAATGTTGATAAAAACTAAAGACTTCATAATTAAAAATCCACAATTATTGTGGAAGAAACTCCAAAGTCTGCCACACAAAAAAAAAAAAACATTTAAAGGAACACATCAGTATGCCTATACAGCGATGCCATTAAGGTAAGTGATTGGGATGCTCAGTTCCTCACCCCTTAAGCCTTTTTAATTACATGTCTTTGCATTTATTCGTTAATCGCAAATGGTAGTTTTCCAACACATGCAAAGGGTCTCTCGCCTGTCACTCATCTTTTTATTAAACATCCGCCCCATTTCCTTTCTTCCCTGTCATGTGTGTAATGTCCCATTAACTAGGCTGTCCTTGAGCTCCCCTGGCACCCAGTCCCCATACAGGCAATTTAACCAGCATCGTCCTTTCCTCTAGTCCTCTCTACATCTTATTATCTACTCTAATAGATAGGTAAAATACCACATACTCTTCTATGTCTTTTAAAATCAAATAGTTTAAGCAAATTGGTTGTAAGAGATGAGCCAAGATGAAGGTCACCAAAGTCTTTCTGTGTGTATGCATGTGTGTATGAGAGTACAGGGGCTAAGTTTGACCTAGATTCACTATGGCAGTGGGGCACTATGCCAACATGTCAATTTATGGGCACACAGGAAGGAGCACACACGCTCACATTCCTACAGGCAGTCAAACAACAGCACAAGAAAGGTCAGGGAGGTGTCCTGCTGGGAGAGAGATTATGCAGGACATTAGTTTGTGTCAGGGTACTCAATGCTTGGACAGATGAAAGGTGAGGTGAAATCAGGCCCGATAAGGACCTTAATCCAGCCCTTGATCTTTTATTCAAAATTACAAATGTGAAAAAAGAATTAAAAACATGTTTTAAAGAAACAATCTTCCAAAATCTGATATTACTTGTGTGCTGTTGGCACAGCCATCAGAGCTAACTTACATAATTGGTCATTACATTTGTTTATAAGACATTATTTTTCAGTATTTTTATCCCATTCATTAAAAATGTCTTGTTAAGTGTAGAGATACATCTTGTATTAAAAAGTATTAACCTCTGCCGCGTTGCCAGAGAAGATTGAGTAGAGTATTTTTTTTTTTTAAGTTGACGATCACAGCCTTGTCTTCTAAAATTAAAAATGTGCATTGCTGACACATACGCACTCCCAGCTTTACAGATCTGATATATGAAATACAAATGTCCAGCCCCTTAGCGCTTACATTTTGATCAGACTGTGTAAAGTTAGTTAAACCTGGCCAGGGGGATTTATTTGTTTAATTACAGATCAATATTCTTTCTACTACAGTATGTGTTACTATTCCATTGAGTGCATGTAAATCATCTAAATAGTTAATCTTACGATGGGTGAATCTTAACACTTACCCAGATAATAAAAATAAAAAAATACTTTTCTTGCTTTGGTTGAAAGCCTCTTTGTTTTGGTTATCACTTTAAATGAAATGGACCACTTATCACATGTAAATGTTTGAGATTTCAGATACATTAAGACTGTTTTCCTTTAAAACAAAAACAACCACAAATTTATATTTTTGATTTGCTCAACATTGCAATGTGTTGAATCTTTACCATTATTATATGACAAAAAAGGTAGAGTAGCTTCTGTACCTTTTGTCAAGGAAAGGAAAGTCCCATAATGGAGCTTTTGTTTGGAGATATTACCTCACATTAAAATTCAACTTTTCTTCCAGAGGTTATCCTCTTCATCTTTTCATAACGCTCGTCTTGTTATTGCAACTCTTAACAGTGTTTGGGATCTTACATGTGGGAGCTTTGTGTCTTTCTATGAAAGTCGGTGGTCATATATCACTCCACAAGATAAGACAGGAATATCAAATCACAGGGAGGAGCTGGATGTGGACACACGTGAAGAAAAGATCATTTCACTTCACTGAAAATAAAAGGATGGAGAAGCATGATGAGAAAGCGACAGAAAGGGAGGTGAGGTAAAAGGACTGACATGCAAACAGACAGGACTTGTTTAGCATTGTAAATGAGCGGCAAAGCAAGCAGCAAATTTATGGAGGGTCAGGTGTGCCTGTTCAGCAGTAATAGGCACTGTGAGCGCTCTAACCAGCCCCCCGTCTCACCCAAGCATGCATGTTGAGAGAGAAGCAGGACGTGTTGGACGTGCTGGAACTCCCGGGCCCAAAATTACAGCAGAAACGTGGGACGATGGCTCGTATAGCTTTGTCAGATACAGCTCTGTGTGTGTCTGCATGCATTGGTGCTAATAAATACTCACTCAAAGCTGGATCACGCTCAGCTCAGGCACCGCAAGTCCAACCAGGTCTTTAAACAGGCTTCTTCTTCTCACATTATCCTTTTACTCCCACACATGTGATGCTACTTCCTCTTTAGGAGGAGTACAGTGACACACATGTTAAATAAGCCTTCTGTATCTTCAGGTGAGGCTTCACAAAATGTGATAAATAACCTCAATTGATGTCACTTGAGCCAGCTTCTCTTTAAGATGAAGACTACAAGTTTGATAATTGACTGTGTGAAGAATTGAGTTAACCAGACCTCCTCAGACCCTAATCCTAATCTCTAGTTCAGGCTTGCGGCTTTAGGCTTTATCGCATTCTCACGTCACAGATCGGCTGCGGCTCAGTGTAGAGTGAGTCATCTCTCAGCCAGAGGTTCTGGGGCTTGATCCCCAGCTCCTGCAGCCATATATATGTGTATTAAGGCCAGAACCTAAACCACAATTTGCCAGTGGTTTGTGAATGAAATAGTTGTACTGATGAGTAATTTGGTACTCTATGTAACAGCCTTTGCCATCAGTTTGTGAATGTGTTGTCAATGCAAGTAGTATAAAAGCAACTTTGACTAGTCAGAAGAGTAGAGAAGTGTATACAAGTGTAGTCCATTTACCATTTCCAACATTTCAATAGAAATTGCTCAGTTGATATTAATTTAAACTTCACTCCTAGCATGAAACTTATGTTGAAATAAATGTACCTCATCTAAAGTTCATTTAGGTAATGACTCCTGTATTGGCTTTGTTTGTTTTTTTTGTTCCAGAAGTTGTGGCTTGAAGATGATCTGTTCATCATCTTCTTTAATTACCTAATCGTTTGCATTTGAAGTAACTGCTAGCTGTTCTGCCCCGCCCTTAAAAATTGCACTTGCATTGTCCCTTACTTTAGATAAATGATTACCAAATTAACTCAATTTAATTTGAAGTAAAGATTCAGTTTAGCTTAATTTGTATACATTGTATACATTTCTGTATGTTGGTGTAAACATATGTGTGCCGAGAGAGGACAAACAGTACAATAGAAGGTCTACACTTTATCCATCAAGGGGTTCACAAAAGATGCTGCCTCTATTCTGCTGACTTTATTCTTTGCTTTTTGGTGATTTTTTTCTCGCTCTATTTCTTTGAAACTCACATTATCCAGTTTGTAGTTTTTTTTATTCCATTATTCCCTCTCCCTCTCTCCCCCACCCCTTTTATTTCAAAATCTAATCCCTTGTCCACCCAAGACACCATCAGCAGACCCGCCCTAATTGAAGTTAACAGCTTCTGCTGGTGATTCTGCTGAGAGGAGGAAAAACAATGAAAGCAAATGCTGTTTCTATTGATCAGCCAGTGTCTCTGTCCTCTCTCCAGTCGGCTGTGTTTACCGTTCTTGCGCTGAGGTCTAATGTGTCATAGGATTTAGTGGCCTGGGTGCACATATTAACCTCTACGGGCAGAATTTCAGCAGAGGAAAGCTGTGGCTGTAAATACAGACTGCTCTCCTAACTAGACACGCACAGCACTTCTCTTCGCTTCTCATGTTGTCTGGAAGAGGTTCAAAAGTGGCCATTAACTTCTGGCGCACACTGTGCAGACAACATAGAGGCCAGTTTATCATAGAATTTCATTCAAAGTGTGTGGTGAAAAAGGTCTGATCAAAAAGAGGAGAAAATGAGAGGTATGTCAGCAAGAGTTCTTAAGAAACATAATAAATGAATCATCATACCACAAGTCACATGTTGCCCTTTATATCCTCTCTATTTCATGAAGCCTGTGGGCAGACGCCCTGACAGATCGCCTCATCTCCTGTGACAGCTAATCTATGAGAGTAAATCAGAACAGGGCTAAGGCCAAAGGACAGCTGGAGTGGGCTACAGGTGCCACCCTGCTTGTCTGCTCACCCTCCCTGCTCTCCACAGCCTCCACTAATGATGATGGAGGATTGGTTAGATTAACTTTCTGCACTGTTACCATGTCCTTTCAGTCATGGAGGCCAGTCATCCAGCAAACACATTTTGGCTCAACAAAGGGTTTGCATTGAATAGAAGGACATTAAAGACTGCTAATCATTAAAAACAAATAGGGATCATCAGACTATACTCAGGTCAGTCCAGGACACAGAGCTCTAGACTATAACAGTTATAGCATTGTGTGAGTGTGTGTATGCGTGCGTGCGTGTGTGCGCGTGTGTGTGTGTGTGTGTGTGTGTGAGATGCAGAGGTCAGACTACAAACTATAAGCACGATTATAGTCCCGTCCGGCAGTCATAGGGTTTCGGGACTCGTCTGTGTGTTATGGTGAAAAACAATCAAGGACACGTCTGGGACGCCTATCGAACTCACGACCTCCCGACAGAAATTCGGGACTTTGTCTAGTCTTCTTCACTCTCTCTTTTTCTCTGTGTGTTTGCACATTATGGCTGGTTAGACAAGTAGATGAGGTTGTGAATAAAGAGTTCTGACATCTCATCAATAGTTTTCAAGTTCAGGGTCAAAGAGTAAGACAGGTAAGGTTATTGCCTTCCCCCAAATTCCCCCTTCCCCTTAAGAGGGGGTGGGGGCTTAATGTCAATAAAGGTGAGAGAAAACATAAAATAACTTAAGGGAACATTAGAGGTCAAACAGTGGATGATAAAAGTGTAGAAACCTTTAAAAGAGATGATCCGATACTATCTTTTTCTTACCAGAACAAATTGTAATACTTATTTGGGTGTCTGCTGATACCTTTAGAGTTAATATAATTGTTTGAAATGCATAATGTTGGTGGAGAAACACTGATAGCCGACATTCTGCTTGCCTTAAATAATCTTACACTCTCAGCTGGTACTGAGCTGTTGTTTTTTTGTGTTTGATTTTCGGGGCTATGAGATCGAATTGGTGCATATAATGGCATACTCGTTGATACCTGATAATGAATTTTGGCAGTGTCGAGTGGCCATTACTGGTATTGGAATCATTTGTTTATATCGGTATCCAACACCTATACATGCTACAGTGCAGTGACAAATGTTACAGAAGTTAAAATGTTAATTTAAAGGACGCATGAGTTCATACAGTTTGATGCATTTCGCTTCAGATGTAAGGCTGAAATTAACAGAGCAAGGTCACACGTTCATGATTTTTCAGTCCACTAGTCAATTATGTCAAACATGTCCTCTTAGCACAAATCATCAGCAGTCTTCAAACAGTGCAGGTCTTCTCATTAAGGATTACTGATGTTATTAAGTGACAATTTCTAACTCGGATGATCTGTGATAAGAAGTGTGTCAGCACTGCTCAAAGGTCAGTTCTTTTTCACAAGTCTGCCTTTATTGTACAACATTTTGTAATTAATTTAATCACTCTATTTATTGATCGCAGATCTAAAATGAAGCTGAACCTTGCAACATAAGTCAATTAATATACTGCTCCTTACATCTTCTTCGGCTTGTAGTGTTTCCTTGCAATCCCCTGTCAAATTACACAAGTGTCAGGATGACACGCTTAATCCACCATACTGTTCTCATGAGAATCCTCATCGGGCTAATTGTGCTTTGAAGAATAATTGCATTCATTTAAAAGCAATGCGTGAATGGTATTTTTTATAATTTGAGTAGATTTTCCCCATAGACCCGTTTCCCAGTGATCCTCCACATCCTTCTTGCCTTTAGCAAAGACTATACGGTCTTCTGATCGCTCATGAATGTTTTCACTGGGAGACTGAGGTCATGTCCCTGTGTGTTAAAAATATTTATGAGTAAGCTGTTTTTATATATATAAAGGCCCCCGTTCTCTCATAGATGAAAGCAGATGGTACAATGGCGTGTCTTTCAGGCCTGTCACATGTGCTCAGTATGAACTTGCTCTCATCTGTGTAGAGAAGAGATACTAGGCCCACACAACCATCCACATTTTTAAAAGTCACTTATTATACTGGTTTTTAACAAGTTGAAATGAGTCTCAGAGCTTCCAAAACATATTTTGAAGTTTCTTGTTAAGAATCCACTCTGATCCTTTATTTTATCATGCCTATGAACCCTTCTTTTTCAGCCCTGCTCAAAACAAGCTGTTTCTGTAGCTTTAATGCAAGTGAGCTGTATTCAACCACGCCCCTCTGGAAGGGCTTGGGTGGTTTGAGCTTTCTTGCACCATGCCCCATCGTTTACGAGAAGGCAGACTCAGAGGGCACCTAGCTGTGGGAGTGTCACCCACCTGGGGGAGGGGTTACTGCCCTTTGTGATGTCATGAAGGAAGAATCTCCAGACGGCATGTTAGGAAGGAAGAAGGAGAGGGATGGACTTTTCTCAGCATTTAGGGCTTTAAAGACAGAATAGGGACACATGTTAGTTTTTGAAAACCATGGTTAAGTGTGTTTTGCATACTATGTGACCTTTAAATCAGAAAGAATTTAACCGTCAGCCTGATATGTTAAATGTCAGGGTTTAGAGATACGTATTGTTCCAGACTCTACAGTCATCCAATTAGCTCTGTCAAGATTAATTGCTTCCAAACATTATCACAAAAGCAATGCCATTACGATTTTGGGTCATAAACCAAAGTACTGAATACAATTTTGACTTAATTATGGTGTTAGGTGAAAAGTTAGGTGTCACTGTTTAATAATTTATACTCAGAGGGACAAGGTGCTAGACCCAGTAGTTGTAAACCATTCATAAACTATAAATATGAACCCAATAGTTGAGTCAAAGTCCCCTTTAACATTAAATATCTTCAACCTCAACTTCAATCTACTTGACTTTGCTTTCTGGGACCATCTTTATCAGGGAAAGCTCAGGATTCAAATCGATTGTTTTCACTAATAGATGTTACAAAGGGCTTAAGACAAATATAACAAACATTTTTTTCTCTGCAAATGGTCTTTCTTAAATCAACTGTTGTTGTTTTGTTTTTTGTTTTTTGGGAGCTGGGGGTGCATTTATATTTGTCAAAAAGGACAAAACAATTGCAAACACTGGCACCTATCTGGGGATTTTATTTAGACCGTTCCTTAAAACTACAAATACAGACCTCATTGTGGCTCTACACTGATAAGAAAGTCGAGGGATCACCACAGTCGTTAGAATTTGTCATGGGGATAATGAATTTAATGAATGATAAATAGATGTGAGCGCTTTTAGTCCCTGCTGCCCTCACTTTAAACTGATCCTGAAATGAGGACCATGCCTGTTTCATTTGTTCTTCTAACCAGTTCTGCAGTTTATCAGCTTCCTTATTTTCTTTCTTTCTCTCAAGCATTTTCTTTTTTTCAACTTCCCCAACAACCATGCATCATTTTTCTATCTCTCTCTGCAACCATCTAGCCGTTAATCCATCCATACGAAGGCCAATCAGGTGACTAGAGAGCTGTTTACTAAAGAGCCGCTCATGGCTCCATAAAGGCGTCACACAGAGTCAGGGTTGTCGGCCTGGAGTGACGAATTGTATCAGGCCTTCTTGCCGGAATAAATAGAGGCATTAGCAGCTCTACAGTTGGCCTGTGCTGCTGCTGAGGCTTACTGGCCTATGAAATGTGCAGCATGGCAGTGCCCTGGGCCTCGCCACAGTGTGATGAATAGCTTATATTCTTCCGTAAAGCATATTAAAGTCAGATTGCATGATGGATAGCAGGCAGTAGACAGTGGGGTAGGGATATAGGAAGGTAGAAGAGGGAGGATTTAGGAAGTGGGGGAGACGGCTTTTGATGAAATATGAAAAGGGAGGAAATTAAATCCCAAATATATCAACCCATCTTACCTTCCATTTCCAATGACTAATGAAGAATGCAAGGGCAATTTTAAAATTTTAATAAGTCCTCTTTAGGCCTCTGAACAATGTCTGGTCTTTGTATCTCTTAGCTTCAGCAGAGAGACTCACCTGCTTCACATAGTTCAGGTGTGTTCTTAAAAGTAATAATCCCTGATTTACCCATGACCCACAAACCTCTGAATGGCTGCCCCTCATATTGTGTAATCATACAATGTTTGGCTTTTGTCCCTATATCTTCTTCCTGCATCTCCCTCTATGCCAATATTCAAATCCGGTGCAGTTTCGGCAGATGGCTGTCCATCATTAGCCTAGTTTTGCCCAAGATGTCTGCATCTTAAAAGGGAGGTTTTTCTTGCCACTGTAACTTTGCTAACACCAATCTCTCCAAACACTCTATGAACAGTCTGTTGTTAGACATGCACAGAAAATAGTGTCTGATCCGACCCAAATTCTTCACTCTGAGTTTCAACTTTTACCCTCTGTGAGAAGATTCAGGGTCCCTCAGGCCAAAACGCTCTTAACATTAATTTGTGCCAATGTCCATTATTTTTTCTGAATAAGAGGTCATGTAAGATGATGTGCCAAAAGGCTGTGCAATATGTCAATATGTCATTACTGTAGGAAGGTGTTTTTATGTTATGTATATGTTGAATTGTCACATGTTTTGTATGATCTCTATTTAAGTACTTATTTAATTATCTTGTAACTGCAGGGCAGAGTCCTAGACAAATTTCCCTTTGGGTACAATAAAGTATATCTTATTGTCTAAATGTTGCTTAGTGCTGTGCTCATGATGGATTCATGTTGGGTCTTTGTAACATAACAATGAGTAAGGTCTTTTACCTGATTTTAGTAAAGTGCCTTGAGATAACATTTGTTATGAATTGGCACTACACAAATAAAGATTGCTTGATTGATTGACATTGATTGATATTTTTTAAATGCAATTAACTTCGGGTGACACCAACAATTTTCTAAATCTAAATTAGAAAACAAAATTGTTCTGTTTCTTTTCTCCAAATTTGAATGCAATATAGTATCAAAGCAATATGTTATATCTTCTTCTTTAAGATTATGTTGAGTTTTTTGCTTTGAGTTGTATTTTGACATTTTGGGAAAAAAGGCATATTCACTTTCTCACTTATCAATAGCTGGGAAGATTGGTGCAGTTGTTTTAACAAGCAAGAAACAAAGCGACACCAGGTACCTGCTTAGCTTAACTTAGCTGAGCATGAAGACCAGGAAGACTCATCCTGGTTCTTCCCAAGTAGTACAAAATCCATCTACCACCTTAACATTTCAGGATGTTTTTTCAAATCTTGGATTTGGAATGGTTTAAAGGTTGCTATAGCTTGAAAGGTCATTTTAATATTAAGAAATTAAAACATGGAGGATCAAAAATATTTCTAACTCCATATATACTTATTGACATCTACCAGTTGCATGTCTTTACACTGCCAAAAGAAACCAAAACATGCTAAATCTAATTCTAATCAGAAAGGCCCAGATTAAAAATTCTAGCTATTCTAGGAATATTCAAAACCTTCCCAGTGTTTAATATCCATACAAATACAGATTAATTTAGAGCTACAATATATTTTCACAAGTATATTTTTTATTATTATTAGAGAAGGTCGCATAAATGCTGTTCTACTGTTCCCTTCTAGCTGAAAACCATTTAAAGCCACCACACTGGAACTAAATACCACTGGATACCAGCCAGATCATTTAAACACTTACTTTGAATCTTCCTCATTCATCCTGTGTGAATAGTAACGTTCCCTGCTGACATAAATCACTACAGGAACAGATGAGTCAGACTACGCACACAGAGGGAGACACTTCAGAAGTTCACTGAAGTTTTTGCCAACTCCTATTAATCTATAACAGTGAGCCATAAAGTAAGATAACGATTTTATCAGTGATATGAAAGAACCATGAATACATGAATTTGCCCCTTCAATAATAAGAATTGGACAAAAATATGTCGAAGAATTGTTTTGATGAAAGTCTTGTTTTCCACTCAATTATTTCATTTTTGGAAAGGTATTTAGCGGCCATCTTGAGCTTAGGCTAATGCCTACTTTTTTACTGTGCTGATGTGTGATATGGATGCAGAGCTGAACTGATGATGGCGATGTCACGATGAAGCAGCTCTAGACGTGTAGTATTCCAGCCCTGGACAAGGACATCCGCACTTCACTACAGTGTCGGCAGGCATCCATCGACTGTTTGTCCAAAGGGCTCAATGAGTCATTCGCCTGATCAGAAAGTGTGATCTGCATAAGGTGCTTCTGTGTTTGTTGCATTTTACCTCCAGTATCCCAAAGTGTCTTGTGGGTTAGAGGAGATTGATCCCTGGCCTCCTCTATTAATCACAGATAGAGAGATGTATTGACTTTTTGGCTTTGATGAGGTGAAGTGAAGGTTTAAACAGACCACATTAACTCTAGTCCACTGAGCGAGTTCCCACTACAAGACCCAGTAAGTGCTGAAAAGAGTCATAAGCATGTCTGTGTGTTTGTAAATACCCAGACCAGCATATTTCATGAAAAAAATCCAAATGACAAATTTGAAAGTGATGCATTGCAGCGACATGGCTGGTTGCCTTTGTAGCAAGGCTTATCCCTCATGTGTTATTAATATATTTATTATTTCTTTCATTAATTTTATAGAAATGATCGATCACTTTGAATGTAGCCAGAATTAATCCTCTGTAGATACTAATCGGGCGGAGAAAATTTGAAACGGTGCATCATCAGTCAACTGGCTACATCAGGCTCTGTTATCTGAACCAAGTGTACTCTCGTTTTAATTTAATTCCCCCCTCCCTCTCTCTCGATCTCTGTCTCCCTCACTCTCCCCCACTATCTCACTCGCTCTTGTTCTCTGAGGAGGAAAATTACATCGTGAGCAGCAGTACAAAATGATTTTGGCAGCTTGGTCTGACAAACTCCTCCAATCACTGTCAACGTCTTCAGCGCGATCAGACCTTTACAGCTTTACACTTAATTTCCAAAGCTGATATCAAATGATCATCAATCATTCTGCTTTAACTTTTGCAGTTCTTAGTTTTGCAATAAATGCCCCTCATCAAGCATTTATAAAGTCTACCACCAGGAACTATTTCCTTTCTCTTTACACAGGGACTGTTTACTACTGTGGAACACCCATACATAATTAAAGCTCTAATGAATATCTAAGACCATGCTTTTAACCTCACCACACAATCCCAGGGGACAGAAGATACACCCTCACAATACTCTTACCAAGGTCAAGGGTTTAGCTAATGTCTCATTTCAAACTAATTTTCCCATCATGCAATCATGGGGGAATGAGGAGTAATTGACAGCCCTTCGGTTATTGATCCACAGTTGCTGCACTCCCCACATTTTACACACAATGCCTGTTAACAGGTTATGGGAAAAACCAAAAATTGCATAAAGTTTCAAAATATTTTAAGAAATCACAGCGGCACTGGCTTTTAGGATGGGGGATAGCATTTATACGTTGAACTGGCCTTGTTGGCTAATTATACAGACACATTGACAATATGGCGTAATGATGATGTTTCATTAGCCAGGTGTTTGACATCAGAACAAACCCAGCAAGAGAACAACCGCTCTATTGTTTTTGCTGTAATCAAACTGGCCTCTGTTGGTTTCAAGTGCTGTGCTAGTGCTGACCGCGCAGTTTCTCCCCTGGCAAACCTGAAAACTCTGAAGTTCTTCTGCTTGTTTGATGTGCGCACACAAAAACACACTGTGATCAGATCCCTGACAGAGCAGAGTCCGCTACCGTACAGCTAGCTTCACAGCTAACTGAGATCTGTGGTAAAACAGAAGCTTACACTTAGCAGTGGTTACTGTAATTTGGCAACGTTTTCTGTTCCTTCAGAAACCATTTCTCAACTACTGGGACACAGACTGGGACACTAATATTACGCCTTGACGGAATCAATATGAATGTACGAAGGCGTAACGATGACACAGCTTTTTACAGTGCTGTTGTGGAATCTTAATCTCAAAAGGACTAGTGATGCCTTGTCCTCTGAGACTCTCCACCCTCGCTGCACTCTCACTTTTTGTGTTTTTGGTTTTTCATCATTTATGTTGTTACAGCAAGTCTTTGTTTCAGCTCTTTGCAGCACATTATTTCATAAGCAGCATGTTCTTTCATTTGCAACATGTTTTGGTCGATGGAGTCTGGCCTGAGTTTATTTTAATTTGTATGGTTTCTGAATTTGCAGTCTGGCTTGCTTTGATTGACAAGCCGCTACCGCAGTGATCTTTCAACCTAATAGAGAGGTAATAATGTGTTTCAAACCATCATCCAATATATTAACTTCCTGTTCCAAAAAACTAAGGTGGAGACGACCAAAATGCTAAGAGGGCTTCATCATTTTGGCTTTGCAAACCAATGCGTGGCTGCATTCACGTCTTTCATACGATTACAATCTAGTTACTTGGTGATAAAATGTTGTCCAAAAACTGCACAATTAAGCGTTTGTGTTTACATGCTTTGCTTTCTGAGCAATAAACGTGTTGTTGTGGTGGCCTACACACTTTAACACTGTCACATCCAGCATGCTTAAACATTGGAGCTACCTGGCCAGTCACGTCAGAGTAATTTATCCAAAATGGAATATCAAATTGACAAGAAGTGTGCCTTAGTAGGGAGGAGCTGCTTGGGGACTTGCAGGTGAAGGTTTGTACGTCAGGGACTGAGAGGGCGTGTTTGAGCCTGCACACTTGGCGGCACTGGGGAAATCCAGGGTGAAGTTGTGCAACTGTATGATGAATGATTCCTAAACTGAGGGGGAACGAGTATAGAGCCTTTTCACCGATCAGCTCCTCTGCGGCCTGCGTAAAACCCATCAGGGACCAACAACCTCTGCTCCCCAACAGCCCTGACAGCAGAGGATACACAAAGACACACACACATACACACAATATCAAACAGTCATATTTCAACGGCTTTTTCATGATGCTTTAAACACCAGTGAAACACATGAGAGCAGGAAGTGGAAATAATTTGCTAGGCTTGTTGTGTTAAAGCGTTTGCAATTCTTTGTTGATAGCTTCATGGAATTCATTGAATTCAAGCTAATTTAGCAATTTATTTCAGCCAATAGAGCAACTATATGCTAAAATTTACATTTTTGGATTATGCTCATAATGTCTTGAAATGATTTGCGCTCAAGTGTTAAGCTGTAAGATGTCTTAAAAGTGGCCACTAATATTCCCAAGTTTATTTTAAATGTAAGAAATCTCGTCCTTATTTTTAGCATGGTCTTCCGTATTACACAATAATACAAATCCCAAGCACACAAAATCTCTCTCTCTCGCTCTCTCTCTCTCTCTCTCTCTCTCTCTCTCTCTCTCTCTCTCTCACGTACTAATAGACTACAGGGGAACTGACATGGCTCTGAAGGTCACTGCTACAAAACCAGCTCTGATTCCCATTTGGTTTAAATGACTTTCACACTTTCCTCTTTCACTTTGAAAGCACTAACCACTGATTTTTGGGTGTATTACTGAGATAATCCATTTGTGTGTGTGTGTGTGTGTGTGTGTGTGTGTGTGTGTGTGTGTGTGTGTGTGTGTGTGTGTGTGTATGTAGTATGCAATATGGGGGGGGGGGATTTCTGCCATTAGGGACAGCTGGACTTAAGGAGGAGGACAACACTTTCACGCCTGGCATGAATTCCTTCCTGAAACTTACATTGTCATTACAGCTGCATCATTCACTCAGTGTAGGAATGTTTCTATAGATGTTGTGGATTTTGTGCTATAAATATTAAGAGTTTTTTCGGGTAAGATGTTGGTTCTGAATGTTTAAATGATTGTGAAATATTTTCAGAACATGAATTCCTTTGCTGTCAATCATGAAAATCACAGACACTGCTCTGAGGTTTGTGTGTCGGCATGATGGATAATGCTATATTTGGTAACATTAACAAAAAGTGTGAAGAGGATTTGACTCACTCCAAACAGACTTAAAAGCATGTTTTTTCTCTGAGACATTTTACACAGCACAAAATAAAGGAAAATAAACCCTCAGCCTTCTTCACAGCTTCCAAACTGCTATTGAAACCAGCACACAACCGGTCTGATTATCTTTTTCATCAATTTAAGAAATCCTTTATGTTTAGAAGGGTTTAAAAAAAAGTGTTTATTTGCACAAGAGTAAATGACCAAACATGTTTGGGAAAAGTAAAAGGCGTCTGGTCTGTGTTGTGTTGGCTCAAAAGGTTAATGAGGTGCTTGTTCGCTTGAAGGAGAGGAGACGATGATGCTCTTTACGGAAGAGCAGGCGTCATACGCCTGAGGGGCCACCATAATGACACCCCTCAGATCTCATTATCAGGCTTATTGATTGGTCATGGCCACCTGCGCCTCCACTCACACACACTTACAAACCAAAAACAGTCACATGTACACACATTCACTGTCACAAAGACAGGGGAAAAATATTGACAACAGAAATAAAGCATGTAATACACAATAATGTTCTACGAAATTGAAATGTCCCACACAACAATGCAGAATGCTATTTGACAGAAAAACATGACATTAGGTCTGTTTTTGTAAAAAAAAATAATAACGAGTAGTGTTCGAATATAAATATCAATTTCAGGTTAAAAAAACAGGAGATTTATATCTACATGCCAGATATGGGCTCTTTCTCTCCATTCACAGCCTCCCACACACACTCTCTCTCTCTCTCTCTCTCTCACACACACACACACACACACACACACACACACACACACACACACACACACACACACGCATTTGAACAAACACACCTGAGAAAGTGAAACACTCCACAACTGTAATATTCTTGCACACGCCCACATAGCCACTCCACAAGGGATGAAAACACACACACATACACACACACACACACACACACACACACACACACACACACACACACACACACACACACACACACACACACACACACACACACACACACACTCACACACACATGTCCAGCTCAGTCGTTATGAACATATAACCAATCCTTCCAACACACATACACTCACCACCATGAGATGAATCACCTAGAAATAGTTGAAATTATTTAACAACATGTTTGCACTTTTAGAAACAAATGGTAGGTAAGAAAAGGAGAGGATTCAATCTGCTCTGAACTAACACTTTCAAATGAAGCATCAAAAAAGCTCTCATGCTTGGCAAAACTACAAAAAATATCTCCAGGAAGCAGGTTGGCAAAACACCCTCAGCTATTACATAACCTCTGTGGAGGTGAGTCTCTGAAGACCAGAAGAATGAAAGCATAATTCTAATAAAGGCCTTTCCAAATGTAGAGTACTTCTGTTACTGCTTTCATACTCTCATATCCCACCTGCCCCAGGCTGGAACCCTGACTGACTCCACTGGGGAGGCAGGTGAGGAGACCTGCACTAGTAGCACCTGGCAGTGGGATGTGGGGATGGAGGGATGGAGGGATGGGAGCAGGTGGAACAGATTGCACAGATGTCTAGTTTCACACACATGGGCGCCACATAGATTGGAAGAGTATAGGGAGAAAGGTGGATGTTGTTGTGGAGTGTGGTTTTAAGATTTGAAGATGCTGAAGTGAAATAAGAAGATGGAGTGATTGTTTTTGTAGAACTGAGAGGAAGAGGTTTTTCTACATTTTGATCCAAGACTATTTTTGCCTGTAACAATCAAAAAGTGCATAAAAGTCGTGGTCCAAATTCCCATCATGGACAAATTGCAGGTTTTCATAAATCTATTGGGGGATACACTGTGTTTTTTTACATTAGCCCCAGACTGAAGGCTGCTTTCAGAAATCCATCTGATTGGCTCAAGATTAAAATGAATAATACACCCTTTCTGCAAACTGTTCTCTTTCAATAAGCATTTGATGCGTTTTACAACCTTTTACTACTTGATTTGTTACATATACAGCAACAGCTTTAAGATGCACTGTCTCAATGGAGGGACCTTGTTGGAAGCAACAGAGGAGGGTGCGATTAAACAGGCATGTTTTCAAGAAGAAAAAATATATATAGAGAAGGATTTGGCACCAGTCTGATCTTGGTTTCGGATGAATACAAATAATTAGCCTAAATAGGTCGACTAATTATCAGTATCACACTGAGCACGTCAAACTGTGTTGAAGCACTGGTTCATAATTGTTTGGCGTAGTCCACTGTCATATTATTCATTGGCACAATTTGGTTGAGTGCAGATGTTTTAAGACTGTAAGGAGTTGTGTGATGTATTATGTATTATTGAATCTATTATTGTGTTGGGGCCACCTTTGTGATTGGCTGTGCGCTCCATGGGGGAGGCCAGAGTGGGTGTGGAGCATGAAGAGACTCTGCCTGTTTCCTGTCGCGCTTCTCAGAGAAGCGACTCTCAGCAGCAGCAGCAGCATCCGCAGCAGCAGCAGCAGCAGCGGGTCAACAGCAAGAGAAGAGGAGCAAGTGGAGGAGGAGAGCGCATCACAAAGTTTGAGGCTGCAGCGGCCACACGTACGAGAGGTTTGTGCAATATGTTCGCTCAATTACTGCGATTGCGCTGATCCGAATGCATGTATGCCTAATTAAACATTTTTTTTAAATAAGAAAATAAAAGCAGATAAAGTAGTTGGCTATCGGACTTGTATTTATTTTTAAAAGACTGCTATGCGAAACAAACGACTGTGAGGAATGACTTGCGTGTCTTTTTTTTTTTTTTTTTTTTGTTGCTTGTTGCGATTTTGAACTTCGCCATCGGTTCTGGTGGCAG